>NC_041342.1:7404132-7711005 GCF_004354835.1 Perca flavescens | reverse complement strand
GGCCCCAGACGCGGCAAGCTACAGCGATGGGGTAAATCTCATGCAAGGCTGACTAATCAAGCCAGGAGAAGGTGGGAGGCCAGTGGCCTGCAAACCACTGCCTCTGGAAAAAAAAAACAGAACTCAGCGGAAGGGGCAGCGTCCGTGAAGAACAGCATCGAGTTGGAAGAATGCACCAATTCATCGTAGAAAAAAGAAATACCATTCCAACGTTCAAGAAGGTGAGACCAAAAACGCAAATTGGAACGGCAGCCATCATCGAGGGATACAAGATCATGCAGTTGAGAAACTGAAGATGCCGTATCCAGTAACCGGGAAATGAACGAATGCCCCTGAGGGATGACGCGCATGGCGAAATTTAGGTGGCCTAGAAGGGAAAGTAACTGGCGTTTGGTAATGGAAAAAGCAGACGAAAAAGACGCAGCCCTATAGTTTTTTCTTCCAACAAAGGAACGCCAAGGGAAAGAAAGCAGCTCCGCAGCTTTCCCAAAGATGAACTTGAGCTACCGTGAGGGTGGTCAATGAGCAGAAAATCATCCAGCAAATGAAGCACAGAAGGCACCCTCACCCTGTTAAGCAGGATCCAGCAAAGTGCTTCTGACACGTGACTGAAAATGCACGGGATGCTCCTGCACCGGAAGGTCAGGCACACGGCGAAATAGAAGTTGGAATCCCACTTAACCCCGAAAGAGGCCATTGGGAAGGATGGATGGGCACGATTTTAAAAGCGTCGGTAATGTCCGCCTTGGAAAGCCAAGCACCTACCCCAGCCAGCTTAATCATTTTGATGCCGTTATCGACGGTGACATAGTGCAGAGGAAATGGGACTATTAATGCTGGGAACGGGACCGTTATGTGGCGCGGACAGAAAAAAAAAAGAAATCAGGCGTTTTTTCTAGAATACTTCCTAGTAGCCACGGCGATCGGATTAACGCGAAACAGGGAAAATGGAGAAGAGCTGAATGGCCCAATTTTTATCGACCTCCGACGCCAACAACCAAGAGACGTGTCGGGGTCGGAAGTAGCGGAAAGGAGATTTTTTTGCCACGAAAGTAACGTTTGGCGCCGTGAGTACGCCCACCCAAAAACCTTGGGAAAGCCCAGAGAGAAGGTGATCGACGAACACAGAATCAGGATGCGAAGCCAGTTCAGGTGCCAATGTACACAGGTTTAATGGAGTGGATGGGTGAACAGTCAGAATGTCTTTGAGCCACGGCGAGCCGGTTGCCGGTGAGTGCCGAGGGCAGACGGACCAGGGGTGGGCATCGCGGCAGTAGCTGCAGATGTGGAGAAATATGCAATTAGGGAAGGTACAAACACTTTAATTAAAGCTATTGCAAATGGGAGGTTGGGAAGGCATAATGACCTGGCGTCCCCGGGCAGCCACGCCAGGAGGGGAATGGGGACGAGGAGGTTGAGAGGAGGGACCGGGGTCCTGGCAGAACGGCAAAGTAGGGCAGAGAGAAGCCACGTGGCCCGCAACTCCACAAGTGGAACAGGAATTGACCTGCGCACCGCCCACCAGCATGACCAGACATCATCTGACACTTCCATAACCCAGAAAAGATGGCAGAGTGCAGGCAGGACCACTGGACAAGATATGTACTGTTCTCCTCCATCAAGTTCAGTCACATACCTGCCATGAAAAATTAAGTGCAATTAATAGACTGTTATAAAAGACATGAGACAATAATTCATCATTTAACTTTGCTTACTTGTTTGCCATATCACGTAGCCCCACTATACCATGCTTTTTCGGCAAACTCTCCTATGCTAGCTCCCGCCGGACAGAAGAAATACAATGTAATGGATTGTGCATTATGTTCATCATTCACAAAATTTGTGTTGAGTTAACACAGCGTGCATGCCTTCTATGTCAATCAGCCAGTCACTCCATTAGCCAACTGTCTTCTCCTCCTCCAACTGCCGTGAGCTCCCTGCCACTGAGTAATTGACTAATTGATTAAATAGATTGGGCACTTGCTGGGCAGTTAGTGGAACAGGTGGGCCTCCAGAGAAAAGCCTCCGGAGTGCTGGTTTGCTTTCAGAGCCTTGAGCACTCCCAGCGTTTCCATGCCCTCCTGGAACCTTGTAAAGAGATTGCACAAATTGAGATTAGTAACTTCTTACATTACTACCTAATGTCTAACCTCGGAATAATACCAAGGCTGTTGATATTATAGTTTCTTTGCATTAACAAATCTCATGACAACATTCAGAGCATTTGCATGCACTTATATGTTCTACCTTTCAATTATGGTTTATCAGAAGTAGGGGACACATCAGTTAAATGACCCAATTACCTGCGTAACCTGCGTTTTTCCTGGTACGCTCTCACACACTGAATTACAAAAAAAAATTGAAATAAACAGCTCAGGTCTTTTTTCCGCAAACACAATCAACAGACTTACTGTCTTAGAGGTACATCTACCCGCCCCTCTAAATAATATTTTAGGGCTGAGGGGAGGATCTCGTCCTTGTCACTTAGGGAACGAATCACTGCCGGTGACCCTAGCAGTGACAAGTTTGAGGCTGCCTCTCTCGCAGCTTCCCTGGTTTCCTCCACTGTTGCTGCTTGTTGGATCTGCAATGAACCAATACTTAGTTTTTGTCTAGATGTATAACATTCACTATTCCATATTCTGTCTGTCTTCAAGTACCATGAAATGTATAAGGTATTCAATATGTGTAGTCAAGATAAATGTATGTGCAAATTGATAATAGAATATACTTTATTGTCCCCTAGGGGAAATTTGTCATGGACTCAAGAGTGCGTAGTGCATAGAAAATGTTACAAATTGTTACAAAGCGTGACAGAACGGACCCAAAGGCAGCACTAAGGTTCAACAAAAATGTAAAGGAAAGGGAAAAGGAGAGGGACTCAAGGGGGCCGAGGAGGCTGAGGAAGGGGCACTGGAAGCGGGAGAGCTGAGGAGCAGACAAGGGGAAGGCTGGAGGCAGGCGTGGAGGTAGAGTGGAGCAGGATGCCGCAAGGAGGGGACCGGTGGGGAGGTCAGCTGACTGGAGACAGAATGACAGCTGTAATAACGAGGTGGCAGAGACAACGATCAAGCGAAGATGGTGAGTGGATCCGGGGTTTAAGTACTGTACTTGATTGTAGCTGATGACTGGCAGGTGTGTACGGCTGGAGAGGGGACGGTGGGATGACCAACAGGTGTGTGTGTAATCAGCTGGCCGGCGCGGGCAGGAGGAGAAAACAGAGACACAGAGGAGCAGAGCCAACAGAGAGAGTGACAGGAGAGCAGAAATAACCAGTAGAAAACAAAACAGAAACTCACAGCCAGCCAGATCCCAACCATCACAGAAAAAGACATTAAAAAATACAAGTTGTTGTGGATGTGTTGTTGTACCTGGTACAACTGATGTATATTTTCTCGAAAATGGGAAATATTGCTTTTAGTAATTTCAAACTTGCCTTTCTTAACTGCTCCTTGAGGTCCTCATCGTCCACCTCCATCAAATCAACAGTTGTTTCCCCTGTTAACTGGCAGAGCAGCTGCTCTGCGAACATGGGACCCCCACTACTCCATGAACAAGACAAAATAAACCAGGAAAAATACACATGTATTTTGCAATATTAGTTGTATCTGATAAACCAAAGGCTTTTGTGGCACTACAATTATTTTTAGAAAAATAATAATGCTGTAGATGCAGACAGGTATAAGCATCAGTAATATGTTTTTATAACCACAGATAGGTGAAGGTGCTGTGAATAATTTTGGCGAGGTCATGATCCACTGAAATATTTAAACCACATGGAGTAATATGATTTGGATTTTAAATGTTAGTTCTTTTTCATAGTAATGCAGCTCTTAACTATGGTTGGAGACCTGTGGTCCAACACAAATTTACCTTGCCTTGTTTTATCAACGTGTTTTGTTCCCTAGAAACCTGTGGATGTAACCATTATTATCCTGGGCTTACAAGTGAACAGTTTGGCCCTGTCATCTACAAGATAACCTGAAATCAGTCCCTGTTTTAACATTTGAAAATGAAGTCATGTTAATCATTGATTTTGTGTTGATAATTGGGGCCATTATATACAGTATTTGTCATTTTGTGTGTGAGAGAGAGAGAGAGAGAGAGAGAGAGAGAGAGAAACTGTTCAGTCATCTACATACCTATGGAGTCCAATTTTTAGTCCATGTTGGTCCCACAAAAAAACGAGTTTAGCAGGGACCTCATGGGCCCCCATTATCAACTGACCCCTCTCCTTGGCCACAGGTGTCGACAAAAACGAGGTCCATTTTTCTTTGTGGGTTTAATGCCCTCCTCCGGAAAGCCCTGAAGGCACTCCATAAAATACGGACAACATTAATTGTATTGCCTGGGGGTGGCAGCTCTTCAAAGTTGCAGCTTCTAGACAGTGCCTGTAGTATCTCCTTTAGGTCGTCTTGGGTAGACACAACAGAGGACACACGAGGGGATACTGTGGCAGACACTGCAGGGGAAGATGGAACATACATGGGAGGGGACACAGGAGGGGACACTGAAGGAGCAGATGGGAAAGACATGGGAGGGGACACTGCAGGGGAAGATGGACCAGACAAGGGACAATACACTGCAGAGGAAGATGGACCAGACAAGGGACAATACACTGCAGGGGAAGATGGACCAGACATAGGAGGGGACACTGAAGGAGAAGATGGACCAGACAAGGGACAATACACTGCAGGGGAAGATGGACCAGACATAGGAGGGGACACTGAAGGAGAAGATGGACCAGACAAGGGACAATACACTGCAGGGGAAGATGGACCAGACATAGGAAGGGACACTGAAGGAGAAGATGGGAACGACATGGGAGGGGACACTGATGGAGACTCGGATTCGGAGCTGGAAGAACTCGCCAAATCCTGGAAAACGATAGTGGAATCAACATTAGGGTTGAGGGAACAGTGTGGTACAAGTTATTTAAAAATTGTCATCCTTCTAAACTTTTGTGAAGTCTCTGGACGTTGACTATGGAGATTGAACAAATTCTAATCCCGATTTGTGGAGCGCCTGTACTACTCACCACCACATCAGACAGAACACAGTCCAGATGGACAAACTGTGGTCTGTCTGTCAGGTAATCAGTGATCCAGGAGACTGTGGATGCACCAACACACATCAGCTGCAGCTTCTCACCTAGTAGCTGTGGCTGGATGGTGTTGAATGCACTGGACAAATCAAAAAATGTGATTCTTAAAGTGCCGCCACCGCTATCCAGGTACAAATGAGCTCGCTGCAGCAGATAGATGACAGCATCGTCCACTTCTTTTGCCGTTCACTAAGTGCATGCAAGTTTGTCATGTCTTTTTGTTAAATTTAAATCACATTCTTCGGCTAAAATCTTAATTAAGTCTGAATAAACGAATAATTCATTATTTTGGAGAGTAACTACCATGTCGATTGCCTCACTGCTGTCTTCATCAGAGTTGTCAGTCTAGAAAATATGGAAAAAAATGTAATCCAACATAAATACATCAATTTAGTACTACAAATGGGAATACTTTTTTGTAGAAAAAGAAAAAGCTAGAAAAAACGGGGGTTCACCTCAGGGCGGATTTAAAGGGCGAAACGACCCAACACTCCACTTGACCGCAGTTCATGAGGTGTGGTTTCGGTCAGTGGGACCACAACACTATGCCTGTTCACCTTACAGAGGTCAAAGGTCCTGCTCCGAATTTGAGGGTAAATGCTCCTTATAAGGCCTCTGAAAGAACTGGCATCCAAGTTCTTAACTACCTTAAAGCTTTTAGCCTCATCCGCTACAAAAAACAAAGGAACAAACACAGAATTTAGACAAAACAATAGAAAAATATTTCCAAAATTGTGGGTCAGGATGATTCTGGGTTGGTGGTGAGGAATTCGAACGAACCTAGTCAAACAAAGGTAATTTAAAGTGTAATGCATTTCTTGAATTTTCATTCAAAGCAATTCTGTTCCATGAGTTAAAAAGACATCTCCTCAAGTCTGGAGAGGATTGCTGCAACCATGGAGCGTGGGCCTCCAAACGCACCACTTCCTCCTGTTGTGCCTCTTCCTTCTCCTGTTATGCCACTTCCTCCTCCCCCCACTCCATCTCCGTCCACCTGCCTCACCAGGAACACATCGCGCATTGCCACTCCCGGACCCTCGCATGCCCAATCCCGCCGTGGCGTGCGTTGCATGCCTATGATGAGAGAAGGGAAAAATAAGTAGTTCCTCTCTTTAAATCTTTTCAACTTTTCATTTTCCGTTTGTATCAGTTACAGTTTGCTATAGATTTATGACAAAATGTAAATAAAGAAATGTCACGAAGACACTTTCCGATGTTTTGGGGTTATGAATACATGGTGATATTTTAGCAATGTAGTCTAACATTAGACCGAGATTACTTTGCTTACCTCACTGTAAACGATGTAGCTCTTCTGTCAGATATGCTCTCCTCTCCCGTGCTGCTGCTGCTGGGGAATTTGGGTGGCATTGGCACATGCAGTTCATCATATCTCCTTAAGTCCTCTAATATGTCATCAACACATCCATGATTCATGGAAATGTTGTGTAAAACACAACACGCCACAAAGACTGTACTGTAAAGTGCCTCCTGACCTATCCAAACACCTGAAGCGCATTTTCAGTATACCGAATGTTCGTTCAATTACACTGCGTGTTTGTGTGTGTTTTCGATTATATAGCATTTCACTCTCTGTTGCTGGCATAATAAATGGTGTCATCAGCCATGTCCGTAACAGATAGCCGTTATCCCCTAACAGCCACCCATCCAAGGGGGGGATTTCCCTCGAAGATGGCAGGAATGGCAGAGTTTGCCAGTATAAATGAGTCGTGGCTTGAGCCAGGGTAATTCGCACAAACATGGGTGATTTTACAATTAGCATCGCTAAATCACTTGAATGTTGATCGAATGGGTTCCCTTGCGGTTGACGTATGTCAGTGCGTTTTGTGATGGGGCACGTAGCTGCACATGGCTGCAGTCTATAGCACCAAGGACGCCAGGGAACCCATACTTCGCCCAAAACGCCTGCTTCGCTCTTTCCTGGCTGTCAGGTGTGACGGGGAATTGGATGTATTCCGCAGCATGTCGGACTAGACCTGATGTAGCGCATGTATAGCCGAACTTATGGCAGATTGGGAAATGCATCCAATGGAGCTCAGGGGGTGCTGGAATGACCCAGACGCATAGAAATGCAGTGCCGCTGTAACTATGTAAATATGGACAGGGTGCATCAGTCCCCAGCTCATCTGCCAGGAGATGACAGACATCTGTCACCGCCTGATGGGTCAGGTGTAGCTTACGCCTACATTCTTCCTCACTGAGGGAGAGATAGGTCTGTCTGGGCCGGTAGAGCCTCTCCCTCCTGCGTCTCATTCTCTGTCCCAGGACGTACTCCATCTCACTGTGCAATAGAAAAATTATGAGCAAGCGCAACTTAACTGATAAGTTGAAGTGTAAGGTTTTTAATGAACTTACATGACGGCAAAGGTGATTTCAGAATTTTGTTTCCTGGTTCTTGACGGACAACCCACTTCGTCAGGTTTCCTTATATACCTTATGTGTCTTGCCACTATTGGTCAAACAGGTTAGTTTGATCTGTCATCAATTAGCCTGAATAATTTGGGTAAATGTGTATACTAGATTTATGCCTATCTTTTTCACATCTTCGTGGACACCACAATGATTTCCCTTGTGTGGTAATATTTTTCCTTGTATTTATGTATGCTTTGCAAAAATAGGAACTGCTGCGTCCATGAGATGAGAGAAGCAAAGTGTATGTGCTTTGTGCACACACTACATTATGGCCAAGCATGCGCCCTTAAAATAGCATCTGAATAACTGCGCCACTGACTTTAGACCAGGTTTTTCCTGGTCAGTTTTCTTGGTCAGTTTTCCTGGTTGTTTTCTGAAAATGCAAAATAGCACTGGGGAACGTTTGCGCCTGAACACGCCTCCTCTTTTCGCTGAACCGCCCCCAGGAGCGCAAATACATTCCCTAATTTACCGACGTGCGTCGGTGTACAAAGTCAATTGCGCTGGGTGCAAGATAGGATCCCTAGTGTTAAACCTTAACTTAATGCTTCATCGTGCTTCAAAGGCCAAATAGGTGTTTTTTTGTAACTGAAAAGACTGGTAACATTAAACCATGACATGGCTTGGTTAATATTAAAACAATATTTCATTGAAATGACTTGAAATAATTTAAATTGCACAGAACTGTGCTTAGTTTCTTTTTTTTTTTGGGGTCATTCACAAACCCATCCTGGCAGTCTGGGCAACTGACAAACAACAACAAAACACAGGATAACACTGAAAAAACTGGAAAGTTAAGGCACATAAATAGTGATCATATATAATAATAATATATAATAATAATAATAATAATAATAATAATAATAATCCTGATAAATATATAAAAAGTATAAAATATATAATAGTACATCTAATAAAATCACATCTTTTATAAGGAAGTAACAGTAAAGTAAGTTGGCATGTAGCCAATATTTATATAAACAGTATATAATATTACATTTAATAAAATATTTACATAAACGGTATATAATACTACATTTAATATAATCACATCTTTTATGAGGAAGTAATAGTAAATAAACTGTATAACGGCATGTAAACAAGTCAACCCATACCAACATACATTAACAATAACAAGACAAAAAAGGAGACAATAAATACAAAAATGTATAAATACAAAAACAACATAATATTACATCTTCTCCACCATCTGGGCAAGCAACCTCTGGAATCCTTCCTGGGATTCCTTCATTTGTGCCAGGGTCTCAGCATGGCGTTTTTGGGAGGCCGCTTGGGAGGCTGCCTCGGACTCCCTAAGAAATACCAACAGGTTATCTTCCATCTGACGCTTGCGTGGCCTCCTTGGGGTGTCAGTGGGCATGGTGGTAACAGTAGGAGGAGGAACGCAGGAGGACTGAGGAGGTGATGGAAGGCTGGATGGAGCAGGAGAGGGGGAATTGGTCGGACGCACAGGTGAGGGAGCGCTGGTGGACTGTGCAGGTGAGATGTCTGGTGCAGACACACTGACCTGCAGTGCATCTGGTCTGCGCACATCCAGACCCATGTCTGTTCCCACAACAGGGAAGACGATATCATGGTGACCTCCCGAGAGGTCATCCATCTTGGGGCGGCCCCTAGCTCATCCAGTAAGAGCGTTCGCCCCATGTTGGCTGAGCCCTGCACAGCACTTTGCTGTGTCATCCCCCATTTCTCTCCCCCTTTCATATCTATCCACTTTCAAAAATAAAAAGGGAAAAGCCCCAAAAAATTCTTAGAGGTCATCCATCTCATCAAAAAACTGAAATTTACCTGGGCCACTCCCTGTGGACGAATTGTTCTCCTTTACTTTCTTGTAGGCCTCCATTAACGTGTTCCATTTACGATCCACCTTCTCTTGGGCAAAGGTCTGCTTGAAATGGTGGCTCAGCTTGCCAGCAATATCCTCCCACAGCAGCTTCTTGGACTTCCTGGCCAGCTTCAGGCGCTGGTTCAGGTCATGGAGGGACCTCGGAGGGCCCTTACTCTCTGCCTCTGTTTGCAGCCGCATGAGGTCAATTAGAAATAATTTGTGGTCCTTCAAGAAAGTCTTGTTGGCGACAAGTGAGGCAGTGGCAGGCAGTGGGGCATTTGAAGGCAGTGGCTCTCACCTGGCGGATATCTGAATCAGAAAGAAAAAGAAAGATGTTCGCACAGCCCTTATGGTTTAATAACAGAGCACGTGCATTAGCATCTCACCTGTGCTTTCAATGCACACCAAGTGAACCGAGGTCATGAGTCCCTGGTCCAATTAGTAACCAGCCCCTGGGTTGGCTTGTTGTTGATACAAGGGCCCAGGAAAGGGAAGGGTCCTCTCCTGGTCCAAGTACAGCTCCATCTTCCCATCAATAAACACTAAAAATGAAACACTGTATATTACACTCTGTATCTTTTGGGCAGTATGCTACAATGTACAGTTATCATTCTATCACACTGTAAATTCAAATACCAGTTTAAACACACAGTGCAACATTAAGCCCACTTAAAACACTTTTCTAGTTAAAACCATAGTTTGTTTATGTAGGCTACATATAACTATATCAGGTTAAAGTAAATTAGGTGCAAGCCAATCCTACAAGCTTCTAGCACTTACAGTACTTTTTTTAAATTATGATTATGACTATTACGAGTCCTTTCAGAAAAATGTGGAGTTTTTTTGTGATTGTTGCAGGCAAAAATCCTTGATTATGCGGCACGTTTTCTTAAAAACTGCAATGGAATATGTGGGATATTTATGCAATTTTATGCGATGAAATTGCGGGAACTTGCATAAACTGCGGTTTGATGAAAAATAGAAAAAAAGTGATTCCCCAACACCCTGCTTTTTTTTTTAAACTTTATTTCAAAAAATTGTTTACAGATATTCAGTCATCGCAATACGTAAATAAATAAGATACAAAAATATATACAAATATAATATGAAAGTAAAAATAAAAGTAATAGTCTAAACAGAGGGAAAAAAAAGATACAAAAGAGACAGACTTTCAAAAATCGTTAATATAGACAGAATAAATAAATAAAGAAATTTGAGTAGACATCAGATATTAAGATAGCTTTCTTATTGGATACCAACTTAAGAGACTCAAGCACATGTCAAATTCAACCTCCAACACCTGCTTTTCGATGATGTTCACGTCGTGTAATTACGTCACTTCATAACATTCCCATGGCAACAGGGGGAAATGGCTGCTCGTGTGAAGTAAACAACATTCTTTCAACTTTCTGCTAAGATGTGTGACTTTGGGCGCCCAGATAGCTCAGTTGGTAGAGCAGGCGCCCATATATAGAGGTTTGCTCCTCAACGCAGCGGGCCGCAGGTTCGACTCCGACCTGCGGCCCTTTGCTTCATGTCTTCAGCTGTCATGTCAAATAAAGGCCTAAAATGCCCCCCCAAAAAAAAATTTGGACTTTGGCTGATTATGCATTCAATTATGTGATCGCATAATCGCGTTTTTCCTGGAGGGACTGATTACCCAATCTTATCAAAACGCAGCGATTTCAAGGGCCACGCCCCTTGATCTACTTTCAGCCGCTCCAGCAAAACAGACAGACACAGGGAAAAGAAAGAGAGAACAAACACACACAGGACGGGAGAACACAACCGCTCCCATAACAGTACCACCCCCCCCCCTTTTTTCTGGCTCAGAATGGGCCTTTTGGGGGGGCAAATCATGTGGGGTCTGGGTGTCCTCACCCAGGGTTATTTTGAGCACCAAAGACTACTGCATTCTGAGAAGTTCCCAGAGATGCTTAGCACTTGTTGGCCCATCTGGATTGGGTTCAGGTCCGGTGACTGTGGAGGCCAGGTCATCTGGTGCAGCACTCCATCACTCTCTTTCTTGGTCAAAGAGCCCTTACACAGCCTGGAGGTGTGTTTGGGGTCATTGTCCTGTTGAAAAATAAATGATGGTCCAACTAAACGCAAACCAGAGGGGATGGCATGTTGCTGCAGGATGCTGTGGTAGCCATGCTGATTCAGTATGCCTTCAATTTTGAATACATCCCCAACAGTGTCACCAGCAAAGCACCCCCACACCATCACACCTCATCCTCCATGCTTCACGGTGGGAACCAAGCATGTAGAATCCATCCGTTCAGCTTTTATGCGTTGCACAAAGACACGGCAGTTTTAACCAAAGATCACAAATTTGGACTCGTCAGACCAAAGCACAGATTTCCACTGGTCTAATGTGCATTCCTTGTGTTTCTTGGCCCAAACAAATCTCTTCTGCTTGTTGCCTCTCCTTAGCAGTGGTTTCCTAGCAGCTATTTGACCATGAAGACCTGATTTGCGCAGTCTCCTCTTAACAGTTGTTCTAGAGATGTGTCTGCTGCTAGAACTCTGTGTGGCATTCATCTGGTCTCTAATCTGATCTGCTGTTAACTTGCGATTTCTGAGGCTGATGAACTTATCCTCAGCAGCAGAGGTGACTCTTGGTCTTCCTTTCCTGGGGCGGTCCTCATGTGAGCCAGTTTCGTTGTAGCGCTTGATGGTTTTTGCGACTGCACTTGGGGACACATTCAAGGTTTTCGCAATTTTCCGGACTCACTGACCTTCATTTGTTAAAGTAATGCTGGCCACTCGTTTCTCTTTACTTAGCTGATTGGTTCTTGCCATAATATTAATTCTAACAGTTGTCCAATAGGGCTGTCGGCTGTGTATCAACCTGACTTCTGCACAACACAACTGATGGGCCCAACCCCATTAATAAGGGAAAAAATTCCACTAATTAACCCTGACAAGGCACACCTGTGAAGTGAAAACCATTTCAGGTGACTACCTTATGAAGCTCATTGAGAGAACACCAAGGGTTTGCAGAGTTATCAAAAAACAAAGGGTGGATACTTTGAGGAATCTAAAATATAAGACTTGTTATCAGTTATTTCACACTTTTGTTAAGTAAATAATTCGATGTGTTCATTCATTGTTTTGATGCCTTCAGTGAGAATCTACAATGTAAATAGTCATAAAAATAAAGAAACACATTGAATGAGAAGGTGTGTCCAAACTTTTGGCCTGTACTGTATGTCTGTATCTGTGTTTCTGTGTCCCAAACTGGAAGCAGCAGATAGCAGCCCACCTAAAAAGAACCTGGGTCTGTCCGAGGTTTCTGCCTAAAAGGATGTTTTTCCTTGCCCCTGTCACACGAAATGCTTGCTCGTGGAAAATTGTTGGGCCTTTGTAAATCATATAGTGTGATCTAGACCTACTCTATCTGTGAAGTGTCCTGAGATAACCCCTGTTGTGACACTATAATTAAAATTGTATTGAAATTGAATTTAAGTCCTGGGGCCTCATGTATAAAAGATTGCCCAGCTTTCATATTAGAAGATGCGTATGGCCAAAACTTGACAAGTATCTTGCACAGAAATATTCACATGTATAAAACCGGGCGTACGCCAGGTCCTGCGTACCTTTCCTTTATACATCCCAATCAACGTGAAATTGAGCGCACATGAACGAGCCACCAACCCCGCCTGGTCTCCTCCCATAAATGAACATGGAAATTACAATTAATGCGACCCCAACGTCATTCTTTGTCCAATCACAACGGGTTATCCCGCTGCAGACGGGAAAAAAACTTCACTGACTGTGAGGTTGCGGTGCTGATTGCGGAAGTGGAGGTTTGTCATCTCGGATAAGCAATAAAAGAAAATGCCCAGAGTGGCAAATGGTGACTGGGCGGTGAATGCACCGAACCATGGCAGAAATAAAAAAAAAGTCTATATCGAAGTGCAAATCAAAAGAATAGTGGCAGCGCCACACCAGTTACAGAACAACATGCATCTCAGTCAGCCAAATTACGCACAATAGCAGTTTGAACCCACTGATGTAATGCCATTTATTTTCTAAGTGTTCTCAGTGTTCCAGCGCGAGGGAGACCCGACTCAGAGGAAGAGAGATTAGTGAGGCCAGCGTCTCCACGGCAGGTGAGAGTGCTCACGGATCCGCTGCGCCATGCATGGATGAAATAAAGAAATAGTAAATAGGACTACAGTAACAGAAATATGTGCAGAATTAAGACTGTAAAGATGGCCCAGTATTTGGTGGACCGGGTACACCTTGTTCGCTTAATAGCCTACAAATCATCCACGGAATTAATTACGCATCACATGAGTTTGCCCCCCCGACACAGCGTTTGTTCCTGGGGAGATGGCTCCGTGCGTCCCCCCTCCTGTGCGCCATGGATGTCTGAGCCTCAGTAACTAAAGACCCACAGACACTATTGCATTTTCCGTGCCGATCTTCTTGTTGCCAGTAATTTATTTCATCTATGGGAAATACAGAGGATGACTGAAAGTATTTTCTAAGTAGATTTATCATTTATTTCCCATCCTCATGTTTAACAGAGATTAAAGGGAAACTTCACCGATTAGCATTAAGCTTTGTATCAGTAGAAACCTGGTAGTATTTTTGAATGACCATGCTTCCCTCCCTCATGTCCTCCTGAGAGGGGAGATCTCTGTATTGAGGGTCTGGAAAAAAACCTCAGATGACGCAAAATGACGATTTTTGCGTCATCTGAGGCTTTTTTGTCCAGAGGCAAAAGACTACAGCCTGTATTCATTGTGTATTAGGAGCCACTTCCGCATAGCCCAAAGGGGGTTGGACTGTCTGCTTTTTCCGGAGCTTTTATTTTGAAAAGTAGACGGGACGGCATGATTTGAGACGCTCCAGGCTCCAGCCATACAGTCTTGGAAATTTTAGAACAACAATTATGTGCATTCAAACTACCACACACGTGTACCACCGGGATACATTGGAACACATCGGAGAATATGCAGGACACTTTATTACGGATGCAATACTCGACACACTACGCAAGCTTTGCCTGCACGGAGACCAGCGGTGGTGCTCGATTCCTGTGGCCGGTAAAGTGACCTCGTCAGTGGGGAGCGTTGAACGAGTGTGCCGGTGGAAAGCTAACGCTAGCCTGCCAGTTCACCAATCGTGCTTGCAAGTGTCCGCTCATTAAACAAACTGGACTAGCTACATCCAACTTCAACGAAACTCCCAACGCGAGTTCAGAGACGGCTGTGCTGTGTTCTGTTGTTGTGGAAATATTGCTGTGGACAATCCAGCCTGCTGTCACCGGTTAAGACTACTAGTGGAGGGGGGCTGTGTAATCCCGGACTGCCTGTTGCAGAAATGGGGTGATTTGTATCCAACTAACTGCTAACTGCTGGTGGAGTTTGTGACTGTAAAATGCCGACAATTCTAGCTACATCCCACGCAAATGTACGGTGTTTATACTCGATGTTTATACCACAGCCCACCAAGAGCTAATGCTAGTAACTATGTGTTAGCCTTTTTTTATTACATGGCTTGGTTGAATTATAATGTAGAATGCGGTCTGTTATTTCATGACAACACACCGCTGCTAAGGATAACACACCGTTGCCATGCATAGCAGAGCGTTGCCATGGACACAGTTCTGTTCACTCTGGAGCTATCAATCAATCCGCTGAAAGAAGTCCGGATAATGTTCAGCTGTGGCCAAAAAAAGCATGTTTTAAATGTGTAACACCACTTGAGCCACGGTGAAACGTTTTTTCGTGTATATGGTTGAAATGACAACAAAACACACTTGTTGAGTTGATTGTCTCACTGTCTGTCTGTAAAGGGCAGGCGTGGCTTGGGAGTGGCCTCATACAGCAGCAAAGCAAGTGCATTCTGGGATTTGGTGTCTTTCATCCATATGAGCCAAAAACACATTTTCTGTCTTATCTTGGCCTAGAAGGCACCAATTACATTTTTTTTTTCACATTTCTACTACATAAGTGACCCAATTTAAAGATATATTCAGCTTTCCATCGGTGAAATTTCCCTTTAAGTAGCCTGTGAATTAAACAGTTAATAGTGTGAAAGATGTGAAACATTTTCCACATAATATGATCAAACTTTTATGGAGTATCAGCAGATATAATTATGTTTTTTCATAGACAGCGTCACAGACGTATGCCAGTAACTGTAGTGGAAACTTTATTTTGTAATGTTCAGTGATTTTCTGCACTTTTCAGATAGAATTCGTCATGTTACAGAGCCAGAAAAGACTTTGCAGACGGGCCGCACATTCTCACGACTGCTCAACAGTTTGCGTGACGGCCCGCACAGTCTCACGTCAAGTGAAAACCAGCGTATGCAAGCTTTTCGTGTGTACGCAACGTTTATACATGAGGCCCCAGGTTATTTATTTCTTAGTATTGTCATACTAACCATAGATGGTTCTCTTCAACTCGTCTCTCTCTTCAGTCAGATTTTTGACGCTGGCCTCAATAGCTGGTTGGGAGGTTACCAGAATCAGATTACTGTATGTCCATGACTAAAGAGACAGTTCACTTTAACATATCATTAACATAGTTAATTTAGGTAATATTACATGAAAGAGTTTGATTTAACGTCATTATTGGCACGACGCGGCTAGGAACAAGGTTTGTAAGCATCACTGAGGTGCCATTAATATGACATTAAATCAAACCGTTGAGTGTAATACTCTGATTATACAACAACGGTTACCAACTAAATAAAAGTCATAATCAAACTGTATTCAAATTATGGGGCAATTTGTTCTCAAAATAAAAAGAAGCAACAGAGACGATTTCTAAACCCTCCCTGTTTGGTCGGCCAGTCAACTTAAGCTAACGTTAGCTTTGTAGAGATGGGATTTCCCAAACTGAATAACTACCACAAATATAAACTGCTTTTCTAGCCCTATCCTGTTACAACTAAGATATCTGCTGAAAAAAACATTTGTTGTGTTAAACTGCACATGCAGTTTTGATAGATTTTTTATTTTATTTTACCTTTATTTAACCAGGAAAGTCCCATTGAGATTACAAACCTCTTTTTCAAGGGAGTCCTGGCCAAGAAGCAGCAAAAGAGTTACAAACGTACAATACAATTACATACACATTATGAAAAACAGTTACAAAAGGTCAACTCAAGTGCTCTCAATCTGGACTTAAAAGCGTTCAATGAAAGTAATTCAGTCAATTTCCAGTCTTTTTGCAACATGTTCCATGTGTGGGGGGGCTGAGTAAACAAAAGCGCTTTTTCCCAGTTCTGTACGGGCAAGTGGAACAGCGAGCAACAAAAGATCATTCGAACGCAAACAATGAGAGCCAACATTCTTCCGTGAGATTAAGTTACAGATGTAGGATGGCAATAGACCAAGCATGGCCTTATAAATGAAAGTATACCAGTGACCCAGCCTCCTGGAGCACAAAGAAGGCCATCCCACTCGAGAATACAGTTCACAGTGATGGGTCAACACCTTACAATTAGTAATGAACCGCAGAGAAGCATGATATGCAATGTCAATCTTATGGTGACATTAGGTCTCCATAGTCTAAAATAGATAAAAATGTTGCATTAACAAGGCGCTTTTTTGCCTCAAAAGAAAAACAGAATTTATTACGAAAGAAAAAGCCCAATTTAAGTTTAAGCATTTTCACATGATTATCTATATGGGGCTTAAAAGTCAGGGAGTCATCAAGCAAAATACCAAGGTACTTGTAGGTGTGAACCATCTCTGACATTTCCCTCAAGAGTGGACACTAAGGGAATAGATTGAGGGACCTTCTTAGTGTTTGAAAACAACATTAGTTTGGTCTTTTCAGCGTTAAGAACCAGTTTTAGCTGGATAGGTGTGTGTTGGACCACATCAAAAGCTTTCTGCAGAGATTCTACAGCTTTGGCAGGGTTCAATCCAAAACAGTAAATTATTGTGTCATCAACGTAAAAATGCATAATAGCGTCAGACACATCTTGTCCTAAATCATTAATATACATGATGAACAGGAGGGGTCCTAATATAGAACCCTGCGGCACCCCCTTGTGGACATTCAAAAATTCAGAACACAGACCATCACATTTAATACACTGGGTCCTGACACTCAAATCATTTGTGAACCAGGAAACAACATGATTAGACAGTCCCAGACTTAAAAGCCTATAGGCTTTAAAATAACATGATCCACAGATCCACAGCTTTTGACAGATCAATAAAAAAGGGAAACACAATATTGTTTTTTATCAAGAGCAACAACTTATTCAGAACACTGCAGCTAGAATCCTAGAAAATATGATCATATAACACCCGTTGTGGCCTCTCTTCATTGGTTCCCAGTGCTAGAGCTGATTTTAAGGTTCTTCTTTAAACATATAAGGCCCTACATGGACTTGCACCACCTTATTTATCTGAGCTTATAACATCATGAACACTGGCACATTCTCTTGGTCATTCCCCTAGTAAACAAATAATCTGTTGGTTATAGAGCATTCTCCTACCGTGCCCCTCATCTTTGGAATGGCCTCCCACTTCATGTTGACATTTTGATCTAAATATTATATTACAGCCAATCATAGCACACCATCCTTTCTGCGTCCTTCACAAACAAACCTTTTCAGGTATTGTCTTATGTTGCTGGTCATTTTACACTTAATAATACATTTTTGATTGATTGATTGATTGATTGATTTATACCATTATTGAGGAAATATTTATTCATAATTCAAATTGACTGATTCAAGCTTATCCATTTGGATTTAATATTTGGCTTTTCAATTTAACATTGGCTTTTAATTTGGATTTAATATTTGGCTTTTCGATTTCAATTTAACATTGGCTTTTCATTTGGACTTAGCACATGTCAATGTAAATGAGGAGGCGTGGCCCAAAGACTGGTGGGAGGGTCTGAAACGAAAGAGGTGCAGAGGCACCTTATGAACAGCAGGGGGAGCAGACTGTTGGGGAGCAAACTGTTGAGCATCTGTCTGCAGCTTTACCACCAGGCTGGCTTGGCCTCTTTTTTCACATGATAGAAACTGATGATGTCGGGTAAACCCAAATGACATTTCATGCCACAACAGTTAAGTTTTCATGTAGTTACTATACTTTTCTATAATTTTTTAACTTTTTCGTTCATTTGATTTAAGATATTCAAATTTGGAAAATGGGTCATATTAAACCTTGTTAATATTGATGACAATATGTTCAAACGGAAAACGAGCCATATTTCAGGAAATCACCTTGTCCATGATTCTATTGAGAGACTTCCAGCTGACAGCGGTGTTTGTGAGCATCACTGGCGGCCAGCAGGGAGGCGATCCTGGCTGCGACCAGCTGGCTGTCCCGTCAGACTGAAGCTTCTGACAACATCGGAGAAAATGTGCAATTGGCCATACATTTTTGTTAAACTGCCCATATTCAAACTCTACACCGTTAATTTCTTGCATAAAAAAGTCTCAGAAGTGAATTTAGTGGTGAAAAGGCCGTCAATCAGGAGTGATTGTTGTGAGTACATTAGTGATTTCCGACCGAAGGGATTTTTGCAGTTCCTAAAAGAACGTTCCTAGAACACTTTTTTTCGTCGTGTTCCAACCGTTCTCTTAATACATCCATGGTTCCGACAGGACAAATTTGGGGATTTTTAAGTTCCTCTGGCCGCAGTACCGTATTTCTTTCAGCTCCTACTCAGGCGCGCGGGAACCTATTTTTGACCAGGGGTGCTGAATAACAAAATAATGGTTGTTCTGATGATTTCACCCCTCAAGAAGCGTCAACATTTTGACACCTTAGGGACTAGTCGTTATTTATTTAAGGGGCTACCGGAAGAGTTTTGGGTTCTTTAGAAAAATTTGACTTCACCCTTCCTTTTCGCCAGCGATACTTTTTCTATGACCCTTCAAAATGATCGGGGGAAAAAGACCCCCTCTAAATTTATTGATGCCTTCTGTACTGGTTTGGGCGTGGCAAAGATGTACAGATAATCAGGGCTTAATGTGAGCCGGAACACACTGGAACATGTTCCAGCACCTCCGACGTTGGATCCGGAACCTTTTTTATTGGATCCGGCACCTCCTGTGTCACCAGGAAAAATGAATCGCCTAAATGAAAAAAATAAACTACTGTTTGTGTAGTGTTCAATGTTGTTATCTGTTTTGTTAGTCGTTATTCCTCATTGAAGTGCCACAAAAATCTTGTGTTTGCATTTTCAATGCGTTTTGAGGTGAATTTTCAGGGTAATTTAATAGTCCGATAGATAATTGCTGCTTTTTTTACATTTCGCACCGATGCAGTGCGTGTTCTGAAATAAAAATAAACATTGTCCTGATGTACACACAGCGTTGTACAGGTTTTTTTAGTCAGAGAAGCTACGTAGGCAGTGTAATAAAAATGTTTTTGTTCCTGTTACCTCCAACCCCCGTTTTGAGTCGCCGGATCCACTCCGCCTCTGCGCTCCGGGACCTCCCACTTTACAAATTAAGCAATGCAGCTTTTGACAGATCAATAAAAAAGGGAAACACAATATTGTTTTTTATCAAGAGCAACAAGTATATAATTTATCACTTTTGTAGCAGCCGTGATGGTGCTGTGTTTTTTCCTAAAGCCGGATTGCAGTTTAGAGAGTAGGTCACTAGAGTACAGGAACTCTTTAAGTTGATCACAAACAAGAGATTCAAGAAGTTTTGACAAAACACACAAATTTGATATTGGCCTGTAAATTAGTTAAAACAGCTGGATCACCTCATTATGTAAAATCAGAAAACATTACTGTTTTATAATCCCTAACCCTCTTATATGACCACCACCTTCTATAGTCTCTACATACGGCGCATTTTTAGCAATAACCACATATACACAGAGCAAAATGCAGAAATGAGTCCGCAGAAATGTTAAAACAAAAAAGAAGAATTGGTCAGTGTTTAACCACAGAGATACAGATGAAGGGATACTTCCTCCTTTACTGTGACACATGCATTCATCAGTCAATTTAAAAAGTAAATACTGTGTTGCATAGCAAGTAATGATTGTTTTGGAGATGTTGCTCATTTAAAGTTAAGGAGTTCAAGGTAAGTGATAAGTCTCCTGCTTGTCTCAGAGTTCACCTGGGTGTACTCAACTCAGTTTGCACAATTATCAAACCTAACTGCTGTTCCTCGCCAACAGAAAGTTAAGTTAATTAAACATTAGATCTCTCTCTAGCAAGAGTCTCTACATTAATGATTTTATTTCTCAGTATGGACTACGGTTTGTATTCCTCACTGAATGTTTGCTCTTATCTAGTGCCTCAGCAACACTTATTGAGGCTTCTCCTCAGGACAACAGCTTCTTATTCTCTGCTAGAGAAGGAAATAAGGGAGGTGGTATTGCAACTATTCAAACTAGTTCTCTTGAACTAAATGCACTTTCAGAGATTTCTCAACTTTCAAATACTTAGCCATGGTTATTAAAACTCATCAATCCATTCTTGCAATCAATACCTACAGACCCCCAAAAGCACACTATTTCACTAATTTCACTGGTCCATACTCATCTCAGAATCCAGGCTACATTCTACAGGCTACAGGCTACTAAATTCTCCAGTATCTTGGTGGATCCTGGCACTGCGACCCAGACCAACTGCAGTCTCTCCCGGTTCCTAACTATTTCCCCTGAGGTCCTTGCCAGTCTGGTAACTGCCTCTAAATCTACAACCTGCATACTAAGTCCATTACCGTCTAACCTTTTAAAGAGCTGTTTTCTGTTTTAAGTAGATATATTCTTAAAATCATTAGTATTACTATGCTAATCTCTGCCCTCAGCTTTTAAAAACAGCTGTTATTAAACCGCTGCTTAAAAAAACATACTGACCCACAAGTTCTTAACAATTACAGGCCAATCTCTAATCTATCATTTGTGTCAAAACTATTAATTAAAATAGCGCCATTGCATGGGGCACTTTCCATAAGATCATCTCTCAATGCAAATCAAACCAGCCATTAGGCTAACTGAAATAAAACCATGCCAATCTGTAGGTATGGTGAAGTTATGGTAATCTGTTGGTTATAGAGCATTCTCCTACCGTGCCCCTCATCTTTGGAATGGCCTCCCACTTCATGTTGACATTTTAATCTAAATATTATATTACAGCCAATCATAGCACACCATCCTTTCTGCGTCCTTCACAAACAAACCTTTTCAGGTATTGTCTTATGTTGCTGGTCATTTTACACTTAATAATACATTTGATTGATTGATTGATTGATTTATACCATTATTGAGGAAATATTTATTCATAATTCAAATTGACTGATTCAAGCTTATCCATTTGGATTTAATATTTGGTTTTTCAATTTCAATTTAACATTGGCTTTTAATTTGGATTTAATATTTGGCTTTTCGATTTCAATTTAACATTGGCTTTTCATTTGGACTTAGCACATGTCAATGTAAATGAGGAGGCGTGGCCCAAAGACTGGTGGGTGGGTCTGAAACGAAAGGGGTGCAGAGGCACCTTATGAACAGCAGGGAGAGCAGACTGTTGGGGAGCACACTGTTGAGCATCTATCTGCAGCTTTACCACCAGGCTGGCTTGGCCTCTTTTTTCACATGATAGAAACTGATGATGTAGGCTAAACACAAATGACATTTCATGCAACAACAGTTAAGTTTTCATGTAGTTACTATACATTTCTATAATTTTTTAACTTTTTCGTTCATTTGATTTACGATATTCAAATTTGAAAAATGGGTCATATTAAACCTTGTTAATATTGATGACAATATGTTCGAACGGAAAACGAGCCATATTTCAGGAAATCACCTTGTCCATGATTCTATTGAGAGACTTCCAGCTGACAGCGGTGTTTGTGAGCATCACTGGCGGCCAGCAGGGAGGCGATCCCGGCTGCCACCAGCTGGCTGTCCCGTCAGACTGAAGCTTCTGACAACATCGGAGAAAATGTGCAATTGGCCATACATTTTTGTTAAACTGCCCATATTCAAACTCTACACAGTTAATTTCTTGCATAAAAAAGTCTCAGAAGTGAATTTAGTGGTGAAAAGGCCGTCAATCAGGAGTGATTGTTGTGAGTACATTAGTGATTTCCGACCGAAGGGATTTTTGCAGTTCCTAGAACACTTTTTTTCGTCGTGTTCCAACCGTTCTCTTAATACATCCATGGTTCCGACAGGACAAATTTGGGGATTTTTAAGTTCCTCTGGCCGCAGTACCGTAGTTCTTTCAGCTCCTACTCAGGCGCGCGGGAACCTATTTTTGACCAGGGGTGCTGAATAACAAAATAATGGTTGTTCTGATGATTTCACCCCTCAAGAAGCGTTAACATTTTGACACCTTAGGGACTAGTCGTTATTTATTTAAGGGGCTACCGGAAGAGTTTTGGGTTCTTTAGAAAAATTTGACTTCACCCTTCCTTTTCACCAGCGATACTTTTTCTATGACCCTTCAAAATGATCGGGGGAAAAAGACCCCATCCATCCATCCATCCATCCATCTTCGTCCGCTTATCCGGTGTCGGGTCGCGGGGGGAGCAGCTCCAGCAGGGAACCCCAAACTTCCCTTTCCCGAGCAACATTAACCAGCTCCGACTGGGGGATCCCGAGGCGTTCCCAGGCCAGGTTGGAGATATAATCCCTCCACCTAGTCCTGGGTCTTCCCCGAGGCCTCCTCCCAGCTGGGCGTGCCTGGAACACCTCCCTAGGGGGGCGCCCAGGGGCATCCTTACCAGATGCCCGAACCACCTCAACTGGCTCCTTTCGACGCAAAGGAGCAGCGGCTCTACTCCGAGCTCCTCACGGATGACTGAGCTTCTCACCCTATCTCTAAGGGAGACGCCAGCCACCCTCCTGAGGAAACCCATTTCGCCGCTTGTACCCTGGATCTCGTTCTTTCGGTCATGACCCAGCCTTCATGACCATAGGTGAGGGTAGGAACGAAAACTGACCGGTAGATCGAGAGCTTTGCCTTCTGGCTCAGCTCTCTTTTCGTCACAACGGTGCGATAGATTGAATGCAATACCGCACCCGCTGCGCCCGATTCTCCGACCAATCTCCCGCTCCATTGTCCCCTCACTCGCGAACAAAACCCCAAGGTACTTGAACTCCTTCACTTGGGGTAAGGACTCATTCCCTACCTGGAGAAGGCATTCCATCGGTTTCCTGCTGAGAACCATGGCCTCCGATTTAGAGGTGCTGATCCTCATCCCAACCGCTTCACACTCGGTTGCGAACCGATCCAGTGAGTGCTGAAGGTCGCAGGCCGATGATGCCATCAGGACCACATCATCTGCAAAGAGCAGCGATGAGATCCCCAGCCCACCAAACTGCAACCCCTCCCCACCCCGACTACGCCTCGATATCCTGTCCATAAATATTACAAACAGGATTGGTGACAAAGCGCAGCCCTGGCGGAGGCCAACCCTCACCTGAAACGAGTCCGACTTACTACCGAGAACCCGGACACAGCTCTCACTTTGGTTGTACAGAGATTGGATGGCCCTGAGAAGAGACCCCTCACCCCATACTCCCGCAGCACCTCCCACAGTATCTCCCGGGGACCCGGTCATACGCCTTCTCCAAATCCACAAAACACATGTAGACCCGGTTGGGCATACTCCCAGGCTCCCTCCAGGATCCTTGCGAGTGTGAAGAGCTGGTCCGTTGTTCCACGACCAGGACGGAATCCGCATTGTTCCTCCTCAACCCGAGGTTCGACTATCGGCCGAACCCTCCTTTCCAGCACCTTGGAGTAGACTTTACCAGGGAGGCTGAGAAGTGTGATACCCCTATAATTGGCACACACCCTCTGGTCCCCCCTTTTAAAAAGGGGAACCACCACCCCAGTCTGCCACTCCTTTGGCACCGTCCCAGACTTCCACGCAATGTTGAAGAGGCGTGTCAACCAGGACAGCCCCTCCACACCCAGAGCCTTGAGCATTTCTGGACGGATCTCATCAATCCCGGGGCTTTGCCACTGTGTAGTTGTTTGACTACATCAGTGACTTCCGCCTGGGAAATCGGCGACAATCCCCGTTATCCTCCAGCTCTGCCTCTAACATAGAGGGCGTATTAGTCGGATTCAGGAGTTCCTCAAAGTGCTCCTTCCACCGTCCTATTACCTCCTCAGTTGAGGTCAACAGTGTCCCATCCTTACTGTACACAGCTTGGATGGTTCCCCCTTCCCCTCCTGAGGTGGCGAACAGTTTTCCAGAAGCACTTTGGTGCCGACCGAAAGTCCTTCTCCATGTCTTCTCCAAACTTCTCCCACACCCGCTGCTTTGCCTCTTTTCACGGCAGAGGCTGCAGCCCTTCGGGCCCCTTCGGTACCCTGCAACTGCCTCCGAGTCCTCCGGGATAACATATCCCGGAAAGACTCCTTCTTCAGTCGGACGGCTTCCCTGACCACCGGTGTCCACCACGGTGTTCGTGGGTTACCGCCCCTTGAGGCACCTAAGACCCTAAGACCACAGCTCCTCGCCGCAGCTTCAGCAATGGAAACTTTGAACATTGTCCACTCGGGTTCAATGCCCCCAGCCTCCACAGGGATGCACGAAAAGCTCCGCCGGAGGTGTGAGTTGAAAGTCTGTCGGACAGGGGCCTCCTCCAGATGTTCCCAATTTACCCGCACTACACGTTTGGGCTTACCAGGTCTGTCCAGAGTCTTCCCCCACCCCAACTCACCACCAGATGGTGATCGGTTGACAGCTCTGCCCCTCTCTTCACCCGAGTGTCCAAAACATACGGCCTCAGATCAGATGAAACGATTATGAAATCGATCATTGACCTTCGGCCTAGGGTGCTCTGGTACCAGGTACACTTATGAGCATCCCTATGTTCGAACATGGTGTTCGTTATAGACAATCCATGACTAGCACAGAAGTCCAACAACAAACAACCACTCTGGTTTAGATCAGGGAGGCCGTTCCTCCCAATCACGCCTCTCAGGTGTCTCCATCATTGCCCACGTGTGCGTTGAAGTCCCCAGCAGAACAATGGAGTCCCCCCTCGGAGCCCCATGCAGGACTCCAGTCAAGGTCTCCAAGAAGGCCGAATACTCTTAACTCCTGTTTGGTGCATATGCACAAACAACAGTCAGAGTTTTCCCCCCACAACCCGCAGGCGTGGGAGGCGACCCTCTCGTCCACGGGGTAAACTCCAACACAGCGGCGCTCAGCCGGGGCTTGTGAGTATCCCCACACCCGCCCGGCGCCTCACACCCTGGGCAACTCCGGAGAAGAAAAGAGTCCAACCCCTATCCAGGAGTATGGTTCCAGAACCGAGACTGTGCGTAGAGGTAAGCCCCACCAGATCTAACCGGTAGCGCTCCACCTCCACCTCCCGCACCAGTTCCGGCTCCTTCCCCCACAGAGAGGTGACGTTCCACGTCCCCAGAGCCAGCGTCTGCCGCCCGGGTCTGGTCCGTCGAGGCCCCTGACCTTCACTGCCACCCATGTGGCATCGCACCCGAAAAAGACCCCCTCTAAATTTATTGATGCCTTCTGTACTGGTTTGGGCGTGGCAAAGATGTACAGATAATCAGGGCTTAATGTGAGCCGGAACACACTGGAACATGTTCCGGCACCTCCGACGTTGGATCCGGAACCTTTTTTATTGGATCCGGCACCTCCTGTGTCACCAGGAAAAATGAATCGCCTAAATGAAAAAAATAAACTACTGTTTGTGTAGTGTTCAATGTTGTTATCTGTTTTGTTAGTCGTTATTCCTCATTGAAGTGCCACAAAAATCTTGTATTTGCATTTTCAATGCGTTTTGAGGTGAATTTTCAGGGTAATTTAATAGTCCGATGGATAATTGCTGCTTTTTTTACATTTTGCACCGATGCAGTGCGTTTTCTGAAATAAAAATAAACATTGTCCTGATGTACACACAGCGTTGTTCAGGTTTTTTTAGTCAGAGAAGCTATGTAGGCAGTGTAATAAATTTTTTTTTGTTCCGTTACCTCCAACCCCCGTTTTGAGTCGCCGGATCCACCCCGCCTCTGCGCTCCGGGACCTCCCACTTTACAAATTAAGCAATGCAGATAATAGTTGATTTTCTACAGCTGTGACATACGCGCCTTAACCTCTCTTCTTCCAGTCAACTAGTCTCATAAAATATAAAATGACTGAGGAAGCCTAGTGACGAGTCCATAGCAACCAGCTTACGTGTTGAATTTGTGCCAATTGCACATTTTCTCCGATGTTGTCAGAAGCTTCAGTCTGACGGGACAGCCAGCTGGTGGCAGCCGGGATCGCCTCCCTGCTGGCCGCCAGTGATGCTCACAGACACCGCTGTCAGCTGGAAGTCTCTCAATAGAATCATGGACAAGTTGATTTCCTGAAATATGGCTCGTTTTCCATTTGAACATATTGTCGTCAATATTAACAAGGTTTAAAATTATCTTGTGAATTCAAATTTGGATATCGTTTCAAATGAAATCAAATGAACGAAAAAGTAGCCTACACGGGCTGTACAAAAGGCTGTCAATCAGGAGTGATTGTTGTGAGTACATGTCGGAGAATAGCGCGGACATGCACCTCACACCACGCGCACCACCCAGAGAAAAAAGTAAGAGAAAGAAAAAGGAGAGGTCGCAGTTCGGACGATGACTGACTACCCGGTTGAGATTGTGTGCGTGTGTGTCCTCGAGATCTGACCACACACAAACACACGTAGCAGAGCTACCCACACCCATGTTTGTACTGCTTAATGAAATAAAACATCAAAAGAGAGAAGTTGTCTCCGTCTGTGTTTTAAACAGACATACCTAGGGCGAAGTTGGAATCCAGAATCAGCTTTAAATACAGTCCTAATCTAGTCCTCACTAACACAGGCCCAATTATAGTAACTACATGAAAACTTCACTGTTGTTGCATGAAATGTCGTTTGAGTTTAGCCTACATCATCAGTTTCTATCATGTGAAACAAGAGGCCAAGCCAGCCTGGTGGCGAATCTGCAGACAGATGCTCAACAGTGTGTTCCCCAACAGTCAGCGCCCCTTCTGTTCATAAGGTGCCTCTGCACCCCTTTCGTTTCTCATTTACATTGACATGTGTCAAGTCCCAATGAAAAGCCAAATTTTAAATCCAAATGTAAAAGCCAATGTTAAATTGAAATCGAAAAGCCAAATATTAAATCCAAATGGATAAGCCAAATGAAAAAAAAAAAAAAAAAAATAATAATAATATTTTTAATTTGATCTCGCTTCGTTTTCTCTTTGGACTTTCAATTTGAATTATGAATATTTCCTCCATATACCATCCCCCATAGTGCCAAGTGTCCTGTCACAAGTGTTACTTCATGCAGAGTCACTTGGTGGTGAGGGGCCATTCGCAGGCATCAGTTTGGAAAGTGCATTTTTCACAATATTACTTTTGATAATAACCACACAGGTGCAGATCAAACTGAGATCCATTTTTACCAGTTCTGTTCATATTTCCTTCACTTCTTTGGTTTCCTGCCATGGTCAAAGTTTGAAACCAAGCATTACTATTTGACAAAGAGGAAACTCTTGAAACATATCTTCAAAAATGAGAAGTAGACACAGTGAAAAAGGGTCAAGATTTCACACCTTATCGTTGAGTGTGGCTGCTCTGAAATAGTATGTACAGCTTAGCTTTCCTGACATGGAAGAAAAAAGAATAGTACTGTTTTTGTACAAATATTCATACAAATACAGCTCTAAAGTATAATGTCAATTTTTGAAAGTTATTTATGCATCACAATCTACCAGCAGAGACTGAATGTGGGTGTGGTGTGTGATGTAGTTATAGAAGGTGGTGGTCATATTAGAGGATTAGGGGTTATAAAACCATGGTCTGGGTGAATACTTGATTCTGATTGGCTGCATGGTGTCCATAAAAAAGTGTTATAGGACACCTACTAAAGAAGTTCTGGTGAAACTGACTGTCTACCTAAATGTCTAAATGAATGTGCTACATTAAAAAAGAAGAAAAATGTGAGTGTAGTCTGGCATTGCCAGACCTTCATCCACAGCGCTGCGGAAGAGGATCTGGCTAGTCCAAACCAATCACAATTGTCATGGGCGGCGCAAATCTAAACTCAGATTGGACAGATAGTCCAGCTAACTGTCTGGAGTTACCCTGCAGAGATCTGAGGAGCAGTTAACCATAGTCCTCATAAATCCACCGGAGTTTAGAACGCCAACACAAAGAAAGAGGAAGATAACGGACATCCAAGTTAAAAGATCGTCCTCTGAACACCACAGGATGGCGCTAAAACACAGCAGCAGGAAGTCAGTTACACTCTGAACTGACTTTGTTTCACAGTGAAAAACGTTATCTCACATGGCGGATAATTGTTCCTGAAAATTGTTATATTGTTTTTGGGACAATGACATGGCTGATAGCTAGCTTATTGTTAAACGTACTGTGAAATTATATTTACTGATTGCCAACCGTGCACAATATTATTGACTTTGAATCTTGCTATCATAGCGTTAGCTCTCTGGCTTGTCTAAGCTGAGCGGACTGTAAATATCTTCCATTGTTAAGGTTGGCAAGTCATATCTATGGTGAACAATGTTTGCATTGCATAAGAACCTTATGGGATGGGAATGATTGTTCCAGGTATTGGTCAAATCCTCAGGCGTAACCAGGGAAACAGAGTTATTGTTTGGAAAAACTTTAGATTACGATTGTAAAACAAATTAAAAGATACATTTATGGTTTAAAAATTTGTTATTTGTGGGTCACCTGGATAGCTCACCTGGTTGAGCATGCACCCCATGTACTAAGGCTCAGACCAGTCACATTCCGGCCTGCGGCCCTTTCCTGGTTGTCATTCCCCCTCTCTTTTCCCTTTCAATATTCCGCCGACCTGTATAATAAAGGCCTAAAATGCCCAAACAATAATCTTGGAGGAAAAAAAAAAAAAAAAAAAAAAAATATATATATATATATATATATATATATATATATATATATATATATACACATCTATATGTGTTATTTGGCAAGTTACCATGGTTTAATCTGGTTAATGCACTGCCCATTGTCCCACCTTCCTCGCCGCTGTCATTTCTGATTTAACATAATTACAATCCAGCAAAATCACTGTGTGCAGATGAATGACTTACTTTTTAAGATGTAGCAGAGCCTTTAATGGGGGGCTTAAAATGGCCATGCTACTGCCAGTTGGGATAGTGTTGTGTTAATAGAAAAGTAAATTCTTCCAAATTATGGACATCACGCAAAACTAATGAAACATGTACATGTATATGGAAAGGTATTTAAAACTAAAAGCTTAAAACATCTCACCCAATGAAGAAAATGATTCAAAATTATTTCAGGGAGGGCCGGTGCCAACCCGTGCCCCTTCTAGCCCCGCCCCTGGCAGTCAAAACTTCAAGTTATAAGTAGAGTAATACAGGAACTGAAAAAATGAGGAAGAAAGAGAGAGAGAGAGAGAGAGACCGTGTTGGAGAGGAACAAAAGAAGAATCTGATCAGAGATCAGCATCATTTAAAGAAAACACTTCGATCAACACCTTCATCACTCTCCAGTGGCTAAAATATGGAGATGATGTGCCATGAAGAGGATAGTTTATATGCAAATGTCCCTGATCCCTCAGCCAGGAGTGTTGAATCAAAGATCCGCTCTGATGAAGACAGGAAAGTGGCTGCTGCAGAGTCTGGTGAGAAAGAAATTCCTATGGTTTCACCATTATAAGTTTCAGTTTTAAAATGCAACAATGTTAACAGTAATCTACGGAGCCCCAGAAGGATCACATATAGGAAAAATATTAATGCCTGGGAAGTAGTGGCTAGATAGGTATAGGTAGACTATCAACAGCAACTACTATATGTTATAATCCAAGTAAAGGCTACCCACCGTTTTGACAAGGCCTATGTTAATCTCAAGATCCAACCAATATCCAAATGATTATCCTTTTAGATTTATAATCCCATAAAGTAGGCTACCCCCACGCTCTATTCACATCATAGGAAAGTACATCGCTATCGCCAGATGAGTGACAATTTTGTTTTGCAAACTTTCGCTAACCAGTGTATGACGAAGGCATGTTGGGTGGGTGAAATTAGAAAGCTACCGTTAGCTAACGAGCAGCAGCCGGCCGTTCGGTCGCTCCACTCCCGCTATAGGAAGACTCATTTCCAGAGAGAACAGCTGACAGCCCGGGAGAGGCACTGTCTGGTTAACACCAGTTTTTAGCTGTGGCTGTCCTTCCTTTGCCGTACCTGATGTTGTTGCATTTTGCCTGCTGTCTGGAGATTCCTTCAAGCACAACTCGTATTCTTTCGGATGTTTCATGTAGCTCGACTTGAATGGCCTTCTTTTGACTGAAAGTACTGCCAAACAACACTTTTTTTCACTTTTCACTTTTTCCGTCTAGCTCCAACTACGTCATTATGTCAACCACGTAACTCTACAAAGAGTAGTGAAGTAACAAGATAGTTCAGTCCAAGATGGCGGAGCTGCAGCTCTGTCATGGGTGCGTGTCAGTTTTGTTTGCAATGGAACGTTCGATTGAAAATTGAAAAAAAAATTCTAACGTTCGGCAGTACCCGAACTCCGTCAAAAAGCCCAAAGTTCGGCCGAATTCCGAACCGAACTCTGGGTTCGGTGCATCCCTAGTTATCAGCGAAACAAGCTACAAAGTTATAATAATAACAACTTGGACTTATATAGCGCCAAATAGGGGGGGAGGGGGGTTAGGGGTCAAAGGACTTAGTGAAAAGAAATGTGTTGAGGTGCTTTTTGAACAGGGATGGGGCAGAGCAGTGGAGTGGTAGACTGTTCCAGAGTGTGGGAGCAACCTGGTGCGGGGGGTGTCCAGCAGGTCCTTGTCAGAGGACCGCAGGGAACGTGACAAGGTATTGTGGTGAGAGACCATGGAGAGATTTGTAGGTGAGCAGGAGGATCTTGTAGTTGATGCGTGACTTGACTGTCAACCAGTGGAGCTGTTGGAGGATGGGAGTGATATGCTGCTAGGGCTTAGCGTGGGTTAGAACCCTGGCAGCAGAGTTCTGGACATACTGGAGTCTGCTTAGGGCCTTGGTGGGCAGTCCAGACAGGACACCATTGCAGTAGTCCAGATGGGAGGTGATGAAGGCATGGATGAGTGTCTCAGTTACTGAATGTGTGAGTGAAGGCCGGAGTCTTGAGAGGTTTCTGAGGTGGTAGAAGGTGGAATTAGTAATTTTTTTTATGTGGGACCGAAAGGAGAGAGTGGAGTCCAGGATGATGCCCAGGTTGCAGCAGATGGGGAAATGGAGCAGCCATCCACAACCAGTGCCAGGTCTCCAATTTTCCTGAGCAGTGGTGCAGGGGCCACCACCATCAGTTCTGTTCTGTACTTCCATTCTAATTTTCGACTTTTCATTGGTAGCGTCCTAAGACATGAATGATGATAATGTTCAATCAATCAATTGATCAACATTTATTTATATAGCATTTTACAGCAACCGGCATTTATCCAAAGTGCTTTACATCAAGAACCAAGAATAAAAAACATGAGAAAGAATAAAACATAGAAAACAACAACAAATCAGAAAACGTTACATAGAAACAGGAGGAGGAATTGTAACACCACTACTACATACTAAAAGCCATTCTAAATAAATAAGTTTTGAGTTTGGATCGAAAAAGAGCTACATCTGTAATAGTGCAAATGTCAGGGAGTAACTTGTTCCAGAGCAGTAACTGCGAAAGCCGATCACCCCATCATTTATACCTTGACCTTGGGACTTCTAAAACCAGTTGATTTGAAGACCTCAATGACCGGTTGGTTGTTGAGTCTAAAGTCGTCCGTAGGCAGGCCGTAGCACAGTCTACAAAATTATCTATTTGGGAGGGACTAAAGTTAACATAAAGGTTCTCTGTTATATTAAGGCACAAAATTGAGTTAAATGCTGTTGGAATATCTTCTTTAAATGTAGCTATAGCACTGTCAGTTAGGCATCTAGTGTAGAAGCTTTTATCTAATTTCGTATAGTTTGGTAGTAAAAATTCGAAAGTTATTAAGAAATGGTCTGATAATAAAGGATTCTGCGGAAATACTATTACATCTTCAATTTTCATGCCATATGCCAGCACAAGGTCGAGGGTGTGGTTAAAACGGTGAGTGGCCTTATACACACTCTGACTTAAACCAATTGAATCTAGTAGTGAGTTGAAAGCAGTACTAAGGCTATTGCTGTCAACGTCCACATGGATATTAAAATCATAAGTACTTTGTCTGATTTAAGGACTACGCATGATAAAAACTCAGAGAATTCAGATAAAAATTCAGAATACGGACCTGGAGCCCTGTAAATAACAACGAATATAATTGGCTGTAATGTTTTCCGTGTTGGATGTTGAAGATTAAGAACAAGGCTTTCAAACGAGTTATAATTTAGTTTAGGTTTAGGATTAATTAATTAACAGGCTTGAATCAAAGATGGCTGCAACTCCCCCTCCTCGGCCTGAGCCTCTAGGAATTTGAGTATTAATATGACTGGGAGGAGTGGCTTCATTTAGACTAACATATTCTTCATGGCCCAGCCAGGTTTCAGTAAGACAGAATAAATCAATTTTATTATCTGATATCAAATCGTTTACTAATACTGCTTTAGAAGACAGAGATCTAATATTTAATAGTCCACATCTAATTTTCCTATTTTGTTCTATCATTGCAGTGGTTGTTTTAATTCCAATTAGGTTGTTAAGTATAGCGCAGCTTTTGTTAACCTTTTGATTTAACCGATCTGAGCCGGGGGACGGACACCGTGCTTATTAGACTATGAGTGGGCGACTGCTCTAACGGAAGCACAGAGGAGCGCGTAGCACTGCACCTGTGTTTACTAATATCAAATTTGGGTTGTCATGGTTTATGACCGAAAATAGACTTGGTCAGATTTTTTGATATGAGAGCGTCTCCGTCCAGAGTGGGATGAATGCTGTCTCTCCTAATCAGGCCAGGCTTTCCCCAGAACGCCCCCCAGTTATTTATGTAGCCCACATCATTAGCTGGGCACCACTCCGACAACCAGCGGTGGAAGGATGACGTACGGCTGTACATGTCATCGCTGATCAGGTTTTGCAGGGGTCCAGAGAAAACTACTGTGTCCGACATTGTCTTTGCATATGCACAAAGTGACTTAACATTCATTTAAGTGATCTCCGATTTGTGTAATTGGGTATCGTTACCACATACGTGAATTATGATCTTATTGTATTTACAGTTATTTTTATTTTCAGCCAGCAGCTTTAGATAGGATTCTATATCGCCCGCTCTGGCCCCAGGGACGCACACGACCGCAGCTGCTTTTCTCGGAGCCCCTAACCTCACGTTTCGCAATACAGAGCTCCCAATAACCAGAGCTGTCTTCTCAGCAGGTGTATCACTGAGTAGGGAGAAAGTGTTAGAGAGGCGAAGACGCTCCGGTTTAGAGTGACCGCCGTCATGTGCACTCCCCGGGTTTAGAGCTAGCGCTACGCTTCTTTCGCCTGGCTGCTCGGGGTCTGCCGGGGGACTGCTAACAGAAGCTACAGTATGTTGTCCCGCACTAGCTACGGGGCGCTGGCTAGCTACGGAAGCATACAATTTTGATTTCATGGTGCGGAGTCGTGCCTCTAATGGCGTTTTTCCATTACATGGTACCTGCTCGACTCGCCTCGACTCTACTCGACTCTACTTGCCTTGACTCGCTGTGCGTCCGTTTTCCATTGCAGATTTTAGTATCGCCTCAGCGTGGCTGGTCGTCATAGCGACTGCCGTGGGCGTGGCCTTGCTTTTCCCATTGACATATCCCAGACGCATTTCCTGGTTCTCCGTCTCCGTAAACAACATGATATCAAAGAGATAGTTAACGTTTACTGCTCCAGATTTCCCACCGTGGTCACATATATATGACTCTAGAGTCGCCACTCGCTTTCTTTCTCTCAGCCTCGCTTGGAACCTCGACTGAGCAGGTACTAAAAAAGTACCCGTTAGCAGGTACCAGGTACTTTTTTCCGTAATGGAAAACCAAAAAAGGCGAGTAGAGTCGAGGCGAGGCGAGTAGGTACCATGTAATGGAAAAGCGCCATAACTCACTAAGCCTCAAGGTCAAGGTCAAGGAGTCTTTATTATCCCCGAGGGGCAATTCGTTAAGCAAATAAGGTGCAACATAAACAACACATTAGCCATACAGACAACAGACAATATCGATGGAGGTGTGCTTTTTTACAGACAGCGTCAACCTGAGGCTCGAAGGTGAGTTTGTCGTCTATTATAATACCGAGGTATTTGTATTGCTTCACTACTTCGATAGCTTGATCGTTAATAAGGGTCGGGGGATTCTTCCTAAAGTCGATCAGCATTTCTTTAGTTTTTGCCGCGTTGATGTTCATAAAAGATGACTTGCACCACGCTGTAAAATCATTTAAAGTAGCGCCATACTCAGGGTCGTTGTGAGTCAGCAGTGACACTATTACCGAGTCGTCAGCGAACTTAATGATGTGACGCCTGGCGTGCTGGCTTTGGCATGCATTTGTATATAAAATAAATAAGATTGCGGAGAGGACGCAGCCCTGGGGGGAACCGGTGGAGGAAAAGAGAACATCGGATAAGATGCTATTCACTCTCACGCGTTGTGACCTGTCAGTTAAAAAGTCCATCAGCCAACAAATAAGACTGTGATCAATATTAAAAGTATTCTTTAAGATCCCTGCCAAAATATGTGGTTGAATGCAATTAAAAGCTGAAGAAAAATCGATAAAAAGCAGCCGCACAAAGCTCTTTGCACCCTCAAGATGGGTATAGATCAGGTTAAAAAGAGTACATGTTGCATCTTCCACTCCCCGTTTCGGTCTGTAGGCAAATTGAAGAGGGTCTAGTAGATCCTGTACAGAGTTCAATAGTTCATCTTTCACAATCTTCTCTAACGTCTTCATAACGAGGGACGTGAGTGCCACAGGCCTAAAGTCATTAAAGACTCTGGAGTCTTATTTTTAGGCACCGGAACAATAATTGAGTCTTTCCAAAGATTAGGAACGGTGTGGAGATGTAAGGACATTTTGAAAAAAAACGATTATAGAAAGTGTTCAGGTCAGGTTGAGAGGGCAAGGTCTGACATGCCATTGAGGGAAATCGGCCCTTTCTTAGACTGCATCCCCATCATGGCTTTCACACCCTCCCATGCAGGATGTGAGTTGCTTGTGCTTAACATGTTCTCAACTTTGTCCTTATAGTTAAGTTTAGCAAGCTTAAGTTCCTTTTTAGCTTGTTTTTGAAATACTCTATATTGAGTCATGTGACCTTGGTTGTAGCTAATATTTCGTTGATTAATTATGCTTTTTACAGATTTGGAGACCCTAGATTTATTATTTGGATATATCGAAATGAGTTTTTTATGAATGACTAACTCCTCACAAAAGGTGATGTATGCAGAAACAGTCTCTGTAAGCTCATCAATGTCCTTACACTCATTTTTAAATAGATCCCAATCAGTACAGCAGTAGCATTCCTGTAGACACTGGATAGAGTCCTCTGACCAAACCGGAACCAACTTTCATTCCGGCTTGTTTCTCTTCAGTACCGCTTTGTAGGACGGAACCAAATAAACAGAGTTGTGATCGGACATGCCAAGTGGAGCTCTGCTGTAGAATGTATAAGCACCTTTGACGGATCCATAACAAAGGTCCAGCTTTTTGGTCCGCCGTGTTGCACAGGTGACATATTGATAAAAATTACACAGAAGTTGACGAAGTTTGGTGCTTCAGGTGAAATCCCCTGAAGCCGCTGCACGCACTTCACCATCGCCCGAGTCGCTAGGTCGGCATTAGCCTTCGGGTGAATATAAACAAGTGTTACAAATATCTGTGGGAATTCCCTGGGCAGATAAAAGGGGCGTAGAGATACAGATAAAAGCTCGATATTAGGAGTACACAGTTTTTCTCTGACAATCACCGTATTCCACCATTTCTTGTTTATATAAAGACATAAGCCTCCAACAATTGATTTTCCCGTCACTGTGGAGTCTCTTTCAAGACGGACAGGTTCCCCAAAACAGTCCAACTCAAAATCAGCGAGTGGATCCTGATCTTTGAGCCACGTCTCTGTCAAGGCGAGGAGACAGGCGGATCTGTATTCTGGAAGGAACTTTACTTTTGCCTGAAGCTCGTCCACTTTATTTCAAAGGGACTAGACATTGGCGAGGATAATTGAAGGAAGGGGTATCCGACGATGGCCTTGTCGCTTCAATCTTTGCTGTACACCGCCGCGTCTCTCCCTTTTCCTCACTCCTGTCCTGGGTGCCCAACTCCGGTTCTCTGCGGGGCTGCCGACCGGATGATCTCAGGTGGAAGAGCCGCCTGGGAGTTCTCAATTCCCGCATCGGAGTTACGCAGGAACAGGAGAAACTCACGGGTATATTGGGGGGACTCCTTTTGTTCGCAGAGTACGCCCAAAAGTTTACATAAGAGCATAAAAAGGATAAAACCTCCCATCAAACTGAGGTGAGTCATTGTTATGACCGTCACACGCAGATCAGTTAAAAATCCATGTAAGTAGGGACGCTAAAACCAGGTCAAACATTAAAGACAACACTCTCACTCTGCACTCTGCTGCCTGTCGCCATTACAGCGCCTCGCCTCCAGAGCAGTGAATAAACTAAATTTATTACATGTATCGTTATCACCAAAGGAGGCAGAGGAATAGCTAAACATTTGAAACGCAGAGCAAGAGAGAGCAGGAGAGGGAGAGGAATTAGCACTGGCTAATGGCTAAGCTAAAGTAGCTAATAGCGTTTTAACAATTGTGAGATTAGCGAGGCAGTCGCTGTAAGAGAAGAGAACTATAAGTGCTTGAGTATAACTGGTGTAGTTTAAGTGCAAACCAGGCAAATAGTCGCTAAATTAAACAACAAAGCAGAGTTGAGTAAGTTTTTGCTGTAGCAGCAAACTAGCGTCCATGAGACGGGAACACCGGAAGTAAGACAACACGCTTACCGTCAACGTCAGCACATCACAGATGGTAAGTCCCAGCACACACACTGGTGTGGAAGTGAATTACAGTGAGTTTTAATGGAATACTGGGAAAGTTTAAATAACCATAGGACAATTGAAGTCCAGATTATGAGGCCATTTCAGCAGAGCCGGCATGCCATGGACATGGAATATGGTGCTGAATTTGCCAGTATTTTAAGCAGACAAATGTTTGGGACTTTGTCATGCAATGAAAAAGCTGATATACTTTATGTGAAGCACAGTGTTTTGGTGTCACAGAAAGACTTCTTAGGAAACTGTACAGTGGTGCCTCTGTCTCCATTCCACCAGACAATCTTGGATGAGCAAGACCAAAGAAAGGTCACTGTAGTCATGTCACTATGTACAGTGGTTGACATCTGGGAGACTGTGAATGAATCATGGAATGCAGATTAAAACTAACACATTTTTTTGTGTATCTTTTTTACATATCATTGGCCATTGCTAATGACATACACAGTAACTCATCATAGGCCTACTTTCATTTAATAAATCAATTCAAGCTAAAATGTAAGAGTCTATAATTAGGCTATACTGAGCCTGATCTATTTTAAGAGATTTTCTTAAAATTAAGTTAATACCTTTTAGAAAAATGTCACCTGGGGTAAAACTCCCCCTGCTGCTACCCTGATTTGCATTTGTATAGCTCACAGCATTTTCATTTACATGTTAAGGCCTCCCCTAGAATTAGAGGGAGGGGGGGGTCATGGGGGGACAACTGCCAAGCAAGGCCCACGTCAATTTCCGACAATTCACGGCAGTTTTCGGTGTTGCCTGTAAATTGCCGTGTACAGTCGTAAACCTGAAGTTCCACGACAATCTACAATGCCGCATACTGACGAAAATCCCACTTTTCATGCAGTGTTAGATCACCTCTCTTTCCCATTCTGACATTCAGTTTGGAGTTCAGGAGATTGTCTAGACCTGGACAACACCCCTAAATGTATTGAAGCAGCTGCCGTGTTGATTAGATAATTGCATTAACAAGAAATCTTACAGGTGTTCCTAATAATCCTTTAGGTGAGTGTAGTAGTACAATGTCTTACTCTGATGCTACTGTAAAAGTAGCTTACACTGTAAGTCAGTAGTATTAAGTGGTTTGGGGTCCTTCTGTAAGTAATTTTGGGGTACAATTTGTTTTTGATGAATTCTACGAGCAGCAATACCACAGGCCAAGTAATTGCCCGTTCCAAACAGGCACTGCGCTAGTTAATGAGATGTTTAGAGACTTGTGTGTGTATGTGTATGTGTGTGTGTGTGTGTTTTCTACATACAGGTATAAAACGGTACAGGCTGGCTGCTGTGATCCTTGGACTCCTGTGTATGCTACAAGCTGCGCTCATCATTTTCCTTCTTATTTCTCTCCGTGAGTATTCTGAATTTGTTAGTAATTTAGCAACTCACTTCTGTAACAGGAAAGTTAAAAAGGAAACCACCTCATTATTATCACTGTGGGTTGGACAATATGACCTGAACAGTAATTTACTAGAATTTATTCAAGAAAGCCATCTTGGAAATTTTGTTTTACATTTATTGATCTCTTTAGTTGCATAATCCAACTGAAGAGAGACTGATCGAGTCCAATATTGGGCCAATGTACCTGTAAAGTTCCTAGTTAAATACCATTGTCTTAAAGTTTCTTTCCAAGTCAGCAACATTAAGTAACAAAATATTAAAGTTGTTTGTGACACTGTAGAAGAAGATCAGGCATTGTTTGGAGTTCCTGCTTTGTGTTCTTGGCTGTTAAAATGAAAAAGCCCTTAAACACTAAAGTCTGTGGTCCCTGATATGACACAGCCAACATCTAGATGTGTCATTGACACCACCTTGGCTCTTTGTTTCTTAGCAAATACAAGAAGTTTGTCTTCCCAAAGTTAAACAAAACAAATTACAAAACAACCAACAAGAAGGAACGGGTTGAGCCATCACTGCACCAGTGTTAGCACGTAGGCTACTTCCACAACGCGTATTCATGACTCAACCATCTCCTCCTTGTCGGTTATTGGCTGGAACACTGTTTGTTATGGTTTGTGGGGCAGGTTGACGCAGTTTGTTTTTGTTGCCGTTTGTGGAGCCTGGGCTGTCTACAGAGACCAAGTTTTTTTTGCAGTGTGTTCAGGGACAGGCAGCTAGCATATAGTGAGGAGATGTTTGCTGTATGTGACAAAAAATGTTGTAGCCTAAAAAACGCATCACTTAGAGCACCTTTAATCTAATTCTGTTGAAAATAATGATAACCTCTTCTCTCATAATGACAGTTTCAGAGAGAGACGAGTTTAAGAGAACCAACTTTGGTAAGTACGATGATAAAACTACTCAAATAATCAGGGTTTAGATCTTAAGGGGTGTACAGTAAGTCCAAGCAAGGTAAATATAGGTATTACGCGTGTTAAATATAATGTGAAATATCCCAGTTAAATCCTGTCATTAAGGACTGACGAGATGATTTAATTTGTGAAAATTTGCACTTTCTCAGGCAGAACACTTAAACGTACAATATGTAACTTTCTGCCGCTAGGGGTCTCTCAACCAAAACAATGGACGGTAAAACTGGACTTTTGATGACGTTGCGAAGTTGCGTGGAATTATGGGAGTTTTTGCTGCCGGTTAGAATGCATCAGTTCACGGACGAGTTTACTCATGTTACTTGTATTCATGTTATTCTAATAAAATAGCTGCAGTTTCCCCAACATAATTGCGTTTTTCTTGATTAGATTTTTATTTGTAGCAATTGGACCAGTTAGCTCGTGAGCCAGCAAGCTAACAGTAGCCAGCAGCTAAAACACAAAATATTTCACGTCACCTTTTGGATGGTTTCAACATCGGGGCGGACGGGGTTTGTTGTAACGCTAGCAAGCTACCTAACGAGGCTGAGAGACTGGTGTGGGTGGGGATTGCCGGGGGAATCTCCGCGATAGCAAGGACGTTCAATGCCTGTTGTGCAGCAGCACAGCAGGCTGCCCGGAATTATCTCCCCTTCACTTTTCAGTAATCTTAGCTTTTCGTTTTGGTGCTTAACCCACCTTTTGTCGGGTTAATTTAGCTAACCGTGAAGACAGCTAAACGCGAAGGGGGGAGAAATTCTGCAGGGAGGTGATTTTCGGCACATAAACCGGTAGCGCTACGGAGATGTAGCTAGCTAACGCTATGGATGGCCGCTGTTGTGACTCGGTGCTGGGTCGGATATGGTCTGTTTCCCGACGTTTAATTAAACTGCCGTTAGCGTCGAAAGCACCAGGCACTGGAAATAAGTTCTGGCCGGGGGGGGTGCTGTAATGAAAGTAGCTGGCTGATAGCTGACTGGGGGCTAACGATAACTAGCTAGATATATGTCCCGGGGCTGTTGTCAGCTGTCATCCCGACTGAGTCTCTCTGCGCCGGGGGAGTGAGGCAGACAGACCGGCGTGGGTTAGCCCAGTCCTGTTATCTGTGGTCGAAACAGTCATACTAAAAATAACTTTAATAGCGTGTTGAACGATGTTGTAACCTCATAATGTTGCCCACAAAGCATTAGCATCAACGTTAGCTAGCTACTTGTCAAACAGCACATTGTAGTAACGTTAAGCTGGTATTGATATTGAACTTTCAAAATAAATAAGGTCTCTGTTGTATTACTGTGATAAAAAGTGGGATGTAATTAATCACAAAATGATGCTGTATGGCAAAAAAAAAAGCAGTGGTTACAAGTATTTTTTTTCTGTGACATTGTATGATTTACAATTACTCCTGAACGTATCATCTGGGTGCCAGTGTTCTGACGGAAGTTAGAGTAACTGGAGGGTGAAAGGTTATATGACGCCACTGACGGGCGACTAAAGGAAACGTCCCGTGTCTGAAAATAAAATAACCGATTTCTCTGGGTTTGACATTTGGTGGAAACATTTAGGATAGTGTAAGAACACAACTCATAAAAATATATAACATAGGTTTGGTCGTTTTTTGACATTTTAAAGCAGAAATGTTACATATTGTACCTTTAAGTGACAAACAGGAGCAGAAAAAGCTAAAAGAAGAGTGGATAACAGTGACTTTGATTCATCATGTGGACAGATACATTACTCTAAATCAATGTTAATGCTGCTCTGTGTCTGTTGCATATCTATGAAGGAAATTGTTTTGATAACACATCAGCCAATAACAACTTCACAAAGTCATGGTTGTGCGTGTTATCATGTTCCAGAAGTCTTCTGTCCACAAGTGGCCAGAAAATGAATAAAGGGAAATTAATGAATTAACCAGTCACATTGGTCAGCCAGTAAACTTTGAGTCCAGCACAAATTAGGATGCTAGATGACATAGGGGCTTATTAGAACCAGTAGGTAAATATCAAGTAGCTACTAACTACCTATAATTGATAGATGAATGAACTATGTAAATTATGTGTTAAAGTGAACTGTCTCTTCAGTCATGGACTGGGCAATTTACTCTCTCACTGAAACATTTTGGGACCGATTGGTGGGGATTTGCCACTGCTTCATGTCAACAGTTACCTTAATATAAAACTGTATGAGGCGTTTTCTTTTGTGGGGTGCAAATTTTTCACCAAAACAAGTTCCTTCCTGAGATTATATTGCAGAGCCACACCTGACCGTGTTTTTTCCTGTGTGTAGTGTATGTGTGGAGGGGCCAGATTTTTGCCCACAGCACCATGGAGATAGGTCTGGCAATGCAAGACTAGGATTAATATTATAATCCACTGTTGGTGGTTTGAATTGATCAGATCATTTTAGACTATGAAGTGCAACTGGCTACTACGCAGATTAAAAAAGTGTATTAAGTGTAGATCACTTAATGAATGGTAACAAAGTGCCACATCATAATCCACACTTCTTGTTTACTATGCAGTAACATTCAATGACACAGCAGTTTCAGTTCTGTGTTCCTACATTCGTGGAGAGGATTAGGTCCAAAAACAAATCATCTCAGGATCACTAGTGATCACTGATGCAGTAACAAGAAAGCTAATGATACGGTATTAGATGAAGAAGAGGAAAGAAACACCCTGTCATCTATAGATTAATGCAACAGACAATGGGAATTCTGTTTCAGATGTTGAGGCTGGTTACAAAAACCTGACTGAGGAGAGAGATGACCTGAAGAGGAAGCTGAATAACTTAAGTAAGTATGATGATGAAATCAATAATCAGAGTTTGGAACCAAAAGGGTGGTAGTCTAATAATGGGCAAATGCAAGTGATAATTTTACATGGAAAGTTCCTGGTAAATATTATGATTGTCCTAAAGGTTCTTTTAAGTCAGCATCATTAAATCCCTAAAAAACTAAAGCTTTTGAGCAATCATATGATAGAGCAAACATCCAGATGTGTCACTGACACCGCCTTGGCTCTTTGTTTCTTAGAGAATACAAGAAGTTTGTCATCACAAAATGAAACTAAACAAATTACCACTACTCTGATACTGTTGAAAAAAATGATAACCTCTCCTCTTAAAATGACAGTTTCAGAGAGAGACGACTTGAAGAGAAACAACTTGAGTAAGTACGATGATGAAACTACTTTTACTATTTACTCTAACCACGGACAAAGTACACACAGCGATACACAGCCAAAGAGCCAATGAGGTTTAACCATGTATCCAGCTCATTTAAATAGCTCACGTTACTGCTTTGTGTGAACAGTTAACTTCATTTAATATTGTATGTTGCGTTTTCTTTAGCTGGGTGAAAATGTTTCACCAAAACAAGTTCCTTCCTGAGATGATTTTGCAGAGCCACGTTCGCTGCCTCCAGAGCTTAGCGTCACCCAACACAATTGTGATTGGTTTAAAGAAATGCAAACAACCCTGAGTGTGTTTTTTCCTGTGTGTAGTGTATGTGTGGAGTAGATTGCGACTACCTCTGTCTGAATATCTGTCCGATTCGGACAATCAGGAAAGGTTAACACATTGAACATTTTAAATTTAAAACAGCCTATTAACGTGCGCTTGTTGCCCTGTGCGAGCTGATGCGCTCATCTGTTGACATTTCCGAATGCCTTCCTACAGGCTGTCCACACAAACAAACGTACATGTGTCATTATGATGAGAAAATTTTTTATTTTAACTGTGTCGGGGGGCTCGGGCCGGGTTCGGTTACTGCTTTGTCGGACGCAGGCCGGGCTTGGACAGAAAAATGTGGCCTGATCAGCACTCTAGTGTGGAGGGGCCAGATTTTTGCTCACAGTGCCATGGAGATAGGTCTGGCAATGCGAGAGACTCACTAGTGATCACTGATGCAGATGTAAGAGAGCTAATCATATGGTATTAGATAGGGCTGGGCAATATATCAATAGTTTATTGATATTGTTATATCGTTATGTGAGACTAGATATCGTCTTAGAATTTGGTTATCGTAAAATGGTATACAGTAGCTCACAAAAGTGAGTGCACCCCTCACATTTTAGTAAAAATTTCATCATATCTTTTAATGGGACAACACTGAAGAAATTACCCTTTGCTACAATGTAAAGTGTTAAGTGTACAGCTTGTATAACAGTGTAAATGTGCTGTCCCCTCAAAATAACTCAACACACAGCCATTAATGTCTAAACCGCTGGCAACAAAAGTGAGTCCACCCCTATGTTAAATTCCCATAGAGGCAGGCAGATTTTTATTTTTAAAGGCCAGCTATTTCATGGATCCAGGATACTATGCATCCTGATAAAGTTCCCTTGGCCTTTGGAATTAAAATAGCCCCACATCATCACATACCCTTCACCATACCTAGAGATTGGCATGGTTTTATGTTGGTTAGCCTAATAGCTGGTTTGATTTACATTGAGAGATGATTTTATGGAAAGTACCCTTTGCCAATCTCTAGGTATGGTAGTTTTGGGTGTTGCTTGTAAATTGCTGTGTGCAGTCTGAACTTCCACGACAATCTACAGTGCCACTAAAATCCCACTTTTCATGCAGTGACAGTGTGCTTCTCAGTATCATCAGTGCGGTAAATGTCAAGAGATGTAGTCCATCACAAACAATGTACTGCATTTCAAATTTTCCTTCCTTTTTCATTCTTTCATTAATAAGTCCAAAATTAAGAAGTCTACAAGCTACAAGAGTAATAGTGGAATAGATTTTAAGAATTTATATATTGGCTTTGTGGATGTAAACACTTTCTCACATATAATTCATAATACTGGCCTCATGCGACAACTACTGTCACATTTACATTTGTTGACTTTACAATAATTTTTATTTCCTCCCCCCAATAACCAATTGCCCTTTTTTTGTCCGAATGAAAGACCATTTTTTTTAATTTTGTTGTTCATTTGGGTTCTTTCTGTTTTCACTAAGCTCAAGAAGGATGGGAGTATTTCAGCGGTAGTTTCTACTACATTTCTTCTACCAGGAAAACCTGGCAAGAGAGTAGAAATTACTGTCTTCAAAAGGGTGCAGACCTGGTGATTATCAACCGCAAAGAAGAACATGTACGTGTGTGTGTGTGTGTGTGTGTCAGATGTAGTTTAGAATAAAGAATACAAATGTTGAATGAATGTAAAGGTCAATGCGGCGGCTGATACATTGAAATTAGTTCAATAGGCATGAATGTTGTAAAGATTCTGTTATATTGTTTAAAGTTTGTGACTCTCTTTTTTTTAAACAAGGATTTCACAACAAAATTTAGGAAGCTCATGTGGATTGGCCTGACTGACTCAGAGACAGAGGAGAAGTGGAAATGGGTGGATGGGACTCCACTGACCGAAAGGTTCACACATTTTGTTTAATGTGGTCCATTCAAACTAAATCCCTATCTTGTGGTTCTTGGGTTGTGTTCTCTGATAAAAGCTCTTTTCTTTCAGCTACTGGGATTCCGGGGAGCCCAACGGTGGGAAAAGCGAGAACTGTGTGAAAATAAAGAAGTTTGATTCAGAAAACAGCTGGAATGATCTAAGTTGTTCCACTCCACTCAACTGGATCTGTGAAATGAAAGATTGTCCATAACTCTGCAACCAAAGCCACCAGACAGAAAACTAAGGACGATAAATATATTGCTGATACAATTTAAATCTTCACAAAACCAACCTGAATATGCTCATGTGGACAAATCATTTCCAAGTCAATATCATTTCCATCTCAGTGTGGGATAATCTGAAGCCTGGTTATTTGCGCTGCAGTAAAGTGACCTGTTAACCCTGTGACGCCTGAATTTATTCACAATTATATAAACAAAATGATGTGTGTTTCTGGCTCCAAGCTGATGCTAAATTAAGTTGAGATTGTTAATTTGTCTATAGCATATAGAATAGATATAAATTTAGGTATGATGCAAATTAGCGACAACAGGCATTCATGGTAAAATTCTTTACAAAATGGTAAAATTAATAAAACACATTTTCCCATTTCAGATATGTAGATTTTATTCATATCACAAAATAATTGACAAATAAATGAATCTTGACAACAGCAAGAAAGAAAACACTCTCCTACTCCCTAACATTGACAGTAGTCTTTTTAGGGTTAGGGTTAGGGGTTAAGGGGTTAGGGTTAATCTTGCTTCCGTGAACTGGATGTAGTTCCCACTCCGACCGGTCCTACGAGAAACCAGTGTGTGCAAAAGGTTCCTAGGTATGTATCGAATGTAAACAAACCGGCATTGGGGGAATACACACGCTATCTCGCCTGCGGTCGGAATGGAAGGGGTTTGATGCAAATTAGCGGTCGGCGTTAAGGGGTTAACATATAGAAACAAATGTCCAACGAGGTTCACTGCTTTGGCTGAAAAAAAGAAGAACAAACCTGCAATATATTATACATGCTTTGATTTATTGCTTGCTGAACAAATGTATAAATGTTTATGGGTGGGAGGGGAGAATGTGGGCATCTGGCCATATCATAGGGGGCTCTAGTCCTGTCTCATTGGTTTAGTTATGACCTGTTTTCTTTGTCATGTTGTGTAGGCAGCCTCTTTAACACATCTCAAGGTACGGTTAAAAGGATGGTTGTGGAGGAAAGAAGGGGTGTCGTTAATTCAAGAGAATGTTTATACTAGAAAATGGGTAATTTATTTGTTTATTTTCTATTTTCACATTGACTTATGAGCATTTTTTGTTATTATGTGTCTGATGATTTCTTTTTGTCCATTAAGATGTTATTTTAGTATCTTGTCACATTTCATTATCTTGTCAACAAGTACATCAGCAGATACTTCCATTATATTCAAAGTGCCTTCATGTGTTTGTTAGGATGTACATTTTTATCATTCTGAAATTAAATGTTTTTGTATGTTATGTGGAGAATACAATAAATATATTTGTCTTAGTTAACATCACACAGACTGAATTTTAATCTTTAAATGTTTAACTTGTATATTGTCTTTTCTATCATAATTACACAATGTTTCCAACGTCTCATAAGCTGACTTTACCTTCTTTAACTCTGTGTCAACTTGATAAGTCATAGTTTGTAGTCTTACATTTTCCAGGATAAGAAGAAACATTTACTGAAAAATGAGGAAGAAGAGGGAGAGAAAGATTCTATGAAGCCGCAAAAAGAAGCTCCTGAATACATCTCAAAGTTGGAGCCTGAACATTAAAAATAATTTTAAGGACTCTCCAGTATGGAGGATATATTTATTCATAATTCTTATTGAAAGTCCAAAGAGAAAACGAAGCAAGATCAAAATAAAAATATTATTTTACTACGCTAATAGTAAAAATCATGCCATAATTGAATTTAAAAAAGAAAAAGGAAACTGAAAAAGCGAAGTTGAAATCTAAAATAATTTATTTTTTGAATTTTACATTTCGATGTAACATTTAGCTTTTCAATTTCGATTTAACATTTGACTTTGATTTAAAATTTGGCTTTTCCCATTTTGATTTAACAATTGACTTTTCAATTTAACATTTGGCTTTTCCCATTTTGATTTACCATTTGGCTTTTCCACTGACCGATGTCAAAAGTGGAGGCGTGGTCCAAAGACTGGTGGGAGGGTCTGAAACAAAAGGGGTGCAGAGGCAGCAGGGGAGCTGACTGCTGGGAAACACAGTTGAGGAGCATCTGGCTGCAGTTTCGCTACCAGGCCGGCTTGGCCTCTTGTTTCACTTTAGATGATAGAAACTGATGATGTAGGCTAAACACAAACGACATTTCATGCAACAACAGTGGTTACTGTATTTGGGCCTGTGTACTTTTTTGTTCATTTGATTTCTGATTTTGAAACGATATTCAAATATGAAAAATGGGTCATTTTAAACTTTGTTAATATTGATGAGTTCAAAATGGAAAACAAGCCATATTTCAGGAAATAAACTTGTCCATGATTCTATTGAGAGACTTCCAGTTGACAGCGGGGTCTGTGAGCATTGCTGGCTGGCCAGCGAGCAAGTGATCCCGGCCGCCACCAGCTGGCTGTCACGTCAGACTGGAGCTTCCCGAGTCCGACAACATCAAAGAGAAAATGTGCAATTGGCCATCAATTTTTGTAAAACTGCCCATATTCAAACTCTACACAGTAAATTTAGTACAATAGTAGTAGCGCATACAAAAGTCTCAGAAGTGAATTTAGTGGTGAAATAGCAGGCAAATTAGGCTAGGCTCCACGGAATTCCAGTAGCTGAAAAAAAGAGCTTTTATCAGAGAACACAATCCAAGAAGCACAAGATAGTGATTTAGTTTGAATGGACCGAATGGAAAACGTGCAAACCTTTTGGTTAGTGGAGTCCCATCCACCCATTTCCACTTCCCCTCTTTCTCTGAGTCAGTAAGGCCAATCCAGTCTCTTCTTAAATTTTCTTGTGAAATCCTTGTTTAAGAAAGAATAAGACACTTTTACAATATAACAGAATCTTTCTAACATTCACACCTATTGAACTAATTTCAATGTATCAGCCATCGCATTGACCTTTACAGTCATTCAACATTTGTATTCTTTATTCTAAACTTCGTCTGACTCACACTCACACACACACACACACACACACACACACACACACACACACACACACACACACACGTTCTTTGCTGCTGATAATCACCAGGGGTCTTATTTATAAAAGTGTGCAAAGGATCCTTACTATAAGTGTACGTATGCCCAAAAGCCCAAAATGCCGTACTGTCACAAACAGTATTAAAGTTTGGACTGATAACGAAGACATTTAAGGTAACGATTGCGCGGGAGCTTAACGGCTGTATTTTCAGACTTTGACATTTAATGATATATGCACTGTTGTGGTTTTGGACATTTCTGTTGCCTGTTATTATTTCTGTATGTTTCCTGTTGTGTATATGGTTTCTGTGGCCTGTGTGTATTTCGTTGTGTATATTTCTGTTCCGTGTTGTGTGTATTTCTGTTTCCTGTTTTGTTTTGATAGTCTGGTTTTCTGTCTTGTCTTATCTAGTATTACTTCCTGTGTTTTCCCGCCTTTGTTGATTACCCTGCCACTCCTAAAGCGTTTCACCTGCTGTGTCACCTGCCCCTCGTTACCTCATTACCCAGTGTATTTAGTCCTTGTGTTTCCCTTGTTTCCTGTCATATCATTTTGTGTCCTTGCCTGTTAGTTTGTGTGTGGCTGCGTCAGCTCCTGGCAGTTTCCGTGCTGCCTGATTCTTCCTGCCTGGATTTTTGGATACCCTTTGTTTTTCCTTGTATGTTTTTTTTTTTTTTTTTTGCCTGCTGCAGCTCACAGGACTCCCTAAGTTTGTTTTTGTATTTTGGTAAAATAAATCTTTGTGTTCAACACTTTTCCCCTTGGGTCCTTTAATCCCCGGAAGTGTAAAAGGCACAGTATTAAAGACAAATATTTAGTTATTTACACTGCGTTCTGCCATTATCTAATGCTAGGGTATTTGATGCTATTCTGTATTCCATGCAGTTGGACCATCTCCTCCTCCTGCGCTCCGCAGCAGACAATGTGACCGCGTGACAGCGCCGATTAAACATTAAGAACACATTTTTATTTAAGATTTGAGTTGGGGATGTTTATCGAACAGTTATCGCTCAGTTCAAGCACAAATGACACTGCTGGATTTAATCTTCATGGTAATGTGAATGACAGAGTGAAAAAATTTGTGTGAGGCATCAATACTTATTACTAATTACAAGTAATCCTTATTCCCATTTACTCTCTGCAGTCTGACTTCAGTTTACCACCTCACCATCTGCGTCGCCAATTCCTATTTTGTCTCCAAAATGTGCGTACGCATGGGTCAGAGTTTGCGTGGAGGACCGCACATTCTCCCGTCAAGTTAGTTTTTTATAAATCACAACCTTTGCGTGGGAAGTGGCGTTCGCACATTTTCACAGATGGTGAGGTGGTGAACTGAAGTCAGACTGCAGAGAGTAAATGGGAATAAGATTACTCTTAATATTTTCTAGTGTTGATGCCTCACGCACATTCTTTCACTCATATATCACCTATGTTACCATGAAGATGAAATCCAGCAGTGTTATTTGCGCTTATACTGAGATTATTGTTCCATAAACACCTACGACTCCAATCTTAAATAAAAATGTGTTCTTAATATTTAATCAGTGCTGTCTCGCCGTCACATTGTCCGCTACGGAGTGCAGGAGGAGGAGATGGCCCGACTGCATGGAATACAGGATAGCATCAAATACCCTAGCATTAGATAACTGCCGAACACAGTGTACATAACTAAATATCTGTCTTCGATACTGTGCATTTATCATCAATCCGCAATCGTTACCCTTAATGTCCTTGTTATCTAAATATAAAATCCTTAATGTAATCACTAAGCCTTGTCTAGATATAATTAATTATGTTAAATCTCATCCTATAGGTCTGGTCAGCCGTCCCTGAGTGCTATGATGCCTGCCGTTTTGGAAGGTATTATTAATATGGGTAGTAGATACATCAGGTTTCCCTACACTGCTCGAGAACAGGCCGAAATTAAAATGCAATTTGCAGCAATGTCCGGTTTCCCGAATGTAATCGGCGCAATTGACTGCACTCCTTTTGCTATAAGGGCTCCATATGAAAACGAATTTGTCTATGTTAATAGAAAGCATGTCCATTCTATTAATGTGCTAAAATTACCCTCACAAACATTGTGGCACGCTGGCCTGGCTCAACACATGATTCCTTTATTCTGACAAACAGCAGTGTAGAGAATAAACTACAGGCAGGCGCAAGACGGGATGACTGGCTTCTTGGTGAGTTAACCTTTAGAAAGTGTAACTATTTGTCCTGATGTGGACTATAATTGTTTTAATTATAATCTGTAGGTGACAGTGGCTACCCCCTCAGACGCTGGCTCCTTAACCCATTTCTGAACCCACAGAGCGCAGAGGAAATGCGCTACAACGAGGTCCACTCTCGTGCGCGCTCAGTCGTGGAGCGTGCCATCGGCCTGCTTAAATGCAGATGGCATGTTCTGGACGCATCAGGTGGCAGACTGCTTTACCATCTGGCCAAGGTATGCGCTATTATCAGGGCATGTGGTGTACTGCACAATGTGGCACTGAGGACCGGTATCCCTTTCCCTCCTGACCTACCTCCCCCCCAACATTGTGACCCTGAACCACAGCCCCCTGCCCGACAAGAGGCTTATCAGCAAGGGGCAAGAATTCGTTGGGATGTCATGTGGCGTTTGTCACAAATCAAGGAAGTCAAGAGGCTCTGCCTCTTCCTCAGTCTCCTCAGAGTTTAAGAAAGCCAAGGCGGAAAAGGCAGCTCTATTACTATTACAACATGCATAGAAATATGCAGCTGATTGTTATTTTTTACAAAATTGGAGAAACCTCGCCTTTGAAAGGCATCAATAAGTTTGCGGCAATGTAGGGGTGTCAGGATGTCCTGAATGTCTGCCTCCTTCACATAACAAAGATCTTCCACTTCTTCAATTCCAACAACCAAAAGCAGTCGCTCAACCAATGCCATCAAACGATCCTCATCGAGCCTTGGGAGCGCTGCTGTGATGGCATCCATCACTGTTTCAGGCATTGTAACACCTGCAAAATCAGACACAAATTGAGTGATGAAGTGCAACCACTGAAACACTACATAAGACATAATGAGGTATTGGGCAGTAGTCAACTAGACTGTCTATGTCCAGACACATGTAGTCCCCCTCTGTAGTCAGGCAGCAAACACCAACATCAACCAGTAACACAGACTGGTGCTTCTCCACAATCAGGTGCACTATGCTTTGATCTAATAAAATCAATACAATTTTCCCAAACACAATTCCACTGTCACCAACTGCCACTGCCACAACAAGCCCCTTAGAATATTTAGTATTCTTGTACACTACAGCAGACAACTCTGTCGTGTTTCTCATGTTGGCCAACGGCTGGCTGAGTGCCTGCTGAATCCCGTGACTGTAGAGCTTGTCTTCAAAGTTGCTTGCTAGTCCTACCACTTGAATGTTTGGAAAAAACAGTTGCCCTGTGCTTAAGTAAGCCTGCAATAATTGGTGCCTTTCTGCAAGTGAGCTGCACACATTTTTGAAGTTGCGCAGTCTCCATGCACATTGTTTGAAATAGCAAAGCTTGCTTTCAAACCGTAGGGTCCACAGTCGAATTAGAGGGCCAAAATGTAGAATGAGGTCCAGATAGACCACTAAATAGTGATGTTTGGCTTTTAGCGAGGAGTCAGGGAACATGGTACTTCTGAGGTGTATATATTCTTCAATGAGAATTTTTAGGTATGCAATCTGGCCATGGCTGATTTTTGGTGCACAGATCAGCTCATCTATTTCCCTCAGTTTTAGGCACAGTTGCCAAACTTCATCGTCAACTGGATTCTTAATACGATCCCCAATGTAAAGAGGAAGCAATCGTAAAAAGCACCAGTTCTGTGCTGCATGACCCCCGTTTCTCCCCCTTTTTGTTAAAGGAGAATTCCGGTCGATTTCAACCCGTAGCTCTGTTGTTTGTAAATCAGGAGTACTGTCAGTAGCGAGAAAAATGAAAACAAACGGTGCCGCCTACACCGAGTTATCCTCCTGCTAGATTTTGCACCCAACAGTCTTAAACAAGGCTTAAACAGGGCAAGTTTTAAACGTGTTTTTAGCCTCTAAACGTGTTCGAAATGCCATTACTAGTGCTTAGCCATGTGCAGTTATTCCTTACGAGTGAACACAGTGAATTTGACTGCAGTAGATGAGACAGAAAGGCATAAAAGTTGTGTTAATCCTTACCTCTGTTTATGTACTGCTTTCCGGTCAAGTCCTCAACAATCGAGTGCCGATCTCATACAATCCAATAATCCAAAATGTATTTTATCCACAAAAAAACGATTTGCCGAGGTCCTGTCCATAGTAATGAGCATGTATCAACAGGCTGTAACCTGATACCGCAGTGAAGCGGAGCTGCTGACCTACAGTTCAAAAGTTCAGGAGCTCATTTGCATAGGTAACCTAGCAACGGCGCAGCCTGCCTGTCGGCAGAAGCAGGGAGGAGCTCACAAAGCTGACAGACGGAGCTTGGAGTTAGATCAGGACTAATATGAGAAAATGCTCGAGTTTGTGCCTTTCCAAATTGCGGCAACCAAATGAAGAGATATTTGAGATTGTGCTTTCACCGTCTACAACCTCCGCAGCCGGGAGATTTTACCGTTATGGCTGGTTGCACTTGATGCAGGTACATGGTGGTGCTCGTGTGGATACTGTATCGCAATGACCACCGAGGAAGAAAGCCTGTGCTGTAAGGATCCAGCCTGGTCTGGACGGGTCAACGGACATTGTTTCGCCCATACAGAGAGGTTTCCCCATCTGATCTATAAGGATGATCTAACCGGACAGACCTGATGGCCAACTGTCTAATGAGTGAGTACAACAGGCTTTCGTGACTCTGTCTAGCTTAGGTACATTTGTTTTTAGTTGTAAATACACATTCAAAACACTAATCAAAACACACCTCTTCACATTAGCTTTCCACATACAATAATCTTACATTTCTCACCTGATAGTTACTGTTTTTATTGTTTTTAATTGCTTCTAAATATGCTTGTTGTATGTGTTGGTTTTATTGCTTATCTGTTTTTAATGTGATGTATGTGCTGGTTTTTACTGTAAAGTGTCTTTGAGTATGATGAAAAGCCCTTATTTATTATAAATAAATGCCTCACTTTTTAGTGAAATAACCAAAGCTCTCCCTCCCCCCCTCCCAGCCAATGCAGACTCGTGGCCACCGGGTGATTCTGGAGTGGGTTCTGAGAGGAGAGTGCCTTGGCCGGGGCACCAGAAGAACATTGCCTACTTGTGTTATAGCAGCAATCAGACAAGAGTACCCCTCCCCAACTGGAAGTTACACAGGATTCAAAGAGGCAGAGGACATTTTCTGAGTCAAAAACTATCATTACTAGTAATACTTGGTATGGCCATTACTAGGAATAAATAAAGCAATTGCACAGTTATATTAGGAAAACGTAAGAATATGTATATTGTACAAGTAAAGTTGAATAAGTAAATTGTAAGAATAAATAAATTGTAAGAATAAGTACATTGTACAGTTCTATACTGCACTTGTCTGTTATAGTGGTTTTATAATATAACAATACACATTACATTTGTGCTTTTGTGTATTTGAGCTTTTATGTCTTTACTTAAAAAAAAAAAGGAAATAACAATATCACAATCTAGACACAATTAATGTAAAGTATGTACAGTACAGTGTGTGGTTTTATACATAATCATGGTGCAGCATAGTCTGAAGTGTACAAAGAAAAAATAGTTCAGTACTCTTTTCCTAGGCCTAGAACATGCTCTTATAATGTGACCTGGCTTGAGCAACCAGTTCACTCTTATCCAGCAGAGGAACTGGGGCTATGTTACAAAGCAGTCGCCTTCTTCTCAGTCCATGACGGGGTAAGGGCTTTTTTCTTCTGTGGACTTGAAATAACTATTTTGAAACTGGCTGGATGACCAGCTGGACGCCTTCTTGGGAGTTGACTGTGGCACTGCAGCTATTCTGTCTCTATGTCACTGGATGGCGTCCCCTAAATAAGTAAGAAGGAGAAAGAGCATTGTAGTCAGACTCAATGGCCAAAACAGTAACATTGAGGATGCATCTATCATAATCAGTGTTGGGTGTAAGGCAATTACAGTAATATATACATTTTTGCTGTAACGCAGTAATATAATTCATTACTAATTACATGTCGGTAATATCATACACGGGTCTCAGTAACGGGAGTTACAACATTTAGTGTTTTTTTTTTTTCAAGAATTCACCAACACCGTGAAACATTTCTTCACAGAAAAAAAAGTGAGAATTACAATAGCCTTGGAAAGTATAAAGCATAAAGACGTTACCTCCAATTTGTCTGCAGCAGGTCTTTTCGCTTTAGGAATGGCATTTTCCTTCAGATACCGGGACTTGACGCTCTTTTTGGTGAAGTCAATGTTCGCTGCAAACACGGTAATCTCTCTCATGTAGCTAATGTTATCAAGGGAGCTGAAGTGCAACCAGCCATAACGGTAAAATCTCCCGGCTGCGGAGGTTGTAGACGGTGAAAGCACAATCTCAAATATCTCTTCATTTGGTTGCCGCAATTTGGAAAGGCACAAACTCTAAGCATTTTCTCATATTAGTCCTGATCTAACTCCAAGCTCTGTCTGTCAGCTTTGTGAGCTCCTCCCTGCTTCTGCCGACAGGCAGGCTCCGCCGTTGCTAGGTTACCTATGCAAATGAGCTCCTGAACTTTTGAACTGTAGGTCAGCTCTGCTTCACTGCGGTGTCAGGTTACAGCCTGTTGATACATGCTCATTACTATGGACAGGACCTCGGCAAATCGTTTTTTTGTGGAAAAAATACATTTTGGATTATTGGATTGTATGAGATCGGCACTCAATTGTTGAGGACTTGACCGGAAAGCAGTACATAAACAGAGGTAAGGATTAACACAACTTTTATGCCTTTCTGTCACATCTACTGCCGTCAAATTCGCTGTGTTCCCTCGTAAGGAATAACTGCACATGGCTAAGCACTAGTAATGGCATTTCGAACACGTTTAGAGGCTAAAAACACGTTTAAAACTTGCCCTGTTTAAGCCTTGTTTAAGACTGTTGGGTGCAAAATCTAGCAGGAGGATAACTCGGTGTAGGCGGCACCGTTTGTTTTCGTTTTTCTCGCTACTGACAGTACTCCTGATTTACAAACAACAGAGCTACGGGTTGAAATCGACCGGAATTCTCCTTTAACTTCACATGGCTTGTTGTTCGAATCACTCCCTGAATGTGTGAACTGTGAGATGCACCTGTTCAACTGGACATATGTAAAGTTTTTCTGAACATTTACAAGATGGCTAATGTACATTGCCAAGTCATATGAAACAACCCCCTCAAACAGGTCATGGCCCAAACAAGGAGGGAGACCTGGATTACACACATGAAAGTGTTTCAGGTTATTGAAAACAGAATCAAATTTAATTCCGTTGACCATAGCTTGGTCACCATCGAGTTGCTCGACACTCTCTCTGTAGTTTTCCATTGTCCTCTTGAGGCCTACTTTTTCAGGTTGTTTCTGAAATGTGTCCCTGTCTATCAAGCAGTAACGGCAGAAATTCTTGCTTCTGCTAAAATTCTCTGTGAATCCACCGACACAATGTGATCCAAGATTGTCCCCTGATATGGCTATCAATGCACCTTTCAGACTGCTACCATCATCGGTTTCAAAGCCTGCCTCTTCTATATCTTTCAAATCAGCTAAAAGAGGGGAGAAAATTGTCTACTGCATTGGATCAACAGCGATTGTGGGGTAATATTTCACCAAGAGTCAAGTACACAGCCCGTATTTTATGCTTATTTTTGCCAGATCCGAGAGGATGACTACCTCAAATGAGTCCTGATACAGAATTATTGACAAAGAGGAGGGGGATTCTTTTAACAAAGCATTGTCTTTGATGGCTTTTTCATCCATCACATCTGTCAACACATCTGTCTCAGAGTTTGACATCTGCTTCATCTTTGTCTCTCTTTACTGGTCTTTCACTACTGACTGACTAAGGAGAGATTTCAGTGTCACCTTCACAGGTACATACTGAAAGAAACGTTCCCTGCCAGCTGCATCTGCACCTAGATAGATCTGAGTGGGTTCAACATAATTGAAAGTCTTCTTGAAAAACATTTTTTGAGTGCGGTCAGATCTCAAGGGCCCTACATGGCACTGTTTAAAGAGATCCTCCTTGGACAAATCATGAAGAATCTGACTTATGTCAGCGTCAGGGAGGATAAACGCGGTCAATTTTTCATGAAGCTTTGACATTATATACTTCATGCTGCCAGTGTGAACCTCCTGATTTTCCTCCACGATAGCTTGGATAGTGGTAGCTGGAATATGCATCTTGGCTTGCATTTTCAAATAGAAAAGAGCCAAGTTTTCCATGAACTGTGCTTCGTCAGGCACCACATCCTCCTCAACATTTAGCGCATCTACAAGAACCTCATTGACCACTTCATCAGACAACATACAGAGCTCCTCTTGTTGGCTAGCAGCTGTACTGTGACTTCCTGTTCCACGGTGAACTAATTTATGGTACCTACTCAAATTAAAGGAAAAACTTGACCTAATTTTGAATTATTTGGTACAACCTATGTGGGGACAATTCACCGTTCTACCATCTCAAGTATGCACATAGACTTGAAAAATCTGTACAATCAAATGTGCAACCTGGCATGATGTTACAACATCCTGGGGTTGAGCTCTGGCTTGACGTTGTGCTTTGCCGTGGTGGTATCTATACATATGGGATCTAAAAGACTGAAATTTCTTGAAACTGCATGGGCACTGAAGTACACCACATGCATACCAGCAATTAGCCACATTCCTGTGTGATATTGCATGTCTAATGAACGTGTGTAGAAAAGTGGTTGTGAAACTGTACGACTTGCAGTTCAAGGTGGACATACTTGGAAACGCCTGCCACGGTGATCAGACCCTTTTCAACTCCACTCACTGTAAGAAAGACAAAGAGAAAAGGCAAAAAACATTAGCAACACGTGGAGGCTGTATACATTAACATTTTTCTATTAATAGCCTTTTATCAATATTTACTCGAAATCCACAATAACCACATAATAATAATAAAAAAATCAGGGGTCTCAAACTCACGGCCCGCGAGCAGTACGATAGTTTGTGGCCCCCGCCTTAATATGGTCAGTTTTGTAGCTTCTGTAACGAGCTAAACTGTTTTCAGATGTGTGAACATGATTGCACAAGGGTTTTCTAATCATCAATTAGCCTTCTGAGCCAATGAGCAAACACATTGTACCATTAGAACACTGGAGTGATAGTTGCTGGAAATGGGCCTCTATACACCTATGTAGATATTGCACCAAAAACCAGACATTTGCAGCTAGAATAGTCATTTACCACATTAGCAATGTATAGAGTGTATTTCTTTAAAGTTAAGACTAGTTTAAAGTTATCTTCATTGAAAAGTACAGTGCTTTTCCTTCAAAAATAAGGACATTTCAATGTGACCCCAAACTTTTGAACGGTAGTGTGTATATATATATATATATATATATATATATATATATATATATATATATATATATACATGTGTGTATTTATCAGCCTGTTGAAAAGAGATTATTTTTGTAAATAAGATAAAACATTGATAGAATAAAGTTCTTTTAAAAATCTAAAATCTCTCTGTCTCACTCTCTCAATTCAATTTCAATTCAATTTGCGGAGACATGGACTCAGGAGTTCTTCACCGGGTGCTTTGTTTTATTTCTCCCCCATTCATAGGGAAAGTGCGGTAGTGCATGGATGAATTATTACAAAAATATATCAAAAATAACAAAAACAACAAAACTTCTTGTTGTATTAAACTTCAAAGAGCCATATGAAAATGCAGCTTTTTTTCATGTTTATCCGAGGTGTAGTAGGAAGAGATGTGTTTTTAGCCTTTGGTGGAAGATGTGTAGGCTTTCGGCCATCCTGATGTCAATAGGGAGGTCGTTCCACCATTTAAGAGCCAGGACAGCAAACAGTCAGGATTTTGTTGAGTGATTAGTTCTCCCTCGCTGTGAGGGGGCATCAAGCAGGTTGGCTGATGCAGAGCGAAGTGAGTGGGTTGGGGGTTTGACTATGTCCTGGATGTAAGCTGGGGCTGATCCGTTTGTGGCCCTGTATGTAAGTACTAGTGTCTTGAAGCGGATGCGGGCAGCAATTGGTAACCAGTGAAGAGAGCGGAGGAGCAGTGTAGTGTGAGAGAACTGCAGGGGCCGGATGGCACATGCAGGCAAGCCAATCAGGAGGGAGTTGCAGAAGTCTAGACGTGAGATGACTAGAACCTGAACTAAAACCTGAGCCGCCTTCTGCGTTAAAAGGGGATGTATCCTTCTGATGTTATGCAGCATGTATCTACACGATCGGGTAGTTGCAGCAATGTTGGCAGAGAAGGAGAGTTGGTCGTCAAGTGTCACACCCAGGTTTCTAGCTGGGTGGGTGCTACCACAGAGTTGTCAATTGTCAGGTCTTGGGTAGTAGACCCCTTCCCTGGAAGGAAAAGGAGCTCAGTCTTGTCAAGGTTGAGTTTCAGATGATGTGTGGACATCCAAGAAGAAATGTCAGTCAGACAGGCCGCTGCTACTTGAGTTTCAGACTCCGGAGAGTAGAGTTGGGTGTCATCTGCGTAGCAGTGATAAGAGAAGCTGTGCGAGAGAATGACAGACCCGAGAGAATTGGTGTACAGAGAGAAGAGGAGGGGACCAAGGACTGATCCCTGAGGAACCCCAGTTTTGAGTGGGCAAGGTTCTGAGGTAGATCTTCTCCAAGTTACCCGGTAAGCTTGATTTGTCAGGTAAGATGTGAGCAAAGAGAGCACACAGCCTGAGACACCCAGATCCTGGAGTGTCAAAATGAGGATCTGGTGGTTCACTGTGTCAAGGATCAAGAAGGTTGTTCTGGTGGAGATAGGTCTCTAGATCAGCTGGCCGACTCAATTCGAACCACAAATCAATTTCCAAATAGCACATTGTTGGTTTCACAGGTATTGGGAGCAATTGGCCTATAACATTTCAATTGTTGTTATACTGGTCGTTGTTAGAGGGCGCTCCTTCAAAAGGCAAGGTTTGTTGCCAGGCAACCGCGGCCTCGTCACGTCTTGACTGGCTAACCTCATTCACAACAACAAACGCCGCGAAAAGAGACATAATCGGCCAAAAAAGAAAACTGGACCAAGAGAATCGTGTCTTCCAGGCAAGATGCTAAACAGATTGGGCCCTATCTTGCACCCAGCGCAATTGCCTTTGTACACCGACGCATGTATCATTCCTATTTTGCACCCGACGCACAGCGGACTTTTCCCTCCACAGACCCACATCGGTAAATTAGGCACCCGACGCACAGCGGACTTTTCCCTCCACAGACCCACATCGGTAAATTAGGGAATGTATTTGCGCTCCCGGGAGCGGTTCAGAGAAAAGAGGAGGCATGTTCCGGCGCAAACGTTAATTGGTGCTATTTTGCAGTTTCAGAAAACAATTCCGCCACTGACCAGGAAAAACCTGGTCTAAAGTCAGTGGCGCGTTATTCAGATGCTATTTTAGGGGCGCATGCTTGGCCATAATGTAGCGTGTGCACAACACGCATACACTTCTCTCATCTAAACGGACGCAGCAGTTCCCATTTTTGCAAACCATACATAATTACAAAGAAAATTAAAGCTGCGAGCAGCGATGGACAGGCCCTCGTGCCTATGCGCACGTCAGGGTTACCGGCAGACACCGCTTCTTGCGAACATGCATTTCGTGGCACTCAGACACCGCAAATCGTCAACAATGAAAAGGGAACTCCCTGCCAAGTTCAACGATACCTCACACAAGACTTTACGTCATATGGTTCATTAGCTGTGAAAGGGGGCGTGGCTAAAGCATAGGGGGCGGGTCAAACCATCACCAATTAAAAAGTAACTCTCTGCTGAGTTCAATGATATCTCATAAATGGGTCTACATCAAACGGGTCATTAGTTATAAAAGGGGGCGTGGCTTAAATATAGGGGGTGGGCTAAACCATCACCAATGAAGAAGGAAGTCTCTGCTGAGTTCAATGATACCTCACACAAGGTTGCTGTTTCGTCCTCCATTCTGCAATGTTTTGGTCTCTCGTGTGTGTGGCAAGCTGTGGCCAAGCATCGATGCAAAAATATGACATTGACGTAATTTTGTCATCGACGCGTCGCTACAGGCCTAGGGAGTATGATCCCTGAAGTTTTGACAGTATTGATGCGACTTAATACCTCCGAAAAAAAGCAGCGGCCATTGTTTACAGCGAGGATATAGGGGTGTCCGGTTAAGGGTAGCGTATGGCTAATTCATTGGTGTTAGCATACTTTAGCCGGCTCTTATAAAGTAAAAGCTTAACTAAATTGTTAAAACAATATACCTTTGGAAAGATAAGAACTTACACTTTAGTTTAACACCATTCAAAATTAATTGATCATTTATATTTGTATTAGAACAGATATTATGATAGAATGTTAGCCAAATTTTACCTTCTTTGAATTTAGGAAATAAAAGTATTGTGTTTTTTAATTCCGTTAAATTTCTTAAATTTTCTTTAAAGCATCCTAGTAAAGCTACTACAAAAAAAAGCAGGAATAAAGCGGAAGTTGTCAAAATAGTCAAACAAATTCCTCTTGCCTTTCTGTATCAGACTCCGGTGATTTAGGCTATGTTTAGATGTAAACAATCTGAAGAGAAAACGAAAAAGTGGTGATGCGTTCTCACTTTTTATTCCGTGTTTAGACGAGAGTTTTGGGGGGGGTGGAATCTGCGTGCATATGGTGACGCAAAAGTGTGTGAAATTCGATGTAGTATGCATGCCAGGCGGCTAGGTGGCACTGCCACACACCACCACCAAGTCCGCGCGCCTGCGTAGAACCTTCCTTCTACTTCTCTCCTTAGTAGCGCGAAACCAAAACATGTTGAAGCTTACAACAAAAGCTTGTCTGGAAAGACGAGGAGGTGGAGTTGCATGTTTGTCTGATGATGACCGGCACAGTTGACCGCTGCCACTCGTTCTCTCTCTCTTTCTCTTCATCCGCAACGTTGTCGCCTACTCAGGCTCAAATGAATAGCCTACATATCGTCATCGAACTATAACAACCTTATCCACATCGTCAAAATCATTAAAATATTGAGCCATTACATTGAAATTCTTTTAGATAACAGGAGCCTATCATTTCTGTAGCTTACTCTGTAACAACAGACTACCTGGACACCTTTTTCTCGTCTCTCGCCACACCTCTGTCTTCAGACTTTTGCGTTTTTACCCTTTAGACGGTAACACAACGGTGAAGTGTTTTTAAGATTTAACTGCTTTATTCAGTATGTTTTACCTGTTTTAATTACAATTACCACTAGAACTGCAAGCAGTTATGACGGGGTCCAAGCCACCGATGCCAGTCGCCCCTGACGCCCCAGGGAGCGTGCGAAAGCGGAAACCAAAGCCTGACGGTGGGGAGGCAAACGTCAGGAAATTTGACTAAGTGCGAGCTCCAAAGTCTGTAGTGAAATTCAACGGCAAATTTCCCCATAACAATAGTGTCTTCTTGTGTTCTGTGCGTCTTGTCTACAGGTGTGTCAGTAGGTCTCAGAAACTAATGAGCTGATAAACTGCACCTGTGTGCAGTACAACAAAAATATGGTGTTTTCTGAAAATTAAACTACATAAACCTATTCTGGTACAACCTCTAAATATTATTATTATTATGAACCTGAAAATGAGCATAATATGATGACTTTAAAGAAAAACAAAAAAGTCTAAGGCATAGCTTCCTCCTGCTCCTGCTCTCCATGCTAGATAAATACATACACTGTGACTTTGCCTTTTCTATCACAATAATCTTCTTATAAGCCAATCAAGAAACATTATATTTTGACACTTTCCATATTGCCGTGCCAAATGACACATTACATGTGCTAAATCGTGGATCAATTGTTAGAGAGGGTCAGTTTTTTTTATAATATGATTTCCTAGACTGTAAATTAATTTTCACCTTTCTGTACTGTTGTTATATCCTCCTGGTCTCCCTGCTCCCCTCCAGACTGCGTCTCTGAATCCATAACATCTGCAACAAAGATAAAAACACATGCATTATGACTATGCGTTTGTTATTTCAATCACAGTAATCTTCTAATAACCTTATCAAGAAACCAATATATTGCACACACTACATGTGCTAAATTGTGGGTAAATTGTTAACTAGATAGTTATGTTTATAATGTGAATTCCTGGATGGTAAATGTTAATTTTCACTTTTCTGTACTGCTGTTAGTGACATTTTTTGTTAAAGGGGTGATAAAATGGTTATATACGGTATTTCGCGCTGTTCCTTAAGGTCTCCTAATAGGGTATGTAACATTGGTTGGGCTGAAAATGACTCTTTTGTTGTTTTTTTGGCCCTAATGCTACCCTGTTAAATGGGACTGGACTGAAACGAGAGCTTTTCTGCCTTATATGGTCTGCTCATGAATATTTAGATGAAATGCACGCTGATTAGTTGAGCTTAGCACACACACACACACACACACACACACACACACACACACACACACACATTCCCCTCTGTGTCCATGTCCCCGCCCATGTAATGCCTACTTAATATGTACTTTATGTAGCCTATTGTATTGTATTGTATTAAAAGTAAAACTGTATGTTGTGTTGCACACTCATGCTTTATTCTTGGCCAGCTCACCGTTGCAAATGACAACCAGTTCTAAATGGCCTATCTGGTTAAATAAAGGTTAAAAAAAATCAAATGTATTGTAATTCTTTATGTATAATTTGCTTATGTCTATTTTACGTGTATTTGTGTTATTTTGATGTGCGTGAATTTGTTTTAAGTTGCTGTAACAAGGAAATTTCCCCAGTGTGGGATTAATAAAGTGTGTCTTGTCTTATCTTAGGGTTCTAGGTCTGGCCCCCCCATTTACCTCACTCCAGCCAAAAAACATATTTTTTTTTTTTTAGTGACAACTAAACACTTACCATCCTTCTTGAATGCAGTAGTTCCGTGCAGCACCTCCAGCTCCTACTGGTGCTGTTGTACTTGGCTTTGCAACACTTCCTTTTCTTTGCGGCGGCTTTGCCACTCTTGAAAATTCTTATACTATACACTCATTCAAAAGTTTGGAGTCAGGTGTTCTGTAGATGTTTTCCTATTTTTCTTTCAACAATGGATTTCTGCTCCTTCAGCTGTCAGTCTGACTGAACCATTGTACAGCATTTTGTTCTCCATGTACAAATCAAATCCCTCCTAAAAAAATAGTATCTATTTGCAAAGAGGACTGGTTCAAAGCAAGCATGCAGGTTTCAGAAACAAAATTGTACTGCTCTATCTGTGGTCTTAGAACGCAATCTAGTGGCCAATAGATATAACTACACAATTAAATCTATATTGTTTACTACATTGGGTTGTAGGATTTTGCATATCATTATGTATATTGCAGAGTGATTTGTTGCTTATTGGTCTTTAATCTGTATACATGTGCATTCATTATGTACAGGTTGTATTTACATATTCAGTATTGAAGGTTGCAGCGACTGTCTTACGGGAGTACATAGTCAGCTTGGGTAACGGCAGCGAATAACGTGCATGTACTTCCCACCAGGGATCCATCCTTTCCCTTATTTTTTAAGGTTAAAATATTTTTCGCTATATAGAGGTTTTAGGTGTAATTATCTTATGTCATATTTTTTGCTATTGTAAATTAAGCTTTAACGACCTGGTGAGGTTTCACTATACACTACCGGTCAAAAGTTTTAGAACACCCCAATTTTGTTTTTTATTGAAATTTTAGCAGTTCAAGTCCAATGAATAGCTTGAAATGGTACAAAGGTAAGTGGTGAACTGCCTGAGGTTAAAAAAAAGTAAGGTTACCCAAAACTGAAAAATAATGTACATTTCAGAATTTTACAAAAAGGCCTTGTTCAGGGAACAAGAAATGGGTTAACAACGTCAAGCTATTCTGCAGCAATGGAGGTTGATCAAGCTTTGAAAGCATTGACATATACAGTATATAATGGACCAACAGAGCCCGTTGCTCTGGACGGAAACCACTGAAGGCTATTAGAAGCACTTTTCCGGTGATCACTTGATTTACTGCGCAGCCTCCAACTGAGCTTGAAGACGTAAATCTGACATGAGCAACGTGTCTGAAAGTTGGAAGTCTTCTGGTAGCTGTGCCAAGAGAAATCTCAATCATTCCCAATCTTACAGAGACAGAGAGTGTAGGTATATGTAAGGAGATAACATGGGCACAGGCTAATTATTGATCACTAACATGCTAGTTAACATTAGTAATTAAACTTAAACAGCTAACGTAAGTCGAAACTGCCTGTGAGCTTCTCCTGTACTATACGGTAATTCCTCTACTGTGCGACAGTAAGTCACGTGGTTATGACCCAATCGTTAACCTATTTTTACAAAAACGTCTGCTACGGAGCCATAACGTGAGGTACAAGGTAATGGAGCCTTTTATACATTGTTGCGTTTCTTTAGAAATAAACAATGGACAAATAGACATTGAACTGCATGAATTTCAATAAAAACCTGAAAAGATTGGTGTTCTAAAACTTTTGACAGGTAGTGTATGACCCTTGTTTAGATATGCCAAATTGTAATTATCCATCCATCCATCCATCTTCGTCCGCTTATCCGGTGTCGGGTCGCGGGGGGAGCAGCTCCAGCAGGGGACCCCAAACTTCCCTTTCCCGAGCAACATTAACCAGCTCCGACTGGGGATCGAGGCGTTCCCAGGCCAGGTTGGAGATATAATCCCTCCACCTAGTCCTGGGTCTTCCCCGAGGCCTCCTCCCAGCTGGACGTGCCTGGAACACCTCCCTAGGGAGGCGCCCAGGGGGCATCCTTACCAGATGCCCGAACCACCTCAACTGGCTCCTTTTCGACGCAAGCGAGCAGCGGCTCCACTCCGAGCTCCTCACGGATGACTGAGCTTCTCACCCTATCTCTAAGGGAGACGCCAGCCACCCTCCTGAGGAAACCCATTTCGGCCGCTTGTACCCTGGATCTCGTTCTTTCGGTCATGACCCAGCCTTCATGACCATAGGTGAGGGTAGGAACGAAAACCGCACCCGCTGCGCCGATTCTCCGACCAATCTCCCGCTCCATTGTCCCCTCACTCGCGAACACAACCCCAAGGTACTTGAACTCCTTCACTTGGGGTAAGGACTCATTCCCTACCTGGAGAAGGCATTCCATCGGTTTCCTGCTGAGAACCATGGCCTCCGATTTAGAGGTGCTGATCCTCATCCCAACCGCTTCACACTCTGTTGCGAACCGATCCAGTGAGTGCTGAAGGTCGCAGGCCGATGATGCCATCAGGACCACATCATCTGCAAAGAGCAGCGATGAGATCCCCAGCCCACCAAACTGCAACCCCTCCCCACCCCGACTACGCCTCGATATCCTGTCCATAAATATTACAAACAGGATTGGTGACAAAGCGCAGCCCTGGCGGAGGCCAACCCTCACCTGGAACGAGTCCGACTTACTACCGAGAACCCGGACACAGCTCTCACTTTGGTCATACAGAGATTGGATGGCTCTGAGTAGAGACCCCCTCACCCCATACTCCCGCAGCACCTCCCACAGTATCTCCCGGGGGACCCGGTCATACGCCTTCTCCAAATCTACAAAACACATGTAGACCGGTTGGGCATACTCCCAGGCTCCCTCCAGGATCCTTGCAAGAGTGAAGAGCTGGTCCGTTGTTCCACGACCAGGACGGAATCCGCCTTGTTCCTCCTCAACCCGAGGTTCGACTATCGGCCGAACCCTCCTTTCCAGCACCTTGGAGTAGACTTTACCAGGGAGGCTGAGAAGTGTGATACCCCTATAATTGGCACACACCCTCTGGTCCCCCTTTTTAAAAAGGGGAACCACCACCCCAGTCTGCCACTCCTTTGGCACCGTCCCAGACTTCCACGCAATGTTGAAAAGGCGTGTCAACCAGGACAGCCCCTCCACACCCAGAGCCTTGAGCATTTCTGGACGGATCTCATCAATCCCCGGGGCTTTGCCACTGTGTAGTTGTTTGACTACATCAGTAACTTCCGCCTGGGAAATCGACGACAATCCCCCATTATCCTCCAGCTCTGCCTCTAAGATAGAGGGGCGATTAGTCGGATTCAGGAGTTCCTCAAAGTGCTCCTTCCACCGCCCTATTACCTCCTCAGTTGAGGTCAACAGTGTCCCATCCTTACTGTACACAGCTTGGATGGTTCCCCTTCCCCTCCTGAGGTGGCGAACAGTTTTCCAGAAGCACTTTGGTGCTGACTGAAAGTCCTTCTCCATGTCTTCTCCAAACTTCTCCCACACCCGCTGCTTTGCCTCTTTCACGGCAGAGGCTGCAGCCCTTCGGCCCTTCGGTACCCTGCAACTGCCTCCGAGTCCTCCGGGATAACATATCCCGGAAAGACTCCTTCTTCAGTCGGACGGCTTCCCTGACCACGGTGTCCACCACGGTGTTCGTGGGTTACCGCCCCTTGAGGCACCTAAGACCCTAAGACCACAGCTCCTCGCCGCAGCTTCAGCAATGGAAACTTTGAACATTGTCCACTCGGGTTCAATGCCCCCAGCCTCCACAGGGATGCACGAAAAGCTCCGCCCGGAGGTGTGAGTTGAAAGTCTGTTGGACAGGGGCCTCCTCCAGACGTTCCCAATTTACCCGCACTACACGTTTGGGCTTACCAGGTCTGTCCAGAGTCTTCCCCACCCTCTGACCCAACTCACCACCAGATGGTGATCAGTTGACAGCTCTGCCCCTCTCTTCACCCGAGTGTCCAAAACATACGGCCTCAGATCAGATGAAACGATTATAAAATCGATCATTGACCTTGGCTTAGGGTGCTCTGGTACCAGGTACACTTATGAGCATCCCTATGTTCGAACATGGTGTTTGTTATAGACAATCCATGACTAGCACAGAAGTCCAACAACAAACAACCACTCTGGTTTAGATCAGGGAGGCCGTTCCTCCCAATCACGCCTCCAGGTGTCTCCATCATTGCCCACGTGTGCGTTGAAGTCCCCCAGCAGAACAATGGAGTCCCCCACTGGAGCCCCATGCAGGACTCCAGTCAAGGTCTCCAAGAAGGCCGAATACTCCGAACTCCTGTTTGGTGCATATGCACAAACAACAGTCAGAGTTTTCCCCCCCACAACCCGCAGGCGTAGGGAGGCGACCCTCTCGTCCACCGGGGTAAACTCCAACACAGCGGCGCTCAGCTGGGGGCTTGTGAGTATCCCCACACCCGCCCGGCGCCTCACACCCTGGGCAACTCCGGAGAAGAAAAGAGTCCAACCCCTATCCAGGAGTATGGTTCCAGAACCAAGACTGTGCGTAGAGGTAAGCCCCACCAGATCTAACCGGTAGCGCTCCACCTCCCGCACCAGTTCCGGCTCCTTCCCCCACAGAGAGGTGACGTTCCACGTCCCCAGAGCCAGCGTCTGCCGCCCGGGTCTGGTCCGTCGAGGCCCCTGACCTTCACTGCCTATACTATGTAATTATATAAGTGATTATTATATTTGTATTGTTAATTCAACTGTTAGCTGTTTGCACTTGACCGTATACATGTTCATAGCAAGAAAAATGAGAAGGGAAACTGTTTTTTGATAATAAAGAGGCGTGGCTGACGTTACAGGCTGTGTACCTGTGTAATTACATTACCTGTTAAATGACAGTAATATAACCAAAAGATGTACCCTGGGATTCATTCAAAACTTTTAATTTGCTTGGAAAAGTGCTAAATAAAGTTGACTGAAAGAGACTATTGCAATTACTTCTGAGAAAATTAACTGTACAACAAAATTTGGAATGGTTGCTATTTCTACAATGCATGTGTCAAGCAGGTAGCGTGCATGCTCTAACCTGTTAACATGGGAGACAAAATAAAAACGGATGCGCTGCGTAGCTGACATGACATGCATACATCATTAAGAATCAAATGAATTGTTTAATTTGATTGACGACAAACACCATTTAACTTACCACGCAGACTTGTACTGCTTGACGTGCTCTCTCCACGTCCTCATCTTGCACAGATTAACAATGTATAAAAAAAAACATTTACATTTACACTAATATTTTGACATATCAAGATGCATCACACTTATAACCAGAATGGCATCCAAGTTATTCACCAAATAGCTTAATTTGAAAGCAATTATGCTAACATAGGCCTACCATGTGTTTTTTGGATTAGCTAGCTAAATCAACCTTGATCTAAAAAAGATATATATATATAATGTTCTTTTTGACTATCCGCAATTACACACAGTAAAAAAACACGAAGCCATAACCTATATTTTCAACATCACAAACAAAAAACATCTGTGAAAAATACAATACTTAGACATTCTTACTTACTTCAGATGTCCAGGTAGTTGAAATGATTGTAGTGTGGGAAATAATTAATTTTTTTGGTCACAAGTGGGATTTGGGTGGCGCTGTCTCCCTTTGCCGATCGCAGTAAAGAATGGAAAACCTTCACTTTTTGTCTTTGTTTCTTTGTCTTTGGGCCAGGTGCAGGACAGAAATGTACGGAATTTTTTATTTTTCTAGGAATTACATTTTTAACTAGAGGTACTTAATATTTTAGTAAATGGCGTTTAGTTTAGTAAGTGGAATATTCTAGTGTGATGATATCACCACGTCACGTACTACACTATATGACAAACATCATCCGATTTACATGAAACTGAATGTGTGGTCCACTTGTGATACTGAGTCGGCCCCTAAACTTTAACCACGCCCACTTACTCAGGCCACACCCCCTTTCATACCATTTGAACCATTTAAGGTAGAGTCTTGTGTGAGGTGTCATTGAACTCAGCATAGACTTCTTTCTTCATTGGTGATGGTTTGGCCCGCCACCTATGCTGACGCCACGCCCCCTTTCATACCATTTGAACCATTTAAGGTAGAGTCTTGTGTGAGGTGTCATTGAACTCAGCATAGACTTCTTTCTTCATTGGTGATGGTTTGGCATGCCCCCTATGCTTTGGCCACGCCCCCTTTCACAGCTAATTAACTGTATGACGTAGAGTCTTGTGTAAGGTATCATTGAACTCAGCAGGGAGATCCCTTTTCATTGGTGACGATTTGCGGTGTCTGAGTGCCGCGCAACCCCGACGCGCGCAGAGGCGCGAGGGCCCGTCCAACTTAATTTAACTTATTTTTTAAAAGTAAGTGCTGTAGTACAACTAGCAGGAGACAAGTTACAGTTGAGGTAAGTTTGGAGACACTACCTTATTTAATCATTAAATTAATAAATGTTTGTTGTATCTCTTTTCGTCCCTAAGCACTCGCCTTACTTAAAAAAAATCGATCAATCCAGGGCAATTGTTGTGTTCAATCATCTGAGGTATCTTTATTGTGAGACGTGCCACAAAGAAAAGCATCTCTGCATACCAGTCCATATCTGCCAATGTCTGCCTCAACCATGGGAAGATCTGGCTCATCCTCAAGTTCCATTTGAGGATCTTGGCAGCCATGCTGTTTGAGGTAATTGTGAAACACTGCTGTTGATTGCAACAGCAGTGTTTCAATATATGTATGACAATACAGCATCTTCTTGGTTCAAAGCTCCACATGTTTTTGAGACACTGGAAATGACTTCCATACACCAAACATGCCTCTATTGCATACATGAGCTTGGTTGTACCGCTGCTGCTCAGGTGTGATTGCATGAAGGTAGTGTCTGTGCATACCCACTGTCACCAAGTATGATTCCACTATGTTGTCCTTCTTTATGGAAGCCTATAGGGGACTTAATTCAAATGATAATGTAAATGTGAAAATGAAAATGTAATTCCAAAATAGCATTATCATTTTCCACAAATGTATATTGTATTTAGAGTCAAAATTTAAATGAAAATGCAATAATCCAATTTTCATTTTCACCACCTATCTGCCAAATTTAGAGCAACATGTCACAATTCCCACCAGAATGCAGAATACACTTGACTTATGCTACAGTAACATCCCAGACGCATATATTTCAAAATCACGCTCACCCCTCGGCCGCTCTGATCACAATGTAATTTTGTTACTGCCAAAATACAGGTTACAATTGAAAATGGGGGAAGTATGGAATAAGGAGTATGGGATAAGGAGGCAGCCGAATCTCTAAGGGGCTATTTTGAATTAACAATAGTGACATTTTATTCTGTGAGGATACTGTTGACGCCCATCAAACAAAAAAGTACATGAAATTCTGCCTGGTCGAGAAGAAGAAGGCCTTTTTGGAAGGAGATAAACTCAGGGTGAGGGAATTGGAGAAGGAGTTTAGGAGGAATGCCAAGCTGGCTAAGATTGATTATAAGAACAAGGTGGAGCAGAAGTTAATTTCCAGGGAATGCGAAGGAAGCATGGCAAGGATTGAACATCATGATGGGCAGAACACCCAAGCCTGCAGGGGCTGCCTGCCCAGACCCAACTATTGTGGAGAAATTGAACATCTTCTTCACCCGTTTCAATGGGGGCAGCACAACACCCAGCTGGACCCTCCCTCCCAACCCCCAGCTCCAACCTCCAACCCCTCTTTATTGATGGACAGCCATCAAGGCCTCAGGCTCTGACAGGCTTAGAGGCAGGGTGCTGAAAGAATGCTCCACTCAGCTAAGTGCCATTTTCACCAGGGTGTTCCAACACCTCCTGGACTCTGGCTGTGTCCCTGACCAGTGGAGGGAATCCACCATCATTCCAATCCCCAAAAAGGCACCTGCTAAGGACCTAAAGGATTACAGACCAGTGGCACTAATATCTGTGCTGTGCAAATGTATGGAGAGGGTGGTCTGTAACCTCAGGCATGGTGTCAGACAAGCTGGACCCATTCCAGTTTGCCTACAGGGCAGGACGTGGTGTGGAGGATGCAAGCCTCACACTTTTAGGCACTGTCACCAAAAACCTGGACTCTGATCTTCATGTTCACCCAACACTGACCCTGATTTGCCAAAAGGCCAATATAAAACTTTTGGCTGTCAGGTTAATGTTAACTCTTTATCTGTACTCGGCAATAACATCCAAGCTAGCAAGTTACACTCTGAAAATGACAAGCTTTGAAAAAAAACTGGATCGTGCAATAAGGCAGGCCTGCTTGGTTCTTTTAGTGAATGATTGTTAAGATTTACAACAAATATGTTTACAGCATTTACCATGTAAGAGGTAGTGCCAGCATTAAAAGCTTATTACGCTGGGCAAGATGAAGACGGATGAAACAATGCTGCTGCCCAGGTCTCCACTGTATACGGATCACCACAACATTCGTTAGCAACGATAGATGGAGAGCCATCTGTTGTGAACCAGTGGCGTTTGGACCCCAAAGCAGAGAACTGTTAGGGTATTCAGGAAAAGGAGGACCCAATAGCAGAGAGCAGGCGAGAATGGGATGAACAGGAGGGTTTATTCCACACAAAATAAAAGCACAAACCAAACAGAAAGAGTCCTGGGGTCCGTTTTAGGAAGGAGGTTTAAAGGAGAACTCCGGGCAAGTTTTCCGTTAATCTTGATTGCTATATGTATATGAGTACTGCCGATAGCAAAAAAAACGAGCCGAATCGGTGCTAGCAACACGGAGCTGCTGCAGCTAATGCCGAGAGCTCCCACTCAGCTAAAACGGCAGTTATGGGGGCATAAGATAAAGAGTGCCTTTGTGCCTCTTAACAGACACAAAATGCAATTAAAATGTCTGTGCAACATGAACAGGGCCCTTACATGACAACAAGATGCATTTAGCAACTTAGCTATTGTTTAAATTCACCTACCCTCTTAGCTGCTAGCTGCCGTCTAGGATGAGTGAGTGTGTTCAGCCAGACTCCGGTAATAATCATCACGCAGCAGTTCCATGTGTATTTGTAGCATATATATCCATTTTGTGTGCTGTCGTTGGTGAATATGAGTCTCTGCAGTGGCGAATTGTGTGGTAGTTTCCTTAGCCAGGCTAGCAGCCCTGACCGGCATCCAGCTTCTACTTCCTCCCCGCCTCCCTGTCGTTTTTATATATTTTAAATGTGTAACACCACTTGAGCCACGGTGAAACATTGTTTCATGTATATGGTTGAAATGACAATAAAACACATTTGAGTTCAGTTGACTGTCTCACTGTCTGTCTGTCTGTCTGTCTGTCTGTCTGTCTGTAAACGGTAGGCGTGGCTTGGGAGTGGACTCTAAAGCAGCGAAGCAAGTGCATTCTAGGATTTGGTGTCTTTCATCCACATGAGCCAAAAACACATTTTCTGGCTTTTCTCTGCCTAGAAAGCACCACTTTCTAAAAGGATTTCACATTTTTACTACATTAGTGACCCAATGTAAATACACATTCATATTTCCAACTATGAAATAGTCCTGCACCTTAGCTTATTCACGCAGACACCATTCACTGTGATATGATATTAATGGCGAGCTGAAAGCGCTCGCAGTGACTGACTGACAGGCTGAGGTTGTAAAGCAAGGCAACTTTATTCCTACAGCACCTTTAAGCAACAAGGCAATTTAAAGTGCTTTACATAAAACATTAAAGAGCAATTAAAAACAGTCATGTTGAAAACAAAACAGGCTAAAAAAGAATAATATACAAATACAAGAATAAAAATTACAGTGAGATGAAATCTTATAAGAAATGAAAAATTATTCAATTTAATAGGTTGTAGGGATGGGTTTGGGAGGAGAGAGGGAGGGGAGTGTAAAATATTCTAAATAAATAACATAATGTTCTAGGGATGGGTTTGGGAGGAGAGAGGGAGGGGAGTGTAAAATATTCTAAATAAATAACATAATGTTCTAAGTAAATAGGATAAATAGATTTGGAATTAGTTTTACAACTGAAATATATATTTTTGAAATTACAGAGGGAAAGTACCAAAACAAGGTACCGTTGAGTACTGGAACCGAATTTCAGGTACCGGTATCAGTACCGTTACCGATAAAAATGTGAACGGTACCCAGCCCTAATCCCCATGCTTATGTTGTCCAGTGTTGTCTTGTTATCTGTAGCTGTTTTGAATAAAAATACTGCGTTGGCATGACATCCCATTATACATCAGTGCATTACATAACATTCCTAACCTAGGATCAAACTGCAAGTAAATCCGCATGACATCACAAATCACAGCTTTTTAATTCCTTATATGGAACACAAGGACTGATACGCTGCAACGTCATCCCACACAAAAATCACAATGATGCGTTATAACCACAATGTGTGGGAGATTATCAAGTTGAGTTTCTACGTCAAAAAAACACTAATCCTTTGAAAGGTTGGATAGGACGGTCGCAGATGACAGATGTGCTTCACTTGTGTGTGTGTGTGTGTGTGTGTGTGTGAGAAAGAATATTGTGTATGACTGTATCCTTTCCATCGTTCTATAATAAGTGTGTCAGTGTGAGGCTGAACATGTGTGTGTCGCAAATGTCGTTAAGCTGCTGCTTTCTGATTGGCTGCTGCCCACGCACACTCAATATGCACCCCGCTGGCACTGAGATGTGTGCGTGTGAGACACAGAGAGAGAGGGAGCGAGTGGGGGGATATAAAGGGGAAAGACAGGAATAATCTAAGGGACCAGAGAACAAATGTGGCATAGGAATGGGAACAGAAAATAATTTGGGTTTACATACCAGTGCAACATTAACATTGTAACAACTGGAACAGCAGGTAAGACAACTCTCCTTATGTTTTGAGTGCTGGGCTTGGCTTGAAAAAGTTTCTGAGGCCGATGAAACACAATTGACAAGACTATGAAGTAACAACTGCTACAGGAGATTGTTATGGTTTTCTGTGTGCTTGAAACAACTGAAAAGAGATTCATTCAAGGTGTTCTGTTGTGAAGCTCAGCGTGAGAGTTATGATACCTGTATGGATGCAACCTGTCGGGATAAAAATAACATCACAGTCTGACGTGTAGGATAGTGACATGCAGCTCAGGTTTGTCTTTAAAGACTCATAGTTAACATAATGCATGGCATCGTTTTGTCTGTACATTTTCCATCCAACTAACTCACTCTTGTACGAATGTCACAAATCAAGTACATCCCTTACAGTACATCTCAAATAATAATAATAATTTATAATAATAATAATAATAATCTTTATTTATAGAGCACTTTTCAAACATTAAGTTACAAAGTGCTTCGTAAAAACGATCATAAAAATATCAGGTTTTTAAAACAACAAATAAAAATGATTTGGTGTATTAAAACCGCTCAATGGTTTTTTTTGCCCCCAAGTGCTCCTTCCTGGCAACGCTGTGACCGCTGCCTTCAAGGCACCTAACCCTAACCCTAACCTTAACCTTAACCTTTCGTTTTAACCCAAACCTAACCCTAACCAGTGCCTCCCAACGGTGCCTTCCAGGCAGCGCTGCCTGGAAGGCACCGTTGGGGGCAAAAAAACAGATAAACACACATGTACAGTGTCGGTGGTTACATGCTGCCAGTCTGACATGCTGCTATTCCGACATGCTGCTATTCCCTAACCCTAACCCCTAACCCTAACCCTATTGGAAACAAAAATTGTCGGAGTGGTGGGACGTTTGAAAACAATGGAAGGGCCGCCACTCCGACAATTAGACGTCAATGTCGGAGTGGGGGTACGTCGGAATGGATAGCGGAACCCAGTGTCGGTTAGAAAATACATATTTGTTTAAAGAATAAAACACAGTTCAAGGAGTTCAAGCTCAAATAAAATCCGGAAAGGTTCTCCGATAAAAGTATGTTTTAAGAAGGGACTTAAAGGAGACCACAGACTCAGCTGACCTGATAGCCTCAGCCAGATTGTTCCAGAGCCTCGGGGCCTCAACTGCAAAGGTCCGTCTCCTTTAGTTTTCAACCTGCGCGAACAATACTAGGAGGTCAGAGACATACGAGGGGATGAGGCCATGAAGAGCTTTAAGGTGATCAGTAAAATCTTAATATCTTGTGGCCGGATTGGATCAGTGGGTAGAGCAGGGCACATGTACTGAGAGGTTTATGACACAGAGGTCCAGGGTTGGAATCCGACCTGTGACAATTTCCTGCATGTCTTCCCCTTCTCTCTCCTTTTTCTTACCTAGCTGTCCTGTCAAAACTAAAGGCGGAAAAGCACCCCCAAAAAAAATAATTCTTTAAATCTTAATATCTATTCTAAAACTTACTGGAAGCCAGTGTAAAGAGGCCAAGACAGGAGTGATGTGATGACATCTTTAGCTTCTTGTGAAAAGCCTGGCAGCTGAGTTCTGTACAGTCTGGAGTCCGTTCACAGATATCTGGTTCAGACAAGGAAAAAGGCTGCTGCAATAACCCAGGCGTGATGAGATCAAAGCATGAAAAAAAGACTTTCTAAGATGCTAAAACATGATTGCACGAGTTGTGTGGTAGTGTTAATTTCGTGGAGAGGGGAGAGGAACCAAGGAAATGTGTTTTAGAGGGATGAGAAGCCCTTTCCTCTGAAGCGTTCCGTGAATATGTCAGCTGTTTGGGCAGAGTTAGCAATTCCTTTAGCTGCACGGCTTTCGGGAAGGCTGCTTTTGTGTATCCTCGGCTGTAGCTCCTCGGTGATCCCTCCTTGATGCTTGCTCCTCGGGGCAGAAATAAATGCTTTGTCGGACAGAACAACATCCGGTTCAGCCGAGGACTGAGAAGTCGAGAAGCTATTAAATAAGGGCGATGAGATGCAGCCCAGGTGTGCTACAGGACTGATTTGTCATGTGCGATTGGCGGTGGACATAGCATAAAGAATGTTCCCATCTAGGACACGGGTACCCTGTGGACTGATGTTAATGCCATCTGTGTTAAAAAAATGATGCATGCTCCCAGAAAAGATTAACATGATAATTTAGAACTGCATTGTGTGAGGAGCACTCTGACTGTAGCCAAGTGTGGAGACTAAGCAGCCTGCTAAAACGCCCAGCACCTCGACAGAGACAGGGGATCGCTCCAGAGATTACCGACTATTGATTGACGGTATTGTTTGTTTTGAACCCAGTCATAAAATAAGCTAATTTAACATCAATAGAGATTATAGCCTCAATACACCATCTCTACATTTGAGCATCTTTGAAAACACTGACTGATGTGATCACTCAGGAGGTCTTTAGTGGATGTGAAAAGGTGTTCTGGGAAATGTAGGAAATTACTAACTGAGGTGGAAGTTGACAAAGAGAAAAATTGGTGCACAAATGTGCAATAAATCATTAGGTATCTTCTACACTAAGAGACTGAAGCTCAATGAGAGGAGATTACAAAATGTTTAGTAATATACATAATATACAATAGACTTAGACCCAGCTGCAGTGGACCGCTAACTTTAGACCCAGCGGCAACGGGTCAGCGGACCAATAACGTTAGACCCAGCGGCAATGCAGCATGAAAGCACGGCGAACTAGCCAGTCCAGTGGAATTGTTACTTGGCTAATGTTAGCCTGCTAACCCCACCTTACCCTCACCATATTGTTCACAGAAAACAAGCTGAATAAAGTGGTCACTCGTGGCGATGGCAGTGTGCTTTGTGTGAATGAAGCATTAAAGGAACACGCCGTCTTACTGGGAATTTAGCTTATTCACCGTAACACCCAGAGTAAGACAAGTCGATACATATCCTTCTCCTCTCCGTGTGTGCTGTAATGCTGTCTGACGGCTCCAGCGGCATCAGGCCAGCACAGAACATGCAGGTGAATGGTTCCAGCAATCCTACTGCTCCGAATAAGTGACAAAATAACGCCAACATGTTCCTATTTACATGTTGTGATTTGTAGAGTCACAGCGTGTACAAAAAACAATGTAACATGAGACACAGCCGTCTTCTAACTGTAAACAAACCAGGAACTATATTCTCAGGCGGAAGAATATAGTACTTGGGCGGAGTGATATGCTCGCAGCAAGCCTGTCTGAGAATATAGTTCCCGGTTTGTTTAATGTTAGAAGATGGCTGTGTCTCATGTTACGTTGTTTTTTGTACATGCTGTGACTCTATACATCACAACATGTAAATAGGAACATGTTGGTGTTATTTTGCTAGTTGGAACCAGTTACCTGCAGGATCTGTGCTAGGCTAAGCTAATGCTGGAACCATCAGACAGCGTTACAGCACGCACGGAGATGAGAAGGGTATGTATGGACTTGTCTTACTCTGGGGGTTACGGTGAATAAGCTAAATTCCCAATAAGTCGGCGTGTTCCTTTAAGTTAATTTGACTCATTTAGCGGCTGGCTCTCTGCCTCGTAACGTTACTAATCCACTGTTCGTTTGTCCGTTCCTGCAAATCCTCAGCTTTGCGACTCTCCGGAAGTCGGCTTATACGAAAGTTCATACAGTACCACGGCAATGGTACACATCAAAATGGCTGCTGCTCTGACCATTCTGCTACGTTGATTTGAATGGAAATGGCCTTTCTATCCATTTTATTTCTATGCCAATATATCTCAAATTGACTGAGTACACTTGCGTGATGTCTTATTCATGCATGACATCCTTGTGTTATGTACATACAACTACCAATTTTCACAAGAAATTATACAAAGCTTAATAACAACAATGGAGAAACAACACCATTTCATCTATGTGTCATTATGATACCTACATCTGGAAAAAGACTATGTAACTGATTTTATCTTTTAACCCAGGGGTTACATTCACTTGCCCCATGGCTCGATTGAGTGATCTGTGAGTGTGGAATAGAGGAAACACTGTGTGTGTGTGTGTGTGTGGTTGTGTGTGTGTGTGTGTGTGTGTGGCTGTGACCTTGTGTTTCATCTACTAGTCAAGAGAAAAGCATGTAATGATTTACACTGTCCACTGTTCCACCGCATGCAACACAATTACAATGAAGCCATTTTGATGTGTGCCATTTCTGCCTTTGGGACTCATTGATTAAAAGGGGTATTTGATCTGTAGTCCCTAGGTAACAAAGAAGGAACATTACATGTAACATATGACATAATATATTGATGCAAGTATACAATACATACGTAGAAGAGGAGAAAACATTATGCAATTATGTCAAGTTAAAAGTGATCGCAGTTCTGGTTTTCCTTAAGCAACTGTTTGAGATGAGTCTTAAAAGTGGAATATGTAGGGCACTCCCTTATTGCAAGTGGTAGGCTATCCAATATTTACTTCCCTTTACTGACAGCATAGTTTGTCCAAATGTGTGTGGCACTTCACAGTCCTCTCCAGTGGTGGCCCTGCTGCCAATGCCACCACTAGCTCTCTTTTTAAAGTGGACATATGCTTTTGATGCTTATAATGATGGATTTTCATGTTAAATGTGGCCACAACTTCAAATGATGAGGTAAAAATAGTTATACAAATCCCCACGCTAAAACGTTCAGATTTCCAACTGTTCTGAACACTGGTTTCAACAGTTTTTTCTACTCTCTGCTGAGTGTTACGCAACTTCTATGATTGGTAATCTGCTCCAGGTAGGCAGGATTGGATGTGTAATCGGGCATACAAGAGCTGGAGTAGCCCTCCTTGAAGGTGGGACCTCTTCTTCTGATTCATCATCTTCATCAGAAGACTCCTTTGCAGATTTTGTCTTCACTGAGGAGCTTTAGAACGTTGCAGGGAATGGTTGGAGCGGTATGAACTGGCCTGTCTCGGCTCGACTCAAGCCGGCTGTTGGTGGCGCCTGCGACTCAGCTGGTCAAGTTGCTAGTGGCAGGTTTTAGAACGTAAGGGACGTCACCTGTTTTAACAGCCAATAGCGAAGTCAGCTTGTGAAGTCAGCTACAAACTATAGAAATTATGTGATCCATTATCCATTTTATTTGTTACAAATTGTCAGCTGGTCAAAATGGCAGAGTTTAAGACAGAGGCTCAACGAGCGCCCGTGAGCACAAACCACAGCTGCCGCTAAAATTGGAGACAGACACCGGCAGAGCAGAGCGAAGTCTCGGTGACCAGAGCAGACATAGTAACGTCTTTTGCGAAACAATGTCAGATCATTTTAATGAAATGAGCTGGTTTGACCATGGAGATGCAAGAAATATGCACTAGACCAGAACACAGGACCTTCTTCCTGTATTTACTTTCTTGCTCCCGCCCCCTAGCCTAGATATCTAGACGCACCCTAGTGGCAGCAAATCTATTTTGCAGCCAGGGTCAGTCTAGGCACTCTCCGTTGGCTTGCAAGCTGGAAAAAACAAATTTTGGTCAGGCCAATCACATCGTGTATGGAGTCGGTGGGCGGGCTTATGGTTCCTACTGCTGGGAACAGCGGTCTTCTGGAAGACTTGAAGTTAAGCTTTTCTTTGAGAAAAGGACAAAGAACAGCACAGAAATCATTCTTAAAAAAAGAAGATGTGTTCGGAGTTTTGGATATGGCAAAAGTTTAATCTATCAACTAACTCTGGTACCTTCTTGCTCTGCCTGGTTGTAGCGCTATCCTATTACGTGCAGAGGGAATTTGAAAGACAACCGTTTATCCCGCCCCTCGGATTGAGCCCTGTCAATGGTGAGTTTCCAGACCCAACATCTTGATGAGGGTCTGGCTTGTCAGGCTACCCGCCCCCAGATACTGTACATCCGACCAATAAGAGGAGTGGAAGTTCTTGAGTGATTTGTAATGGCGAATTTTGGTACGCTTGGATTTTTCAAGGTGTGAAACCAAACCAAACCGAGGGCAAATTGCTCCAAAATTACAAACTCACCAACCAGTGGTGGCTTGTCAATAGAGAGCGCTGGGGCGCGGCCCCCATCAAAATTCCAGAAATATAAATGTATACAAAAATGATAAAAAAATGAAAAATAAAATAAAATACTTTACTCATACGATGTGCTGGCTGGTAGTAAGAGCCTCAGCATTTAATAAAACCTGGCTTTAATCGGTTAACTATTTTATATGCTTCCTCCGGTTTCTTGGCTGCAGGGACGCAGGCCAAATGGTATGTGAGCCCTTAAATTTTCGGCCAGCATGTGACCTGAAGCTGGTCTCTAATTTGTTTCTTAAAGATTCTCTGGCGAATCAGAATTGGAGACATGTTATTTTATCCAATCTGATTGGTTCTCAACACCTGTCATTCAACTCTTCCCCCGGCCACTACTGGAGAGAGAACGTGGACACAATAGGCTCGTTCGAGATGAACTGCGCGTCGCCTGTAAAGTGGACGAGAGCAGGCGGCAGAAGCCGGGGGCGGTGACAAAAATCCGCTCTCAAGTCGGACAGTTTTCCAGCCGTTTCCAGCAGCCTTCAGGCTGAACAGGAAGCGACAGAAACACTGTGGTCCGATTCCGATTTAATAAAATGTTATCAGACCCATAAATCTGCTTGTACAGTCTCCAGTTGATTTTATTATGTCAAAATGCTTTACATGCAATCTCTTGCTGATTTTAATTAACAACACACTGTAGGTGATCCATAATCTGAACAGATTTAGTCTCTCTGACTTCTAAACATCACTATCAGTCACACAACATGTGTTCTGTATAGAATAAGCTTTTAAATCAGACAAATAGCAGTTAAAATCCCTCCAATTCAAAATCAATAAAAAGTTTATATAAAACGTCATCATGTTGAGTCGATTCTGAACCAATCAGCTGTTAGATCAGCTTAGAGGCCGGCATTTCCCAGCATGCCCTGGGTCCGCCTGGGTCTTGCAGTCGGTGGAGAGCAACTGCGGCGCCTGGCTCTAGAAACCTGCGGCCGCCTTGGTCTCGTGAGATTATCGTTGCCCACGTGTGCATGACGTCAGAGCAAGTCGGGATCAAGTCGGACACAAATCTAACCGGCATGCATTGGGCGCCGATCGCCGGTGATCGATTCTGCGGAGACCTGGCTCATCTCGAACGAGCCTAATAGTAGCGCCAGCAGGTATAGCTCTTGTGTTGTTGAAATGGGCTAACCACTTTGATTAAAGTAGAAAACCAGCAACAATAAACAAGGAGAGATTCTTGAAAGTGTGAAAGAGAAGTTATACAACGTTGTGGAGCTGCCGACTCCGTCCAAATGGCGTGTGAATTGAATATTCCGGTGAGTTACCTTAGCTGCTAGCTAGCTAACAGCAGATTACTACTATCGTTGTTGTTAACCTTGAGAATTGTTGCTTGATTTGTGTTTTAAAGCCAGTTGGAATTAGCTACTAACCTGATGAACCTGATAAAAGCGTATGGTTAATATTGAAATTGTTGTCATTGTACATTTAGGAAAACGTTAACTTAGCTGTTGGTTAATTCAGCTACAGACACGTATGTATTTTCCGTCTTTTAGTTGTGACTATGTTTTCTGTAAACTAGTCAATTAAGATGGACAAATAACATTGAGTTTAAGCTAAAATGTCTAAATGAAATGTGGTTAAAATGTGTAGTGTGTAAGAATATGTTGTATCTTGAGGAGTGAATTGTTACTACAACTGAGTGATTATTCTGCACGTTTTGTGCAGGCTGGTTTTTTGGTGAGACTCTACTAGAGAAAGAAATGTTCAACTGTGTGTAACTTGAGTGCACTCAAACTAATGAAACAGTGTTGAACGAACAAAGACTGATTTAGTATTCCCCTGGTTATCTCTATGAAATGAGAGATCTCAGTTTTTGGTTGATTTGGTTTTATATTTTTTATTTTCTTTGTTGGGTTTTTGATATTTAAGTTGTGGTTTGAGTACATTGGGTTTGAACCTAATTGGCTAAATTTGATTACCTTACTGAATCATTTAGTTTAGCCATGCTAGACTTCTGGTAAAAGATTATTTTGCATAATCTCAAGTTGAAAGTAGTACTGGTTGTGGGTGCAATTTGTTTCATGCCCAAGGTACGAGTTAAATGAAGACAGGAAAAAAAAAATAACACTACAGTTAAACATAATTACTCTGTTGTTGTGAGTTAAAAAAAACTTAGTCAGAGTCACTATCTTATTATGTTTGTAACTTGAATCTTGTATTGTCTTGCTCATTTTAAATACATAGTTGTTTAAATAAAGTTGTGCTGGTTGTTTTGCCCGGTTTCAAAGTACTGCTTTGTATTTGAATTTTCCTCTATGGACTCTAAACAACTTTGGGTCTCCATGAAATCTGTTACAGATATGACAACACATAGAAAGGGCCTCATAACATATGACGAGCAGAGTATAGCAGAATAATTTAATGATTTCTTTCTGAGGTTTGATACACAGGACTACTCTTTGGAATTTAATAATGTATTACAGTCATTTACAACTGACCTCTGTCCTAGGTTAGTAGTTGATCCCAGCCATGTATGTAAAAAGAAATCTGCAGGCCCGGACGGCATCTCTGCTTTTCTCCTCAAGACCTTATTTGCTGCAGAGCTAACCCCTGCGTGGTGCCCTGTGTTTCAGACGTCTGCAGATTCCCATCTGGTTCCTGCTCTCTGGAAAAAATCTACCATTATTCCCATTCCAAAGAAACCCTGTCCTACAGAAAACAATGATTATAGACCAGTGGCTTTAACTTCTGTTGTTATGAAATGTTTTGAAAAATACATGGTTTCCATAGTGAAATCTGAAGTCAACACTGAACTAGATCCACTCCAGTTTGCTTATAGGAAGGGGAGGAGTACAGATGATGCAATTAATAGCATCACCCACCTAAGCACCTGGAGGATCCCAAAGCTTATGCACGCCTTCTGTTACATTACGGCCTCATCTGCTCTTACAGAAAATGACTCAGATGAATGTTAATCCTTCTATTATTAAATGGTTTTATTCTTTTTTAACAGATAGAACCCAAAGTGTGAGGATTAACAACTCGTTTTCTGAATCAAAATGCATCAGTACGGGTGCACCTCAGGGTTGCGTAAGTTCACCGGTCCTGTTCACCCTTTATACTAACGACTGAACTGAACCGAACTGAACCGTTTTAAATACTCCTTTGTACAAGTATATTCTATTCTATTCTATAAAAATCATTCAGTCAAACATTAAGACAGGAATGAACACTATAAACTGCAGCAATACTGTCATATGAAGAACTAAAGTCGAATCATTAGTAATCTATAAAAAAGTTCCAGAGCTGTCCAATACACTACAAGGTCATCATTTACTATAGAGGCTTAGAAGCAGATTGATGCCAGTCATTACATCAACAGTCTGGTTTAGTGGCAGTTCAATGATCATTTCCTATCTGAAGGTCAAATCTGCGGTAAGCTTCCCCTAGTAAACCACTCATCTCAGCTCCATCTCTCTCTTCCTGTCTGTCTGTCTGTGTCTGTGTCTGTGTTTGTGTGTGTGTGTGTGTGTGTGTGTGTCTGTCTTTCTTTGTGTGTGTCTGTCTGCCTGTACCCCTCTCTCTAATCTGTAGTCTTTATCCATGGTGGCTGGCACTGGTCTCCTGTCTCAATCTCTCTCTCTCTCTCTCACACACACACACACACACACACGGACTGAGATTCATAGCGACCGAGCAGCAGTGAAGGCCGAGGCCGGGGACATGGCTAACCGCATCATGGAGCTGAAAATGGGAACACATCAATGGGCAGTGAGACTACATCCCTGGAGACCAAACTACAAAACCTCACCAAGCAGGTGGCCTCCCTAACTGAGAGGTGTGAGGATTTGGAGGGGAGGTCGCGTAGAAATAACTTGAGGATCACTGGCCTAAGTGAGAGCATAGAGGGAACTCACCCAACCCTTCATTATACGGGTGCACTATTTCGGAGCCAAGGAAGACATTATGCAACGCGCAAGGCAAAGCCGGTCCACTTTTCTACAAGGGCCAAAAGTTTCTGTTTTTCCCTATAAATAAATGAATAAATACATAAATACATGAATAAATAAATAAGCCTTTGAAATACATAAATTCGTATACAAATGAATCAATTAAATAAATATATTAAAAGATTTTACTTTTAATTATTTCATGGTACTTTTTTTTCATGAAATAAATAAATATATTAAAAGGTTTTACTTTTAATTAACTAATTGATTCATTTGTATACACATATTTACATTTATTTAATTATTTATGTATTTATTGCCTCATTTATTTATTTCATGATGTATTTCAAAGGCATATTTATTTATTTATTTATTCATGTATTTATGTATTTATGTATTTATACATTTATTTAATATTGAAGAAAATGGCATTCCATATTTCCCACCTGCCGTGGCCAAGAAGAGATCAGCATTTGACGAGGTCAAGAAACTGCTATGTGACTATGTAATCAGTCATTAGCTAACATTAATGTTAACTTAATGCTAAATGTAACTCTACCTGTATGTGACAACGTCTAACTGCACTGGACCGTTCCTACATTACGCTGTTTTTTGAAAAAACGGACGGAATACTACAATTACACCATTATGGGAATTAGGGATGGTGATTGTTCATTTTTATTGATATGGTTACCATTTTCGAGACTGCTTAACAATCAGAGTCTTTATCTATACCATTATTGATACTTTACTATTATTTGGTGAAAAGTCTAGATGACAAATTCTTAATCTTAGAAGAAACTCATGAACTTGGTTGTTTATATTTGAAAATAAAAGTAAACCTTAATTAAAAGAAAAACTACATTAATATTAATCTTCCTGTTGTTTTTAGAAGCCCAGCATGCACGTCTTCTCACGCAGCATTTTTGTCTCAGATCTCTTCCTTCGGGCCAACCTGGGAAGGCACGCCTTGCACTTTGAATACCTTTGGTCCAAAGTAACAAAATGAACTGAAATAATTATGTAAATAAATATAAATATTAGGTGAGTTCAAACAACGGACAGTGTGGGATGGTATGCAGGAACTTTGTTTAGAGGCTCTGGTGAAGCTCATATGTATTTATTTGCATTATTTTCATTAAACTCTAACCCAGGGGTCACCAACCTTTTTGAAACTGAGAGCTACTTTATGGGTATTGAGTCATACGAAGGGCTACCAGTTTGATACACTCTTCTGAAATAACAAATTTGCTCAGTTTGCCTTTAGTTATATATGATTATTAATGATTAATGATACTCATTTATGTGAAGACACTGGTCATGTTAATGATTTCTCACAATAATTATCAACAATGACTTAACAAGGTGGGTAACCGATAATATCAATATTCAATTTTCATTTTTAGAACAGGCCTGAGGGCTACTCATGTGGTCCTTGGGGGCTACCTGGTGCCCGCGGGCACCGCGTTGGTGACCCCTGCTCTAACCCCATCCCTTCCGTCTGGGTTCATTAACAAGTCAGAAACAAGCCTTATGGCGTGTTCCCACCAAAGACATTTCACTTGAATTTGGCGGAGCTATTCCATACAAAGTTGATGCAGAGACGCGAAAAGGCGCGAATTCGCTTGAGTTGAAATATTTCAACTTGAGTGAGAAATTCGCGTATAGATGTGTGGAAAAAGCCAATCAGTGTTTATATCGTCCTGATGTCCTGACGTTGTTTCAGCAGAAATGGAGGGACACATTACCGTATTACCGAGTTTTCTTTGGGAGGGTTAGTTTGTTAAGTACTGAAAATGATATGTAGGCTATGTTGCTGTGTGTATGGAGTGGCTCCAATGGTAGCAGAGCCCTGATCGATCCAAACTCCATCCAGAAAACAAGCAGTTTAAAAGTTTAAGTACAAGTTTGCTTATCGTCTTGCGGACAGACCTGATAAAGTTTGACTGTTTACAAATCAGCATCATGGTGTTGTTATTTCGGCATACTTTTTATCCGCTTATTGCAATTAAAAAAATGGCACAATCTGTACTTCAAGTCGCGCTGGAAGTGGCAGACATCAGACATAACGTTTACTTCCTGGAGAAGGCAGTTGTCACTGCCCGATGTGAGTCGAGCGCAGATTTGAGTTGCGCACGCGTCACTTTGCGACGAGTGCAGATGTGAGTTGCGCTTGCGTCACTTTGCGACAAGTAGCCTCTAAGATGCTAACAGCTTTTTGAGCTAACGCACAGTCTATGAGCTAACGTTAGCAATCAAACAATCATGGCTTGAAATAACTGCTGCTGCTGGCTACAAGTTAGCAATCAAACATAACAAAGGCCGTCACTTGAATGGCGTTTTCAGCTAACGTTAGCAATCTCACAATCATAGATAGCTAAAATGTTTTTGAAATGACTGCTAGCTACAAGTTAGCAATCAAACGCAACAAAGGTTGTCACTTGAATGACATTTTGAGAACGTTAGCAATCAAACAATCATAGATAGCTAAAACGTTTTTGAAATGATTACCATCTTCTGTTATTGTATGTAAAGAGAAACGTTTATTATTTTATGGATTTCACAAATTTCAGTAAGACACGTTATGCAGTAAACCGTTTAAATCTGAGTACGCGCGACTCACATCTGCACTCGACCAGAGCCGGTCTGACTCGGCTAACATCCGGTATGAATATTTATGCCGTAAACCGTTTAAATCTGAGCATGTGCGACTCACATCTGGGCAGCGACAGCGGTAAACATGATCCTGGTGTCAAACTCAAGCCGTTAGGGAACAAGCCATTAGTGTTATTTACCTAAAGAAAAAAAATAATTAGTTTTAACTTATTACAGTGCACTGGTTGTTGACTTTTTGTTACACTAAGCAGTGGATTTGCTTTGTGTCAGGCTGCCATATTGACTTGCTGTCCGGAAAACTGCACATCCTGGGCTATAAAGACCATAAAAACACATCAGTGAAAGCATCCATACTGGGATAGATAGGCTATTGGTGTATTGGTTTTCTTTTCTTTTTTTTTTAAACTATTATATTTGTCAATTGGCATCTGAGTTAATGTCCCATGGTTATACAGCCTAAATCCCCTTTAAATGTGGTTGTTATAATACAGGATGAAATATTGTCGAGCACAAGGCTACTTATGTGTTTAAAATATTGTATTGCATCCAGTCAAACCGTGTATTTAGTGAACGTTAGCCTACATCCCCGTAGGTCTAGCCTAGCCTAGCTAGGCATACTTGTTAAGATGGCGATCTTTTACAGGGATGGAGCCTGGAGGGCGGGAACGGCCGGATGCAGCACGCGAGAGAGAGGGGAGAGAGAGAGAGAGAGAGAGAGAGAGAGAGGGAGAGAGAGAGGGAGAGAGAGGGAGGGAGAGAGAGAGAGAGAGGGAGAGAGAGAGGGAGAGAGAGGGAGGGAGAGAGAGAGAGAATAGTCTGCCAATACAGATGTATCTCTTCTGCTCTAATTCACCGTGAACATAACAGCCCAGGTCGATACTTCCTCTCTCTTCTCACTCTACCTCTCTCTCTCACACACACACACACACACACACACACACACACACACGCGCGCGCGCAGCCGGCAGCTGTATATGCGTCCGTCCTCGCGCCAGCGGGTGGCCGCCTGGCTGCTCGCGCTGTCGTTGGGGAGAGGCGGAGAGGAATGCGCGCGCCGCGGCCGCCTGGAGATGATCTCGTTTTGGCTGCTGTGCTGGAAGCTGTTGGTAGGTAAATTAACAAACCCAACGACACACGCCAACAACGTCTTTATTATGAACAATAAATAGGCTACGTTCCCCCCCGGGGTGCGCTGGAGATTTGGGGGAGGTTTTTGGCGCTCAATGTAAGCATATGCGCGAGCTGTGGTGTACGGGGCTTTTGGCTTAGCTTGAGCTACCATCAGAGGCTGCTTTTCCTCGGCTTCTGTGCGTGCGCTTATCTGTCACGATTTTGATGCACTGCCCGATTTTAGGATGACGTCTTACATAACACACTTTGACTCAGCACTCTTCTGAGCGAATAAAATAATGAAGCAGAACAGAAGATTATCATTATGCAACAACGTCGGGTGATAATGAATAAGATAGAACGGAACATAATGGAATACGTCTGTTTAAATAAAGAACTCCACCAGTGATTACATTAGTGAACAGTGGCTTACTGATGAGGCAACAATACCTTCATTTATCCCTCATATTTGACAGGTGATGTCTAAAGCCACACACACACACACACACACACACACACACACACACACACACACACACACACACACACACACACACACACACACACACACACAGGTGTTTGATTAAACGGTGCTGATGAGGCTGGGCTGTCTTCAGCTGTTGATGTGGGACAAACAGAGGTGTGAGGCTGTAAGTTAACTTCACTTACGTTTTCTGTGTAGAAACTGGCCTTCATATATTTTTCCGAAGTTCAAAGAAAAGTTGTGTAGGTTGACAGAGGCTAGATACTTCCGCCAACGATCCCGAAAGCTCCAGGATCAAATCCAGGCAGACAGTGATTGGAAGCGTGGATTAGAGATGAGAGCAGTGTAACTAATAACCCTCCAACCCTTCCCCATATGTTGTGTGACTTCTCTGAAGAACTGAAGATGTGGCTATATTTAGAATAAATTGATTGAACGACAGAAGAAGCATCTACCCACTGTCATTAAATCTTCTTTATAAATCCTCTGTTTTTTTTTCCCCTCACAATGTATGCTCACCAATCCTGTTTGCAGCAGTAGGCCATAATCCATAATCCTTTTATTAGTGGTGATCTGCAGCCACAGTTGATCCATTTTCCCCGCCAGAGACCATACATTGGCGAGGAAAATGCTGTGTATTGATAGCCATAAGGAGTAAGCTTTAGCCTAACGTTTATGCAATGCCTTTTTATTCAATATTAAAGGAGAATTCCGGTCGATTTCAACACGTAGCTCTTTTGTTTGTAAATTTGGAGTGCTGTCAGTAGCGAGAACAACGAAAACAATCGGTGTTGCCTACACCGAGTTATCCTCCTGCTAGCGTTAGCACCCAGGAGTCTGAAACTGGGCAAGTTTTAAACGTGTTTTTAGCCTCTTAACATGTTCGAAATGTCATTACAAGTGCCTACACATGTCAAGTGATTCCTTCCGAGTGAACACAGTGAATCTGACTGCAGTAGATGTGAAAGAAATGCAAAAAAGTTGTGCTAATTCAGCTCTGTTTAGTTCTGGTGTTGAGACAGCAAGGCGAGTGCTTAGGGACCGTCTACAAAGTACAAAACTGAAAAGAGATACAAAAATATTTATTAATTTAATGATTAAATAAGGTAGTGTCTCCAAACGTACCTCAATTATAACTTGTATCCTGCTAGTTGTACTACAGCACTTACTTTAAAAAAATAAGCATATGCCTATTTTTTTAAATATTTGTTTATCTCTTTTCGGTGTTGTAGTTTGTAGATGGTCCCTAAGCACTTGTCTTGCCGTCTCAACACCGGAACTAAACAGAGCTGAATTAGCACAACTTTTATGCATTTCTTTCACATCTACTGCAGTCAGATTCACTGTGTTCACTCTGAAGGAATCACTTCACATGGGTAGGCACTAGTAATGACATTTTAAGAGGCGAAATTGCACGGCATAAGCACACATTTTGAGTTTGAATACACAGTTGCAAATTAAATAGAACTTTTTACCCAGTCAGTGCATGTTTAATATGAATAATTAGATTATTTTGGTCAATATTGAAATCATGATTATTTAACATGATTTCTCATTTACTTGAAAGATGTTGCATCAAGAAACAACGCCAAAACTACGTGTCATATTTAATATCTTCACATCAGTACAGTGTAGAGACTGTTTTATTTAGAAGCACAGATATTCGCCGTTTCAACAAGGTCCCATCCAGAAGTTTTTTAATCCATCATGGAATTACTGTGTCTTTGCAAAATAAATAGTTATGAATCCAAAAATCAACTCGCGTAATCTTCATTTTCTGCGCGATCTTTGAACTCCAACTGTTGTCGTGTTTTTAGCTTTGTAGCTAACAGCTGGACCTTTACAACATGTCCTTCCACGTCTTCGTAGCCCTTGCAGAAGCTTAGTTATCTGGCCTGGAATGTCAGTGACTTTTTGGAGACTTTGCACATAATTCCAGAGCAATAAATCCACGACTGACTGGCTATTTAGTCATCTTTTTGTATGGAAATATAATAATTATCTGCTAGCTGCATGCAGAAGGCAAGATGGCTGCTGACTGATGGCTGTATCGACCAATCACATGCAGTTTTGTCCAGCTGAGAGGGTGTTTGGTTTGGGAGGGACTTCTATTCAGTGTGTGTGTGTGTATTGGAAGACAAATACAGAGAGATGCTTCATCCTTGCTAGAGTTGGGTACCAAATCCCAGAGCCAGCCCCTAAAGGTATCTACCGGACCGAATGCCAACGCAGATTTTGGTGCCTCATTTCGGTGCTACTTAAATGCCTGCACTGCCCTCTGGTGCTCTGAAAAGTACGTTAGAGGCAGGCATCACTGCACGTGACGCTAGTTAACATTACACTTGGCAGCAGTTAAAGTTAGCCTACCGTTAGCTTGTAGCTGGCTTAAACACGGTTAAAATGCTGTCTAACATGTGGCTGTATTTCGCTGGAAAGGATGCCAACATTACATGTCATTTAGCTGACATTTTTATCCAAAGTAACATTTTCTACATATATATATAGATGGGATTTGAACACGGGTCTCCCACACCAAAGGCATGTGCCATATCCACTGCGCAATCACCACCACGACAACAAATCCAACAGTCTGCAGCCAAAGACGCAGAGTAGATTAGCTGCACTTTGAGACACCATGGACACTGCCAGAATCGGAGATGTCACAAAACAACACATGTAGGAGGAGCTTTTGATTCTTGATTTAGTGATACCCTTCCTTTCCAAAGTCTTCCTGTTCCTCTTATTCCACTTCCCTCTGGCATTAACAGGGAATCCTCTTATGAAGACCCTAAAGAGCCCCTATTATACTCCTTTTGCCTCATATTTGTATTCTGGGGGGTCTAATAGAATAGGTTTATATGCTTTGATGTTCAAAAAACATGTTTCTCATACTGCCCATTGTTGCCTGAAAAACTATGTCTGAGCTCTTGGCCGGCCTTCCTGAAAAGCCCAGTCTGCTCTGATTGGTCAGCTGGCCAACTCTGTTGCCACAGATGAAAAACTGGACTGGCTTACTCAATCAAAGACATCACTAATTGAGGAATTTCAAACAGGAATGTGGGCGAGGCGTTTTTAGGCAGTTGAGAAAAAGTGCTGTCTGTGGGAGAGAAAGCTCCATTTGCATTGAAATGTGTTTTTTGTACTTTAAACATCTATTCCATACACAAAAAAACTATATAAAATATATATATATATATATATATATATATATATATATATATATATATATATATAAAGACAGGAAAAATCCCCAAAAGGATAAAGCCTCATCATTGCTCCGACAAAATTCTGGTATTTTTCTGTCTTTTCTCTTTTTGACTCAACTAGGAAAGACTTTGATCTGTCATATCTTATTTCAAAGGTATCATTATGACATTCTTATTCACCATTACTATATCTGGGACTCCCACTCTTGCATTGTCTGCAGTGAGCCATTTTTCATTCCCAATGTCCCAGCAACTGTGCCCTCAGTCTTAAGCAACTTGCTGATTTTTTTTATGGTTGGTCATACAATCTTTCTGCATTCCTCTGCAGGTCCCTAGTACATGCCTAATGGTTTCTTTTTCGTTATGGCAAAGGCGGTATTGAAGATCTGTGGTCCTCCTTTCTGCTCCTCAATTAACAGCAGATCTGGTGTTAGGTTACTGGTTCGCAACTGTAGAGCCATAAAGAATTCTGAGTCGTTCTTCCATGAGGTTGCAGAGATAGGGCCAATATTTTCTACTTTAAGATCAATTCCATCTACAACTTCCCTCTCACATCCAACCATCTGCCAGAGTTTCATCACTTCATACTCTGGGATGGCCACTCCAACCAGATTTCGAGTTAGCATATTAGTCAAACTATGTAGAGATTTCAGCCAACGCAGCTGGATCATGGGAATGTGGGCCACTAGTTTAAGGATTCCCAGTAGAGCTGGGCAATATATCAATATCATATCGATATCGTGATATGAGACTAGATATCTACTTAGATTTTGGATATCGTAATATGGCATAAGTGTAGTCTTTTCCTGGTTTTAAAGCCTGCATTACAATAAAGTGATGTCATTTTCTGAACTTAGCAGACTGTTGTAACTGTTCTATTATTTGCCTTTACCCACTTAGTCATTATATCCACATTACTGATGATTATTTATCTAAAATCTCATTGTGTAAATATTTTGTGAAAGCACCAAAAGTCAACAATACAATATTGTTGCGGTATCGATATCGAGGTATTTGGTCAAAAATATTGTGATGTTTGATTTTCTCCATATTGTCCAACCCTAATTTTCCAGGCCCCCATTTTGGGGATTTGAATACAACAATCTGCTCTAGATGGTGCCAAATGTAACTATTTCCTAATTTGGATGAGGATATCTCTGTCACCTTCGCCCAACAGGCCCTGGCCTGCTTTTCCAAGATCCGCCCCGTACAGTATTCTGGAAATACCACTTGTAATTTCAACTTTTGTGAGGGTTTAAGTTCAAGGTTCAAGATCTTGTTGGACATATCCCTGGGGCTCTCTCTTATTGGTGGATTAATGATCACCCTCCAAGGATTGATCTAAACTCCCAAGGTACTTCTCTGACTCCTTGGTACTGATGAGTTGAAGTGGAACCCTGTCTAATTTCCAGGGCTGGCCGTTATTAATTACATACTTAGGACTGTTAATCCCTATCATAAAGCTGTAAAATTTAGACTGGTTTACCTTTATTCCCATCATGTTGCAAAACATTTTAATACTGCCAAGTTTTCTTACCATTCCATCCAATGAATCACTTAGTAGTAGTAGATTGTCGGCAAACACCAGGGAAGTCATATTCATATCACCCACTTAAAAACCAATGCCAAGTTTGTCCAGTAAGAGAAGAAGTGGGCCAATTTTAAACTGGATCCATTTAGTCATAACCCGTATGGATTAAAGTTTAACCTTTCTCTTATCATCTCCTATGATGCAGCTCAAGAGACCATGTGAGAGGTCAACATAATTTAGCGTAATATTTTTTGTATTTTTCTACCACTCATTGTGACTTAACTGAAAGAGAACTGATTTCAGCCCCTTGCCTGCCTCTGAAGCTATACTTACAGTAGCGTTACCATAGCAACACCTCTCGTCTGTCACCAGCACATGCCTGGAACATCAGACCATAATAATCTGCTAACCCACTCACGCATTGCCGCCATGGTAACAATATGAAGGCTTGAGTTTAGCCCATGAAACCTTTACACACACAGTACTGCTCTGCTCTACTGTGTGTGGTTGAGTGTGTCTATATGTGTAATGATGTGATGTTTAATGTTTAATCTTTATACTACTTTTGTGTCCAATGTGAAGCAGTTACAGCACAGCGTGATCTCAGCGCCATCTCATATAAAGTATGTCCAGTTTCTGTGGATCAATGTCACGAGAGCTGACAGAAATTCATGCCGTCTCCTTTTTTCAGTAGTGACATATTATAGCTAAAAAACAAAAACAGATGATGTACGTTTATTTAAATTTTATTTGTATTCATTTTTTAACAATATAGTTTACATTTTTTATTCAGTTTCAGTTTACTAAAACAATTCACTGCTTATTTTAGTTTTAGTTTACTATAGTAACCCCGGAGTGCTCCAATAAAAGTGTACCCCGGATACAGTTTGGGATGGACTCATGATGCATCGTTTCTAACATTTTTGCATCGGTAAAATCTGATTACTTTATATTATTATAAGTAAAGAACTTATGCCTTTATTATTTAGAAATGTGACTTATAACTTCATATTAGGTTGATTCCTCCTCTCTAAACTGTTTCACTGTCTCATCTCCACTGTTGTGACCAATAAGTTTTTCAACGGAGGGTGATGCATGTCCGACCGTGTCACATTAGAGATTAACATGCATGGCCCTCCAGAGGCCTTATGTGGTCAATTTACAAGCCCACAAGTTAAACATAAGCCACATCCTCTGTTTTCATTACTATCCTCCTAGTCTATATCGTTGACGATCCATTTAGAGGATTGCTCCGGTGTCGCCGGAAGATACGCCAGACGTCCCTCACCTTCCTCTTTCTTTGGGTTCGGTCTGGCAGAATACTATCCTCCATACCATGAATCTCTCATCATCACTAGTCATCCTCGTTATAAAAAAAAAAACCTCACCTTACATGTCATGGCACAACACTAGCCAAATTCAACCTCCCAGACCAATATAAATTATTGTCCTGTACTTATCTTATGTCTTAATGTCTGTATGTTTCATCAGTGTCTAAATGTCCTATGTCTACAGCTTCCCTTTACCGGTACGCTCTTTCTCCTCCACCCTTCCCGCTGTAACTTGTGCCACATTAGGCTACCACTTGAGAAACAAAGTCAAGTAAAGGTTAGGATATATTAACAGAATGTCTGTCAATATATCATAATGAAATTTGTTCTTCATTGACTGATGAAGCGGTTAAGATTTTTTACTTGAACTGTTCGCCTAGTCACGGTCCAGGGCATGTGTGTATTGTTCAGTTTATTTTAGCCTCACAGATTTCAGTCAAAAAAGCTTGTTCAGAAAAAAAAAATTAAATAAAGTTATGGGGGGTGGTGGCTAGTGCCGTAGTAAAACCTCAGTCTGCATGGATGCGGTGCCGTGTGCAGCTGTCAGTCTCTGTCTCCTGTATGAGAGCATTACGCATTTACTGTCACCTGACAATGATGAAATAAAGTGGAGGAGAAAGCGCCGACTGTGTGCTAGCTACGGGAGTCAAGTTTTAAATCGAAATAGATTGAAATTAAGCCACATTCTTGAATATTGAATACAAAAATGGAATCGCCGATACTGCCACGCCCCCATCCATGCCACGTCCGGTCAGCTTGCCAAGCGGACAAAAGCACGTGTTGAAGTGCTGCGAGTCAGTCAACCTCCTGTAACGTAGCTAGAGCCGGTCAAAAGTTAGCATGGCAACAGATGCTGGAGACCCATCTTTCACTGAAGTCGGCGGTGTGGAAGTATTTCGGATTTCCAGTGAGTTATGTTGATGTTGTCGACAAAAAACACACAGTTTGGAAGCTCTGCTATGTGCGTGTACCATATTCTGTGTGTTTACCATTGCACATTAGCCTAGCAGCTAGCAGAGATTCCTTCTGTTTATAGCTTTATCCAAACAAAACCGCACGGTTGAATTTCAGCCTGCATGAACGTTTTGTAGCCTAAACAGAGCAGCTTACATTATATTGGTTTATTAGAGAAAGCTACAAGTTAGCGGACTGCCGAGTCTACCTCTCTGCTCTCTCTGCTCAGCCGCTGCGTGTTCTGTGAGGCGTCTGCCCTCGATTGTCGGCATAATTTTTTTTTTTTTTTTTTTTTTTTTACTTTATTGATAAATAAAGTTTCCAATTGATTGTTTTTTGTTTGATACTTCAGAAGTTTTGCTTGGAATTAAAGGCACAAAAATAATCCCATACGAGGCTGGGGAGGAGGGGGCGGGGGAGACGACTCTCTCCAGTATTTTGAATTTGGACTGAATTCCAGTATTACATATTGCACCTTTAACCCTTCTGGCAGACATTTCAGCAACACAGTACATCCCAAACTGTATTTTACTTGCAGATTAAATTAAACAGTTTTTATTTCTTTTTAAACACAGTAGCACTAACTTTTTATTAAAACAATCCAGCCAAATTCCTAATATTTCCATTAAGACCTGAGATGTTGGGCTGCCCTGGCCCTTCGCTGCATGCCATGTCCCACTTTTCCTATCTTCAGCCGTCCTATCCAATAATAAAAAAAGCCCCCCCGCCCCAAAAAAAAAACACATCGAAGAAAAAAAAGAACTGAAATTTTCTAGGCACTGGTTAAGCTTATGCTTCACTTTATGTATGTGTTTATGTATGAATAACCACTGACTATTTTTGTGTCCACAGAGAGCAACAGCTGGGCTAGGGAGGACAACAGCTGAGTTAACAGACGGTAAACACGACAACAGTGGCTCCAGCAACAGTAACCCTGTCAACGACTCTCCCACTGCTATACAGCCAACGGATCCAGTAACCATGGAGATCAGCTCCTCGCCTCCGCTAACCCACATGGAGAGAGAAAACGTGGTCAGCTGGCGCAGCCAGGAAGTAGAGGAGCTCCATTACCCAGAGGGCCACGGGGTGCAGCAGCCAATCCGGGATGAGCTGGAGGAAGAAGGGGCTGCAGAGAAGCAAAATGGGAAAAGAGATGAAGATGAGTTGGACTATCTTGTTTTTGAGATAAGAGAGAAGCAGAGAGAAGATGTAGGAGGTGAGAGTGAAGGAGGACGAGACACAGAGAGAGGAGAGGAGGAGGGAGAAGATGGAGGAAGAGGAGACACAGAGAGAGGAGAGGAGGAGGGAGAAGATGGAGGAAGAGGAGACACAGAGAGAGGAGAGGAGGGTGAAGATGGAGGAAGAGGAGACACAGAGATCGGAGAGGAGCAGGGAGAAGATGGAGGAAGAGGAGAAACAGAGAGAGGAGAGGAGCAGGGAGAAGATGGGGGAAGAGGAGACACAGAGAGAGGAGAGCAGGAGGGAGAAGATGGAGGAAGAGGAGACACAGAGAGAAAAGAGAAGGAGGGAGAAGATGGAGGAAGAGGAGACGCAGAGAGCGGAGAGGAGCAGGGAGAAGATGGAGGAAGAGGAGACACAGAGAGAGGAGAGGAGCAGGGAGAAGACGGAGGAAGAACAGAAATAGAAGGTAAGGAAGAAGGGAGTAGAGAAACAGAGAGGGAAGATGGAAGAAGAGCAGATACAAAAGAAGAGGAAGAATGGATAGAAGAGACAGTGGGAGAGATGGAAGACAATGCTGTGTCAGCGCTCCTGGTCGTCCAATCAGATCTCTCAGAGCAGGCCTGGGCTCAGCACCTCGGCGACACCGATGACCTCAGCGACTGCCTCCAAGCCGAGCTGGCTGTTGTGTACTCGGACAGTGATGCAGGCGAGGACCAGTGGGCCGGCTCTCCGCCCTGTGATGTCACCAACCAGGAAGAAGCAGGCAGAGGGATACATGATAGCATCTGTGATGGTGAGAGAGAGGAAGAGGAGAGAGGGGAAGAAGAGGAGAAGGCAGAAGTAGAGACTGGAAGAGAGGAGCGGAAAGAGGAGGAAGTAGAGGAGGAGGAGGAGAAGTGGGGAGGCAGGGATGATGAGGATGAAGAGCAGAGCTCCACAGCCAGCTCCACAGACCCTGACAGGAAGGTAAGAACATCAAGCCCAAACTTGAACTTCAACAAGTAAATTTCTAAACCATCTCCCCCACAGAAGATTGGATGGGTAGTGAAGGGGTTAAAGGTCAACTTTATACCACTTATCTTTTATTGAATGATGCTGCAGCGCACAATTATGTTCCGTCCCAGTCCAGGAAGTAGTGTGACCATTATGTAGTAAGGTGGAAAGTCAGGGTCGAGGGTTGGGCGATGAATGTCCATGTAGTGCTGGGGTTAGGGCTGGGTATCGTTCAAAACATTTCTATACCGATACCGTGACTTTGATACCGGTTCCTAAACGATAATTTTTCCATAAAATCCATTTTAACAAAACGAACTGACAACATTACACATTACTACACAAATCTTTGTATTTATTTTTCAGCTCCTACTACGTGAGCCCCGTCTCTGTGTAACGTAGACTTTTTCCTACATGCCTCTACAATTTATAACGTTAGACAGCCAATCACAGACATTATTAGATCTTGGTAGAAGCATGCTGCATGCTTATTGGCTCACTGACGCTGATGAGATTTACTCCGTAGGGATTGAAATTGGGTGTTGAATGACGAGGCATTTTTTGATACTCAATACTTCAGAGGCAATTTGTTCGGTGCCTAAAAAGTGTTGAAGCCGGTACCCAGCCCTAGCTGGGAGTGCACACACATATCGGTGACGGTATGGAGTTTCTGTCACCGTGGTGAAGAAGCAACGTATGGCGGTAACCGCACCCCCCTATTACAAGAGTAGCGTAAATTAGAGCGAGAATGTGAGTGACGTCAGTGCCTGTGTGGTCGGGCAAGGAGAGCGCGCACTGATTAGCGTATGAGTGCGCTGTGAGAAAAAGCGAGATGAAAATTTTGAAATTATTTTTTACGCTAAAATGATGAAGTGATGATTGAAGGTCAATTTGACTGTGACATTACAATGTTTTTTTAAAACCACTTTTCTGGTCAACGCCATAACTCAGGAACAGAAGGGGAGAGATTTGGTCAGACACAGAGCCTGTTCTCATAAAGCACTGATACATATGGCTGTGAAAATTAAAGCTCTGTAACTGGTATGTATTCCATGTATTTATTACTGTCGGCAGCACATTGATTGCTGTTGTATAAGAGCGTGAAGATCCTAGTAGGGAGGAGGTTGGGGGGGGGATGAGTGGGTCATAAAACAGCATTTTCAAGCCGGGGAGCCGAATTTCATTCCTGGGGAAAACAAAAGACTTTTGTGTTCGTTCCCCACGAGTGTTTCAATCGAAACCACCATCTTTTTCCTATAGGCAGTCTTACAAAAATTGATTCCCAATTGACAATTTGCTCCAAAGATTTCAGAGTTGAGAAGCTCCATAAAGTGACGCGACAGCCAGCAGGCACCTGCCGGGGTTGCTAGCTCGTCACTCGGACAGTCACTCTCGGAGACCCCGCTGTAAGCTGGAGGTCTCTCAGACAGGTCTCGTAAATAAGAGGCTTTTATTTCGCCGTTGACGGTTTGTTTGTTTGTTTAAATATCACAACACAAGTACATCATAAGATTAATGGAAACCTGTGGTTTAACTGCCTTTTTCGGAGTTAAACTCCACAAGCGCCTGCGGGCTTTACAATCTAACCTTTTTGTTATTAGAAGTTGAGTTTCAGTCTGTATGATAAATAAACAGTGGTAACATGCTATGGCTTTATGTAGACTAAAGGGGAGACATCAACGTTTCTAATTTTTAATTGTTAATTTCCATCTGTTGTCCCTGGGCATATACGGTACACTACAATAATATAGAAATGATAATTCCACATAACACTAATAGGGACACCTAGGACAACCAGTGCATAGGCCTACCTATTCAGAGAGGCATGCTTCTTTTTTTAATTAAACTGACTAAAACTAATACAATAATGATAATAGGGATCGCGTTCCACTCTTTTGAATAAGTAAGGGGTGATCGCTCAATAAGTTTTATTTTTCAGTATTGTTGCTATATTTGTAACGTCATGAGGTCTTCTTTTTGAGATTGAGAAACACCTAGTGTGAACCGGCCACCAAGTGTCATGGAAAGGCTAAATGGAGAGGCGAAATGACTTTGCAAATTGAATCTCGAATTGGATAAGGAAAAGCAGCAAGGAAATGGACTCGATGCCTTATTAAAAGCTGTACTCTTAATTCGGTTTTTGAATTCAATTATTGATTCCTGTTTTGAAAATTGCATTTCAAATTGATTTTTAAATGTTCTTTTTATTTAGTAATTCATTTAGTTATTTTTAAATGATATATTTATTTACTGTTTTAAAGTTTAACTTGTTCCTCTATTTAATAATGGATTGATTAATGAATTTTCATAAATTCATAAATTCCTGTTTTAATGTACAATTTTAGCCTGACAAGCCAGACCCTCATCAATATGTTGGGTCTGGGAACTCACCATTGGCAGGGCTCAATCCGAGGGGCGGGATAAACGGTTGTCTTTCAAATTCCATCTGCACGCAATAGGATAAGGCTACAACCAACCAGAGCAACGAAGAAGCTAGTGAAGCTAGCTGATAGATTAAACTTTTGCTGTATCCTGTCAGCAAAACTCCGAAAACATCTGCCTTTTTTAAGAATGATTTCTTTTGCCGTTCTTTGTTCTTTTTTCAAAGAAAAGCTTAACTCCAAGTCTTCCAGAAGGCCACTGTTCCCAGCAGCAGCAGCCATAAGCCCGCCCACCGACTCTATACACGATGTGATTGGCCTGACCAGAGTTTGGTTTTTCTAGCTCGCAAGTCAACAGAGAGTGCCTAGACCCCCCTGGCTGCAAAATAAATTTGCTGCCGCTAGGGTGCGACTAGATTTCTAGGCTTGTACAATTTAATATTAAAGAAAAATAATTAAGAAATTCTCTATTTCCATGTCCCTGGAGGTCCTCCATAGACTACATCATGTAACACACCTCTGTTTAATAGTAATAACGTATGTATATTAAAATGGGTTCCTTCAACTGTCTTGAAAACATCTATAGTTATCTGATGCTGAACCTCATCTTTCCTGACAGCTTCCTGTAGATTTCTGTGTCCCACAAGAGAGCTACAGTGAAAATGTCTCCACTGAGCATGTGGACTTTCTGTTGGCCCGCCAGCAGTGGCGGAAGATGGAGGAGGAGGTCAAAGGTCAACCAACCCCCAAACCAGGGCTCAGAGCTCAGGGGAGCTTCCAGGGCACCCACACTTCTCTGTACCCCCCCACTCGCAGCCCCCGACTCAAACACAGGTAGGACATACTGGTTGCCAGTAACAGTTTATTGTTATTTTTTCTCTTTTTGATTTGAGTTTTTCAGCCACATATTCACACACCCTCCAGTCAATCTCACTGAAACGAGGTTTGGGGTCCGCGGTATGCATCTCTTTGGCTGTTGGCATTAAAGGTCCCATGACATGGTGCTCTTTGGATGCTTTTATATAGACCTTAGTGGTCCCCTAATACTGTATCTGAAGTCTATTTTATATAGACCTTAGTGGTCCCCTAAAGAAGGTCCTCGGCCTAAAGAATGTTGAAGACCCCTGTTCTAAACATTAGATTATTTGTCTTTAACACTAAAACATTTGGGTTTTGTTTAAAGCAGGAATAGGGAAACAGTTTTTGCCAAAAGGTTATGTCAAAAGGGAAGAATTTGGATTTTTGTATAGTCACAGTTTTTTATTCCAACTTTGTAAAATATATCATGAGAATAAATGTTTAAACACCTCAAATAGAAAGTAGTGCATGGGGAGTAAAGGTAAAGATAGGAGAGAGACAGACAGGAAGTAGCGAGTATTTACATGGGTGTACTGAGCTACTATAGGCGTTGACCCTGGTTGGGAGGAGGGTCACACCATGCCCGCAGGAAGCCTGGGGCCCCCATCTGGAGGCAGGACCAGATGGAGGGCTTGTCAGTGAGTGCCTGCTGGCTGGGTTTGCTACGGAGGCCGGCTGGGCGCAGCCCGAAGAAGCTATGTGGCACCCGCCTCTCCATCCCATCCACCTGTGGGAGGAACCGCTGGGGTTGTGTGCGCTGCCACATGGGTGACAGTGAAGGTCAACTGAGGGACAACTGAGGGAAACATTGTTGAAGTTTCAGCAGCTACAGAAAGTCTGGGAAACATCCCGTTAATAACATGGCCAAAACAGGCCAAGGAGGCACCTTCTCATGGTGACACGGTGCAACTGAATGAATGGCGCTTGGATGGCCGTGTTAACTGTGGAACCTTGACACGCCTTGTCAGGACAGGATGAGCGGGGACACTCCCTTTGGATAATCGCTGGGAGCAAACATTTTACATGGCTACTACTGTACATGTGGATCAGAAGAGAAAAATCATCCATTTAATCTTCAATGGAAACAGACTTTTAAGTCCTGTTGGCTTTAAGTTGTTGTTAACTTAAGCTTGGTTTCCTCCTGTCGTATTAAAGGGAGATCCATCCACCAGTGCCCAGGGAGCCGCCCCTGTCCTCCACCATGTCCCCCAGTTCAGAGGACTCGGGCCTGGATGATTTGTCCTACCGCAGCCCGCTGGACGAGCCAGAGAGTGCGGTGGAGAGAGAGATCCGACTGACTCTGGAGAGAGAGGAACACCACCGCAGGGAGAGGGGGATGATTACACATGGTCTAACTACACCCAGGTAACAAAATATCAACAAGTTGCAGAAGCCTACAAAGCAGCAGAATGCAGTCTTGGTGGTGTTTACCTAAAGCATTTTAAGAGTATGATCTTGGCTCACAGATTTTAAATTGGACCAAGATCATCTAAGCCATTTGTACCATTGGGAAACAGAAGGTTTTGTGACATGAATTGGTAAAGGGATATTTGCAGTGAAATGTTTACAGGATGACTAACATTACTGTTTTTACTGTACCTGTACAGGTGTATAGGTAGGGATACTTTTTAAAATTACTACACAGGCTCTGAAATGAAACCAGTTTGACATTAGTTCGTGAGTGAAAGACAATTCCAAGAGCCCTAGTTTTCATCAGGTCTATAATAAAAAACAGTGTGGTCCACAGCTAATTGAATGTGTGATGAGATGTTTATTATAAAGGTTTGATAAATACTGCATTGTTTGTAAATGGTATTCTTTAACCTGTCATTCATGATAATTCTCTGTTGCTTTGTCACTTTGAGTAAAACCTTTCACATTACACATTAGATCCACTGTTTATATAATGTAAAAAGATTTACAAACATGGATATTGAATATTGCATCAGATATCCAACAAAAGGATTGTACAGTAGCAGAATTCAAAAGCTGGTCTCCTTCTAGTGGGAAACAGATAAAGTGTGCCTTTAAACTGAAACCTGTCATATTGTTCTGTGTTCAGAGGCTTGACCCCGCAGACAGGACGATCTCCACCTAGACCTCCAGCCTGCCGCACTCCTACCTTGTCCATCTCCCCATCCCCTTCCTGCTCCTCTTCCCTTCCCCGATCTGTCTACCATGAAATGACAGCCAATAATGTCATCATCTTGGAGCCCGACTGCTCCATCTCCGCCTCCAGGAACCGCCTAGTCTCCTCTGCTATCGGGGGCCTCCCCGATTGGTCCACAATCAAGGATGCGGTGTCTTCCGCCAATGTCATCGTCGTGGAAACCTCCAATCTCATCATTCGCAGCGCTTCTGAATTCTGCCTAAGCTCCGCCCCCGTGTCCATGGAAACGCAGGAAAGCACTTTCTCGTCCAATCCATTCTTCAAGCTGCGCTCCCTCAGCAGCCAGTCGCTGGTGGAGCAGGAGATCCGTATGGTGAGGCAGAGGGAGGAGGAGTGGAGGAGGCAGAGGGAGGAGGAGTGGAGGAGGCAGAGGGAGGAGATGTGGAGGAGAGGGAGAGAGAGGTACGATACTGTGCTGGTGTCTCCAGGCCTCAGCGATAACATCACTTACAACGGTACGTAAGTATCAGAAACAGTTCTGTTGTGTAGTAGTTCCGCTCAAATGAGAGCTCATAGATTTCACCCGAACCAACAATGTATAACTCCTCCCCTCCACACCATTAGTGATAGCCATTTTGTGTCCCTTGCCTTAACTCCATTAATTTATAGTTGGGGAATCCAAAGGTTTGCAGATGATGGTGTGTTTTTACCCTTCTTAATCCACATTTCGAAATGTTAAACATGTGAGGTATCTGCAGTTCTGTTAGCCTTCCTGTGTACAGCACTTTGAAATATACTGCAAAGTAGTTTGAGTGCGTTGCCAATCACCTTCCCTGCAATTGTAACATCTTGGAGAGCTTGTGTTTGCTAGTTTGCACCGAAGTTGCTATACCATAGCAAATCTGGTTTTTAATCTGGATGATAATCTTATTAAATGATCATTTAATGATATAATTGCTTTTCCCAGTGTGATTTAATGGTCTTTTTGTTCCCCTTTGTTTTTATTCCAGTGCCAGAGGTTTCAGACAGATGTGTCTCCTCCCCTTCGTCCCCCTCCAGGACCCGCAAAATGGAACGATCCAGTATGTCTTGTGACCACAAGGTTGGCTGACACACACACACACACACACACACACACACACACACACACACACACACACACACACACACACACACACACACACACACACATGCACACACACACATACACACACACACACACACACACACACACACACACACACACACGCACACAAACTCTACAGTATTTGTCTATCTGGAGACAAAGTTGCGTGCTGCAGCCTGTGTTTGGAGCTGAATAGGAAGTCTGAAAATCTGTATGTATATCCACTTAAGAGACGGGACAAAGAGTACTCAATCTGTTAATCGATCAAGATTTAATGGACAAGATTTCAAACCATTAACAGACTTGACTTGACTTTGTTGCAGGCATTAGAGTCTGTATTTTGTCATGCATATATGCACATTTGTAAGAAAGCCACTTTGAAGAAGGAAAATACATACTTTTAATGATCCCCATCCAACTCCTCACAACAATTTTTGGCTTTTTAGCTGTTAAATTATCCATGATGTTCAACACTAAAATGCTCTGCACTGATCCATGAATTATACAGAAATATTAATGGGTGCAGCTTTAATGGCATACACAGTACACCAACATTTTGATACAAAGATGCAATATAATGACTTCTGGAATGTATAGTGTTACACAGTAGCTGGTAATATTTCACTGTGTTGGATTATTTCATGTTAATATGGCATGAAAATCATATTAACATTTTCAAATTTGTTCTTTTGCAATTTCCATGTTGGGTGATGATTTCTTCCTTTACTCATTCATTTGTTACATTTATTAATTGTGAACTTTCTGATTTGTTAATCAGTTGACTGATTAACTATTTAATCCATAAATTCACAATTTAGCAAATGTATTCATTTTTCGACTCATCAGCCCATCACTCTTGCAGTCATCAGTCTAATAATTCCTGCAAATGTCCCATCCTCTGTTTATTTCTCTTTTGCCTTGACTATCACCCCTCCATCCTATAATCCATCTGACCATATCCACCTATCCACCCATCTTGGCTCCAGTGGTTTAGCTAAATCTCCCCCTCCCTCCAGTTCCCCTCTTCCCTCTCTTCTGTGCCAAGACGACAGAACGCCATGGCGCAGCGATGGGAGGCCTCCCTCTTAGCCAATCAGAAGAAGGAGTAAGCAACGACCACGCTCAACTGACAGCCATTTCAAAGACGCACTGCAGTGTCTATAGAATGCCTCATGAGAAGAGGACTATTTCTTCATTTATCTAGTTTGGGTTTCCATTATTCTTTAATGTCTGGAAAAGTCCGTTGCATGATGTCGGAAACAGTATGTCACAGTTTCTTATATATGATACCTCTGTATTCCCAGGATGCCTGTCCCAATAATAACTGAGTATAAAATTGCAATCATAATATTACTACTCTTTTTGACGTGTGACCCAGATTTTATGTAAACTTAGCAGTATTATTATTCAGCACTTTGATCTGTGGGTGTTTATGAATTATGGGACTAGTTCAACTGTTGTTTGTGGATTTTTATGACTGACTGAATATGATGCAGTGACTTTCAAACTTTTTTTCTGGGCAGTCATTTTTATTTCAAATATTAATTTAGTCTGTATTTTAAAGTAGATTAATAGCGTACAGCGTTTATTCAGAAATGTTCTAGCTATGCAGAGATTCGAGAAGGTACATGCAAAAATGGTTCAGCATGTTGTGTTCTTTCCAATTTGTATTTTATTTTTTAAAGGTGCCAACCCAGACTTTGAAAATCACTGCCTCAGTGAAACGTTTTAATGAGCCATTGATCAAAAGAGTTTGGATGTTCCAGGTTTCAATGTCAGCCATGTTGGCTAAACAGTGCTAGCTGCTAACTGAATACCATTTGGGTCACAGTCGCACAGACCAGATGGTTTGCCTTTTCTTTGGAAGAGATTGGTTGTGACCCAGATAAATCCAGAACAGGCGACAGTTTTGTGGGGTCATGAAAAACCTTTTTGAGGATATTGTAGTCTCAAAATTGCAAGTCATGCTAGTTTTATTTACCATTTTATTAGCATGGAATGTATGGCGTACGCACCAGGGCATGGACATTTTTGATGAAAGCTGTTGATGTTCTACACCAAACCACGACGGTACAAGTTGAACCTGAATAAAACTGCTAAAACAGTGAAACCTTTATCAGCTAGTTGCCTAATGGTACATTAGTTTGGTGAAGCTCTGTTTGCCCATTGGCTTCTGAAGAAAGGTGAATGCAGGTTCTGACTTTGCATCAAAAATATGTATGTATGTAGGGGAATATTCCCATTCAGTCTGAACACCTTTGAAGTGTGGACATTTTATAAATGAATGTTGAATTCAAGCCATTGCTAAACAAGTTGACACGACGCTGATTAAGCCTCCCCGCCAGGGAAAGCTCTCTGCACGTCTCAGTATCACGTTGTGGTGTCCGCTGTCTGTGGAGATATCCCCGCACTGGATCAATGTACTTGGAACGAGTAGTTAACTCCACAACAACGTCGTTACATGGGCAGTACACAAAGTGCTGTGAACTAAAAGACATTTAAACGTTTTTAATCGGAGCTTTCCGTTTCAATAACCTGCTCACATTTCTGCTCGATTTGTAACGTTAGCTAGGGATTGTTGTTGACAACATCAACCTAGCTAATTTCAGCTAATTGACCGAGTTGACGAGCACTGACATCGGCGGACGTTCCATTTGTCACTTCCGGTCTCAGAACTGGGAAAATACCAAGGAAAGCGAGTTCCGAGTACAAAGAAACGCACTATAAATTTGCTTCCTCACTTATACCCCTTTCACACCGAGGGCTCAACCAGGATTGAACTAGGGTTGGCTGTGTGCTTAAAAGGGTTAACCGTCATCGATTGACTTGGCTTCACGACCCAGGTCGAGAGGTTGCTTGGACCAAGGTTGGACAAGGGTTGATTTCAATGTGAATTGCACACGACCAGGGTAGCTAACACCCGGACCGGACAAATTATGTGATTGGTTGGAAATAGAAGGGGGGCAGTTGTCACCGGTCACCGACAGTTATTCTGGCTCTCTGATTGGTTACACATTATCTCACTTACCTGTATTACCCAATAGCTTGAAATGAAGGAGGGGGGAATCCCACAGCTTTTCATAATCATGTTAGCCTCACATTGTGCTGTGTCGGCGCTGACTATTTCTTTGGCTACACCGCTTATTTATTCTGGAATTGAGGAAAACACTTTGGCGTTGTATTTCTTTAAACCAATCACAACCAGCCTGGGCGGCGCAAAGCCTCGATAGCAGAGATAGTGAGAGGGGAGGAACGATGTGACACGTTAAGCCAGCCTTGGTCTATATCCACGACGTTCAACTTCCGGGATTGCTCTGTTGCTGTCGGATTTCACTCGATGTCCGCTCCTTCCGTTTTGTTTGTGTTGGCATTTTTAACTCTGGTGGATTTATGAAGACTATGGTTAACTGCTCCTTAGACATCTGCAGGGTAAATCCAGACAGCTAGACTATCTGTCCAATCTGAGTTTTCTGTTGCACGACTTCATCAACCTTTGAACGTACACGTTCCACCAAAACAAGTACCTTCCCCAGGCTATTTTGCAAAGGCACTGCAGCTTTTCCCAGAGCTTAGCGCCGGCCAAGACGATTGTGATTGGTTTAAAAAAAAGCCAATAAACCAGAGCATATTTTTCTCCCATCCCGAAACGCTGTGTGGACTTGGCTCGATGGTGTTTTAAGCCCCCAACGTCTCCTTCCAGGCAGCGCTGCAACAGTTGACTTCAAGGCACCAAACCCTAACCTTAACCATAACCATAACCATAGCCATTGCCTAATCCTAGTGCCTTCCAGGCAGCTGCCTGGAAGGAGACGTTGGGGGCTTAAAACACTGATAAACGTGGACTAGCCAGACCTTCCTCCGCAGTGCTGTGGAGGAAGGTCTGGCAAAGGGAGACTAAGCCAGACTATAAGCACTTCAACGGTGTTTGTGTTATTACTGTCACTGCCAGAGGGGGGAGACAAATGTTCTGCACTTCAGTTTTAAAACGAAATGTCATTACCACATATTTTCAGCTAAATGGTTTAGATTTAGAAGTGTAAGCATGGTGCATATAGTACAGTCCAGATACGATTGCTACAACCTGGCCAAACTCTGTGTGTCTGTGGCTCTGCTCTTTCAGCAAAATAGCTTACTATAACTGAGAATCCCATATTCTATTCTAGTCTAGTAAAGAGTTTTACATATTTTTATGTCCTGTCCTAAAAAGAGATTTCTTGTACTGTATTTTTGCTGCATATATTTATAAATTTGAGCAATGCTTATGAATCCTTAAAGCTTCTATTTGTAAAAGGTTTATAATATATTGTGTCAGAATGAATTGAATTGGAAGTCTGACATGTTTTATAGGAGATGACTTCTGTGTGTGCATGTGTGTTTTATAGTAATCCATCCTCCTTACTGTACATCAGTTTGGCTTCTGTAGCTCCAGAACAGGCTCACTCTCTGCTTTCCTCAATAAACTCAACTTCTGTCTGCTGTCCAATAAAGACGCTTTCACGTCACCTTAGAAATGGGAGATTTAGCATCACTATATTTTGGATGTGCTGTAAGCTTTAAAGTGTTACAGTAGACAAATACTACAAGGGACCAAACCACCTTGGTAACGATTTACTCCATTCGAGCTGTGTGTGTCACTGTGCAACCTGACGATGTAGCTGGATCTATATTTTCTGCCAGACTAGGTTTCAATTTCTTCAAATTTATCTTAGTGCAGTCCTTCATTTGTTATTGCTGTTGAAAGAGTTGTTGGTCGCTATTGTCCTCTTCATTCTGGCAAAAAAATTATTGAAGTGCAATAAGCTTACACTGTAAGGGGTGAGGAACAAAGTAGTCCTCGTTGTGGCAGAGTTTAGCTAAAGTTAATGAGGCTTCAGCAGTCAAATTTCAGATGCTCTCTTTGTCTGGGCAGCGCTGTACAAGTCCCATTGATTTACCTGACCCGTCTTACACCATACAACTCTGAATTTACATGTGAGATATCCAAGCAGGTAGTAAAATCCCTGTCTTTATTGATTTTTTTTTTTTTTTTTTTTATAGATTTATTCAATGCCTAACCACAACCAATCAAGCTGCTTCGTAGGGCGGGACTTGCATTGAAGTTACGCGGGATCCATAATAACGCGGGAGTGACGGGCTGCGGCTGGAAATCGGAAGGACAGGGAAATAGTTTTAACCCTTGTGTGGTCCTTCGGGTCACCAGGACACGAAGGACCACGCAAGGGTTAACATGACTACAAAATCGACATCCACCAAACCAAAGTGCTTATGTTAACATTAGTTAGCTCAGACTGGTTTCCTAACTGCGTCGCAAGTTATAGTAATGTTAGCTGCCCTACAGCTGTCACAGTTAGCTTCGACTTCATATATTACCTTCTAACAGCTGTATTCTCAGTAACGTGACAATCCGCAAGAAACAGGTTGCTTATAAATCACTAAAGTAGTAGTGACAGCCCCGTTTGGCTTAGTTGTCAATGCATCGTTTGTTACTTAGCTAGTTTATGACAAATCGTTTCGGCTGTGCTTTCTAACATGATGTCATTGTGCTAACCGAGCACCGTTAGCCCTTATGACAGAGCTTCACTACACTTGTTAGGTAATGTTTCATTACAGAGTTCTCTGTTGATTTGTTTTTTTTTTTTTTTTTTCCCAATGAGTTTATTGAATTTCAGTTTGTTAATCACATCAAGTTATACAGTGTACAATAATTACACAGAACCCAGCAAACATTTTTCACATTGTTCTCCCTCCCATCACCCCAACCCACCCTCTGGATACGAACATAGGAATTACATATATGTCACATATGTAATACAACGTATACAAGTTAAATAAGAGAAGAAAAAATAAAATAATAATAATAAAATGTGTTGATTTGTGTTTGTCGCTGCATGCTCGTGGTGGGCAAATGAATGTTAACAAAGTTGCGTGCAATGCGCCATGACATAGGTCCCCTTCAATGTTAGAAGTCCCTCTAGGGGACAGAACGTGTAACAACTACCACATGCTGATAGTGGCATTAACAATGCGTAAGCCTGAGTAGTGTAGTACATATTAAAAACTGCATTTGAGCATTTAAATATTCGAATACAAAAAAAAAATGAAATTCAAATGGTATTATAGAGGAAGATTGACAGCTCTAATGTACACCATGACAAAGTCAAATACATGGTGCTATAAGTAAATCCATCCAAACCACATGGGGAACATGCAGTGGGAAGCTGATTACCTGGTCAGTGATGGTGCCATTAGACTCAGAGTTCAGTGTGTGATAACATATTAATGATAAAATATTACATGCAGAGAAGAGACTCCTGACTAAACCAAATATATCTTAACTAAACTCCCAAATTACAACATGTCAAAGTTTCTTCTCGGGACACTTTAAACCCTATGTTGGACATGTCACACCACCAGTGTACATGGATCATTCTGACAACACATGTAGCCAGTCCTAGATGTAATTTCCCTACAGTACATCACTATTTTTGAAGGTGTACTGCCAAGATGGGAGTCACAAACAACTTTACTTTTAAACAGCCTGCAGCAGCCAGCAGTGATACAGAAGACTCCGTCATTCCATTTAACCCATTTAGGCCTAAAACTCCTGCTAAAAAAGGCCTTTTTTGCCTAAGTACCTTTCTGTAACCCCCTCCCAAAACCTAAGGGTTTCCAGAAATATTTATCAAAATTTGTCAAAGCCTACTAAAATCTTAATTTCTCAGGCTCTATAGCAGATAAAAACATGGAATAAAAAGAATTTGCGAGCTTACTTCTTTGGCTTTCAACTTGACTGACTTGCTTGGCCATATTCTTCAAATGCATTTAAAAAAAATCTATAAACAACAAAAATATCAAGAATATTTTCAAAATCAGTACAGATACGTTTTTATTTCATTATTTCATACTTTTGAGGTACCAAAGTGACAAGTGAACATCACTGATACAAAGTTATAGAAAAAAAACCAAAACAAAACAGAGGGTTACTTCTTCTTTACATAACAATTACATATTAATTTATGTTAATTTTGTTTCTTGTATTATTTGGATCGAACTTTGGATAAAAGCGTCTAAGAAATCATAACAAAATCCCTATGCATCTCTGTCACTCACCTCAAGAATATTTCAGCCAATCTCAGTACATATAATTGGCCATGTGCCTTGAAAAAGACGACACCGCTCAAAATGACGCAGATGCGTGACCAGGTCTTAAAGGTAAACACACGCAGATGCGTGATCAGGTCTTAAAGGTAAACACACAGATGCGTAATCAGGTTTAAATGGGGTAGAGGTCAAAGAGTACTTAGCTGTAGATCCATACAGCATAGCATGGCCATACTTTACATGGCCATGTTGTATCAATACAAAGACGCCAAGTAGCTTTCTTTCATCATATAACAGACATGAAAATCACTCACCTTTCGGCAAAATTCGCCGTTTTGAAACCAAAATAGGTGACCTATGTGAATTGTGTAGTTTTCTGGCATGTGACTATTTTAGAAAAATAAATAAATTAAAAAGTCCACATGGGATTTGTTTTGATCCGCTGGATTTAACCAATCATCGAACTTCCACAGACCAATGAAACGAGTTCTAGCCAATCAGATGCAAAGTAGGGCGGGTCTTTGCCGAAATGTGAGAGTGTGGTGTGATCTCCGTGGTAACGCGGCTAAAAAAATGGAGGCAAAGTTTATCAAACTTGGAGCATGTAGATACAGGCAGCTTTAGTTGAGAAAGTAGTTAAAATAAATGGCGCTGGGCATGAATGGAGGACAAGAGGAAAAGGTGGTGACGGGAAGCCGTTTAGCACTTGGTGCCTGAAATTGAGGGAGGCAGGTGCTTGCTTCTGCAGCACATGTTCAAGGAAGATACTGGACGGCAGCAGCGGTAAGAAAGTGCTTGCTAGTCATTAGATGCTAGTCACAAAGCTTCGGTCTGTGCACTCTGTCATACGAGTACGTTACCGGCAACGACCACTACCGTTAAGACTGCGACTGTTCCTTTACTGACCGACCGTGATACAAACAATACGTGTGCGCACGTTCATAGCGGAATTAGCATGGCAGGTATTTAAACATAACGGCCTTGTCCCAGAGTTTAGACGTCTAGCTATATGAAAAGATAAACAATGCAACGTTTTTAATAAATGTAAATAAAGCAGCTAATATCAACATGGACAAAATCATGAATGTACTAATTCGCTTTTTTGATGATGACCTGGCCAAGGTAGTAAAGTTTAGTTTTCACAATGATTCATTGTAGGATTATGATATTATTGCAATATGTAAATCCACATTGACTCTTAATTTAACATATGGGTGGAAGAACTAAAAATGTATCCAAAATTTTTTAATTGATAAAAATTATGACTTTTATTATTGTGTAATGTCAGAAGGACGAACTGTTTTGCCAGTCAAATTAACTTTAATGAGTGCATATTGAAATATTACACTGTTGGTTGGCAAAAAAATTATCTCAAGATGCATCAGATTAATACTTTAAAATATGGAATGAGAAGGATATTACCCAGAGGGGTAATATCCTTCTCACCTTTTTCACCCCTGACCCGTTTTCATGCCTGATATAAATTGCCCAGGAGAATTGAAATTTGGTGCAAGAATGATAAAATCAATTGCCTTTTCAGTCCACTGGATTGTGCAGTTGAGTTGTTTTGTCCAATAGAGAAATGTATCTTTCTCTAAAACAGATGATTGGGGACTTCATTTCAAGTTGGGAAAAAGGTAATAAATTGCAATATATTGCAGAATATGGCAATATGTTTAAATAGCGTATCTTGACATGATGGTGATAATATGGTATGGTTGGGCCTCTGGTGATTCCCAGCCCTAATTAGCTGTCACATAAGCAGAACAGAGTGTACAATGGAGGTTGCACAGAACAGAACAGCAACATTAGAACTGGAGGAAGATGGGCGTCCAGATAGCTCAGTTGGTAGAGCGGGCGCCCATATATAGAGGTTTACACCTCGACGCAGCAGGTCCGGGTTTGACTCCGACCTGCGGCCCTTTGCTGTCATTCCCCCTCTCTCTCCCCTTTCATGTCTTGAGTTGTCCTGTCAAAAATAAAGGCTGGAAATGCCCAAAAAAAAAGAAGTGGAGGAAGATGCAACATGTTCATCTTTGGAAGTGTGTCCAGCTGGGCAGAGACAGTGGGTAAAGCCAGATCATTGGAATATGGAAGAATATGGTTTGTTTATTTGTGAGTATGGTTTGTTGCAATCGTGGCAAAACCTGAAGCTATGTGAAGGCAGCATGATGATCCAGGGTCAGTCAGGACACAAGGCCTCCTCTTCACTCCTCCTCTGTACCTGATACACACACACACACACACAGAGAACAGACAGACACACACACATAGTACACAGAAGGAACTGTCTGTAAAGGTTTATTAGCGTCATTACACATGCTGTATAAATTGTAGACAAACACAGTTCAACATCCACACCAATATTCCACTATTATTCGGAATATGACAAAAGAACGTGATACATGTAAACAACATATTCGGTTTGAATATTCTGAAAAAGGCCTTTTATCCGAATTTTAAGACGTGGGATAGGCCAATATTATTTAGGTTTTAGAAGCATTCTTTGGACATGTATACAGCACATTCAGAATCTGCCTCTCAATCAGGGGTTGTACTGAAGTTTGTGACAGTTCACGGCCAGTTTGCGTTGCTATGGTTGTTGGACACAAACCAACCAGCCGAGGGCTGCGGTAGAGCTGCATGTCCAAAGGAAAAGAAGGAGAAACACAACTACTTTTAAACATTATCAAAGACTTGGATATCAACAGGTTTTTGGAAAAGCTGGTTGAAGGAATAAAGGAGCGAGACTGAAGTTATCTTAAAAGCGGGACATCATCAGCAGTTACTGGAAAAAGCTATTAGTCTAAACAAAAGAAAAAAAGTTCTCGGATTACCGTAATTCCTCAGAGGCCGGGCCTCTGATAGTGGCCAGGGGCGTGGTCAACACGGACAAATAAAGGCAAAACACTTGTGTGGATAATCTCCTAAATGCCTTTCATATAATATTAAGTACAAATAAAATTCAAGTTTATCGTAATGTACATTTCTACCAATTTAATTGAACAGATTCAACAATATATTCATGTTTTTTTCCACACTTTGTTTTTCTGGATTATGGAAAGTATTAAATATTATAAGTATTATTGTCCTACCGGTATTTTAGTCAATGCTGTATGGGTTACTCAGCAAAGTGTAGTTTGTAGTAACGTACAGGTGCCAATAGATGGCAGTAGCTACATTGGATGTAACACGGGTCTCATTTAGTTCTAGTGACGGACCTTTCAACAACTTATTGAAAACGACCTTGAGGAACATGGCACCCAGACGAAAATTTTATTTAAAATTTAAACAAAGAGTTTTAAAGTATGCGGAGGAAAACTCAGGTGGAAAAGCTGCGAGACATTTCAACATTGACCCCAGGAGAATCCGATACTGGAAGAAACAGAAGGATGAGCTGACAAGATTAGCCAAGAAGAGCAGAGCACATCTAGCTAGCTGGAGGTGGGAGGAAAAAAGTTAGCCTGGATCTAGAAACACATAGCTACCGTCTGTAATGTTAATCAGATACTGGTGTGCTGCAAGACAGCAATGTGTTTTACTAAACTGCTGTATGCTCTTATTGTAATCTACCAGCAATACTGTAGTACCTGTATTTGAAATACATTTTTAATAAATAAATTTACAGGGTTCAAACTGACAAAATGTTTGTGTTTGATTCATTCTGACCCAAATTGCTTTGTTGCCTTTCTGGCTGTGCAAATGTTTCTTAAAAAATGAATGATCTCTGTCCGTTGGAACGCTATGGCTTTTTTTTAACTCGTGTTGTCCTTCGGGTCACCGGGACCCGTCCAGTTTATTTGACGTTTTGTATTGGCCTGGCGTTGAGCTTCGCCCCCCCAGTGACCCGAAGGACAACTATAAATAGTTTATTTAAAACAATTATACTTATCAAACAGATGGAATTAGAAATAAAGGCCTGCCTCTAACAACATTCCGTTACCTTCTGCAGTTCAGGTAAATAAAGGTCCCGGTTTTTATTTGAGGAATTAAGGTATATGCTTTCTACGATGATTAAAGTAATCTGTCACCTGTTTCACTGAAACATTTTTGTACAAATGTTTTAAGTATACATTGTGTTGAGTAATAATTTATGCAGCACGGAGGCCCCACAGGGAACAGTCCTGGGCCCGTTCCTGTTCACCCTCTACACTGCAGACTTCAGTTATTACTCAGGAAACTGCCACCTCTAAAAGTTCTCTGATGACTCGGCAGTTGTTGGCCTCATCGCAGATGGGGCGGACAGGGAGTACAGAGAACTGAACCAAGATTTTGTGGACTGGTGCCGGAAGACCCCCTCCAGATCAATGCTGGGAAAACCAAGGAGCAAACACTCTGCTCTAACGGTGAACATCCTGGGTACGGCATTGACATGGTAACATCATATAAGGAGGATAGTGGCTAAATGACAATTTTATTATTTTGGGCTAACATCTATCTATTTTTCTGGGTACCTCTCTGAAATCTACTGTAATACAGTACACATCACTGTAGAATATTGCAAAAGCACTTTGTTGAGCTCATCATAGAAATTAGAAGAAATCTATTGTATGTCAACTGTGAGTTATTAGGTGTTAGCACCAGCAGAGGGAGCCACACTATCTGCTCTATTCATTTACACTGATCATCTCATTATCATGTCGCACAATGACAATATATTTAAGCTCCTCAATACTGTTTATAGTCATTTTCATAGTGCACTCTATACGTGCATTTATTCATTAGAAGTATAATATGCGTTAATTGAGAATAGGTATTCATTCAGACAGCAGAGAAGTGCATAATGGGGCAGGTGGTTGGATAATTTCTTTCTATTGACATTCACTGTAGTGCTGGCTGTTGTTACCATAGTGATACTGATTCCAACTTCAATACCAAACATATGAATGGAAGCATCTTGCCACACTGAATTGCCCACGTCAAATATACAGCGTTCTTTCACGTCCTTATTAGCAGGACGCCATCTTGTTGTTCACACACACACACACACACACACACACACACACACACACACACACACACACACACACACACACACACACACAACTCCTCCTACCATGTCCGTGTGTTAATGCTGGAGTCCTGACCTGACTCTTAGCAAACAAGTGATTGCGCCTGCTTTAGAAGGTTAACTCGTCCCAAGTTTGCGGTAAAATGCAGTTGGGTTGTCAAGGTCAAAACACTATATGTAGCAGCTGTGAATCAAATAAATGTATAATAATGTCACTTTTTACTCACATAAAATGCTTTCTAATCTGTGGAAAACACTGGGGAGTCTACTAACGCGCCGTGCAGCACTAGAGAGGCTCAGTGAAGCTACAGAAGATTCAATATTCACTGAGGGCTAACTCTGTCCCGTGACTGATGGACCTGTCTCGTTTTGTTTTTGCTGTTTTGGAATTTGAAAAGTATGATTCTACCTTTAAACTGTGTAAAGTAAGGCTGTTTCTTCTATTGATACATTGTGAGACACAGTACTGTGACTATACTACGTTTGTATTATCACGGTTTTATTTTTTAGTAGGAATACAAAGACAGAAAACAGACAGAGGAAACCTAACAATGCAATTAAAACAATAACAACAATACATAAAAATAAAATTAAATAAACCCTCCCACCCCACTCCAAGGACCTCCAGGGTCACAATGAAAGACCTGCCGATTAATGGAACAATAGCTGTGTTTCTATCAACGTATTTTTATGCGCATTTTGAAGTATGGCATTAGAAAATGTTGATGGAAACGGCAAAATTCGAAAAAAAACTTGTCTTTTTTTTTTTTTTTTATGCTCACTTAAGGTGTTTTTTGCCTTTTCAAAAAAAAAAAAAAAAAAAGTTAATGTGCAAAATGGGAGATGGAAACACACATAAGTAACGTGTGTAACTCACATGTAACTCACATGAGTGAGGATGGGGGAAGCCATTTCGGGTAAATTGACGAATTGTTTCAACAGCTTGAATCGTATGGCTCTGCACACCGCGTGTACACATCGGTGAACAGTTGTCTTGCCACACCTCTGCCACAACCCACAGGTGGCCCACTTATACTATTCTACCTCTCTCAATTTAGCCAAAGAACTTAGCTTCTCTTTGATTTAGCAAGCCGGTTTGCTATCTACAGACATGCTTAACGTCAACTTGTGACCAAACTACGCTTTGCGTAGTCTAGTTTATTCACTTTAAACCAGTTGATAAAGAAAATGCTAATAAGAAGCTTTTCTATTTTTATTTTTTGCGACATTTTAAATGTTTGCTTGACAATTGGATGGAAACACGCCTACTGATTACACCAGAGCCTTTCATTTCTCATGCCATTGATCCAGGTTGTCTGCCTTAACCCCATTTGTACGGGCAGATGATTGTTCCATGTGGATAACATCGAGAAATGTGAGAACCCAATGAGTGATGGAAAGTTTGTCAACCAACATACTGCAGTGAGTTTCTTGGCCGCTGTTAAGCCTGCCAAAACAATTCACTTCTAATATTCTCGAACTGTCAACTTAAAAGGTCATTGAAAATTAAGATTGGGTGCAGATACAAGTAGGATTATAGAAAACATAATATATAAAAAGATGGCTACTTCCCTCCAAAAGTGAGCTACAGGCGGGCACTCCCAGAACATGTGGATAAAGGCTTCATGGACCCCCAGAGAACATAAGGAACAAAGGGAATTAGGTAAAATGTTCTCCTTGGAGTTAGGTAAGTTCTGTGCACATACTTCAGGTGAATTTGTTGATGGTCGGGGATTGCGGGACGCCAAATGTTAGCCCAACAGAGTCCCAATCAAAATGTGGTTCTAAGTTTGGGATGTCACCTATCCATTGCCTGTCTACAGAGAGTCTTATAAGAAGTGTCAAGCAATTTTGAGTAAAGTGTGGAGGCTAAACCTTTAGAGGCACCTCTGGAACTCATGGTTCTATGGAATGGGTGTTGTTCCGATGAGCCTTGAGGGATGCCCTAAACTGTAAATAAAAAAGAATGAAGTGCCCGGTAAGTTATAGCTGGCTTTAAGGTTTTGAAATTATCTGAGACCATCATGTCACATCATGGATACCTCTCCTTTCCCATTGTGAAAAACTAATTGGCCTAGGCCCTATCCTATGAGCAGCTGCTTGTTATTAAAGATTGGAGAGTTGCGATGCCATGAACACTGAGTCACACAGTCTCTGTGCTAAGCGCCATGTATCATATGCGTAATAAGAGGGCCAAACCGGAAGTCCTCATATTTCATAATAAAATTATTGGGGGAAAAAAAAATCACCATGCTCAACTTCACCACATCAGTCTGTCTGGGCTGTAGCTGCTGCAGTATTGGGCCAATCACACGGCGCATTCAAACAAACAACCCCTGCGGTGATTGTCTTTTTTTTTCTAGATCCGGGTCCAAAAAATATATGATGCTGGTATGATTTGACTGGAGAAGTTTTGATAATACTTGGTACTGGGTTATTTGGGTGGATACCTTTTGTATGTACCTTGTAATGTTGTATTTGATCTGCATTAATTGATTCTTTGGCCATCTATTGGCAGAACACGTCTAGCTGCCAGATGCGACATATTACAAAGTTATTAAGGCTATTATATTAGGAAACAATAGTATATATTCAACCATTTATTTGGTGTCATGGCTGTGTTCACCTGATGATGTAAGTCTGATATTCTCTTTAGCTGCTTAATGCTCCACTATGTTCACTCTAAAGCCCCTTTGAACCGCAGGAACTTTCCACAGGGACTAGAAACCTTTTGGGGAACTCAAATTGAAAGTGTGAATAAAAACAGGTGGATGAAAACACCTTCCTTGTTTTATTTGCTACATTTCAAACGTTTACCTAAGATCACTTGATAATTGAATGGTAAGTGACCCCTTTCTCACTGCGTGTAGCCATTTCATTCATTGAATAAAAATATATTAATTAGTAGAGCTCCCAGAATGAGTAAATCCTGTTGTAAGGTAGATACCTACAAACATGCTTTAATGTTCAGTTCAGCATTGGACCCCCCCACCCCTTCTATTTTGCCTTGTCTAATTACTCAATTGCTACTGAAAAAGAGCAACTTTCTTAACATTGTCTTCACTATTAACTATTTTAATTTGGACCAGAGAGATACAAAAACAAAAGTAACCAATCACAGTAGTTGTCACGACGTGGTGCTGCCGTAGCCCCCGATGTGTAGCTACTTGTTTAAGCAGGCGCATGTACTCCACCTACTGCATAGCTTACGCCAAAAACCCTTTTAACACACATCATGAGTGAAACCTGTTCTTAGTAGCAGATTATTCACATGTCAGAAAACAAATCAAGCAAAACAATGGCGCATGTATGGAATGAATGCTGTGGTGTTAATTTGTGGAGTCAGTCAGTGTTAGTCCTGTTAGTAGACTGGACACTCAGCCATGTATCAGTCAGTCCTGTTAGTAGACTGGACACTCAGCCATGTATCAGTCAGTCCTGTTAGCAGACTGTACAGCAGGCTTTGTGTTTTTTCTGGATCTTTCTGATACCTGGCCCCATCCGTCTCTCCGTCCATCTGTCTCCAACTCCCTCCACCCGTCCAACGTTTCCATTGGCTGAGCTTCCTGTTGAATAACTTTTCTCCCCAGGCTGGACGTAGCGCTTCTTCTCCTTCGTGCTGTGGTCGTCCTCGCTGTCTTCGGCGTCCTCAATGATGACCAGCTCTGCCTTCAGCGAGTCCTCACACTCCCTAGCCGGCCTGCTGTCGTCCTGCGCCGTCTGGAAGCCCATGAAGATGGCTGTGATTGGCTCAGTGGTATCCATGGCGTTGAGTATGGTGTAGGTGGGGTCGTCTGCATAGAGGGGGGAGGGCACTCTGCCGCTGCACAGAGCATCGTGGCTGCGGTAGCAGTACACTTCTTCTTCGTCCACGCTGATGTAATCGCTGAGAGGAATATGATTGGCTGGAGTGTAGCAGAGCTGCGGTTGGTAGGCAGACACTGCTTCCTGGTCATGTGACCTGGGAGGAGGGCCTCCATTGGCCATACTGTAGCTTGGGATGCTGCTGCTGCGTGCGTGGTGGCTAGCAACACTGTGACCGTTTCTCACTGGGTAGGAATTGGAGTGGCCATCGTTCTGGTTGCCATAGTGCTGCCCCGCCCCCTTGTGGTTGTCAAGGTTATTGCTTTGGTTATTCCTCTCTTGGTGCAGTCTGTAATGGCTCTCCAGCTGAGCACAGCGATGCTCTGGCCCTGGTTTCCTCTGCCACGTCTCCTTGCAGCTCAAGTCTTTCTCTGCCACGTTGTTCCCGAGGAGACGGTTAGCCAGATATGCTCGCTGCTTTCTGAGGTCAAGCCTTCCCACTGTGTCTCTCTCATCTTGGTGGTGGTAAAAGCAATGCTCCTCCCTCCCGCCGGGGTTCAGCTGCTTTGCTTGGCGATGCACTGTGGCGCTTCTCAGCAAATGTTCCACCTCGCTGGCTGAAAGCTCCGACTCACAGCTCTGATCAAGTACAAAAGAACATTGGTTATTATTGGGAGAACACAAAGAGGGTCAACAATCTGAAACAATCCTGTTCAAGACATTAAACACATCACAATTTAATGAAACATTTGATAACCTGGCATCCTCTGTTTACCCTAGTGCAGAAATGCAGGAATTATCCTCTATCTATTTTACTCAATCCAACTTTTGATTATAATGTTAATAATAATATTATTGTAAAGCACAATGTGCTTTACAATAAGGGAACAACATGACATAAAATGAGCATAAAAACAGGGACTCAATCTAAAAACAGGATAGAATACCATAATTAATGGAAAATAAAACACATGACAATAAGAGTTCACATAACCCCCACTTTGTCCTCTTTCAGTTGGCCTTGAGTTGACTTCAGAATGCAGCCTCACTCATCCACTTCCAATCTGCTGTTTCCTCACGATACATTTCTTTTCATTCATCACTCCTGAGTCTGTGTTTGGGTCACATTTGTGCCCATATGTACCTACAGTATACTCAACCTCAGATCTGCTTGCAGTCCCCTAACATAAAGGAGATTGTGTGTTTGCTGTCAGGGCTCAAAGCAGCCTTACTGTTCAAACTCAACTTTAAAGTGTAAATTGCAGGTTACGTTTTTCACGAAGTTAATGCAATGTGCTTATTAAACATAAAGATTATAACAGCCCACCATTGTTTTGTATGGTCTGCTGAATATAATATGAAAAGTTGGTACTTTTAACAGTGGTTTAAAACAGTGGTTCCCAACCTTTTTCCTTGGCGCCCCCCCTACTCATGTCTAAGAAAAGCTGAGCCCCCGATCAGCACTGTTACGTTTCTCAGCCATGTTTCATTCAGAAAATAGTGATGCCATGGCAGCAGGAAAAACGAGGATACAACAAAATATATAGTTTTCATACAGACTTTTGTATACATTATATATTCTAGGGTATTATCATAATTTGTTTAACATGTGCAAATATATATATTTTTTTTACCTCAACCTCAAACCAGATAAAGACTTGCGCCCCCCCTGTGATCTTTGCCGCCCCCCCTGGGGGTGCCCGGACCCCAGGTTGGGAACCACTGGTTTAAAACACTCCTGCTCCCTTCCAGTAGGCGGGGCATGACGTCATAAGCGGGACTAGAGTTACCGCCTTAGACTAGAGTTACCGTCTTTCTTTAACTGTCGGCTAGTAGGCTAGGGCTATATTGGAGACCTAGCAAAACTGGTAAACTATTGTGTTTGTGCGGGATGTACGAATACATCAAAAACCGGGGAGAAGGTTCCACAAGTTCCCCAAGGACAAACGGCTGATTCGTGCCTGGGTGAGGTTTGTGGCTACGTAGTGGGCAGATTTTCCTGCTGCCTCTGTGACTAAGTCAGCCGTCATATGCAGCGAGCACTTCACTACAGAAGACTATGACCCTGGAGACATGCGTCGGTTCAATATGGGTTTTAAACGCCGGGTAAGCCTATTTCCGATGCTATTCCTTCACGGCATTCCCTTTCCTGTGAAAAGTCCTGTGAAAGTCCTGTGTTTTACCCATCCACCACCCCAACCAACCAACCTCCTTTCACACTCCTCTCTACGGCGAAAATTCACACGTAATGTAGGTCAATGGCGGCCGAACGGCGTTGATAAAATCGCTAAAAAGCAAAAAGCTACAGCTCTGATTAGCACAATTGACACCTAGGGCCCTATTTTGCACTGCGCAATTGCCTTTGTACACCGACGCATGTATCATTCCTATTTTGCACCCAATGCACAGCGGACTTTTCCCTCCACAGACGCACGTCGGTAAATTATCTGGGTCACATTGAGCACTTTATTTACACATTAATTGGTTGTGGTGGTTAACCTGCACGTAACACTTTAAAGCTCTACTAACAACTAATTTTCATAAACTTTAAAGACTATGTGCCCTGTAACTTTTAACTTCTACTCTGTCTTGTACCAGGGCTCCAGACTAACTTGTTTTACTAAGAGTACAGTAGCCCCTAAATTAAAATGTTAGGGGCACAGGCAGACAACTTATAGGGGCCTGCAATGCAATTTTCACATTTCCCCTATCCATGATAATGGTTTGATAATACATACAGAAACTACAACCTCATTTCTAATTTATGTTCACAGTCACATTTTAATTAAACAAATGCACATTCAAGTGGTCAGTGGTCACTTACTACTACTGTTTCAGCATAAGAACAGGTAACATTATTAACGGAATGAAAATACAAAAATATTTATTCAAATTGAAAAACTCAAGTTCTTTGTTAAAGGTCCCATGGCATGAAAATTTCACTTTATTAGGTTTTTTAACATTAATATGAGTTCCCCCAGCCTGCCTATGGTTCCCCAGTGGCTAGAAATGGTGATAGGTGCAAACCGAGCCAAGGGTATCCTGCTCTGCCTTTGAGAAAATGAAAGCTCAGATGAGCCGATCTGGAATCTGCTCCTTATGAGGTCATAAGGAGCAAGGTTACCTCCCCTTTCTCTGCTTTGCCCGCCAGACACAGAAATGGCACATCCTAAGGAAAGCTCATTGTGGGACTGGCTCTAGTGGCTGTAATTCTGCACCAAGGCTGAATTTCGGGAAAGAGAGTTCAGATACTGTATTAGGGGACCACTAAGGCCTATATCAAAGAGACTTCAGATACAGTATTAGGGGACCACTAAGGTCTATATAAAAGATACTTCAGATACAGTATTAGGGGACCACTAAGGCCTATATAAAAGAGACTTCAGATACAGTATTAGGGGACCACTAAAGTCTATATAAAAGAGACTTCAGATATAGTATTAGGGGACCACTAAGGTCTATATAAAAGCATCCAAAGAGCACCATGTCATGGGACCTTTAGCATATGTATGTATATATATATATATATATATATATGTTGAGAGTTTACTCATGGTGGTGGGGGGTGCAGGATGTGACGGCGCGGCACGTGATGGCTGACTTCAGTAATAAACTAGTCAAATGAAGGTTTACTAACTATTGAAAACCATGACTACATAACATTAACAGATGAATTGAAAATAAATAACTATTTACAATTTTTTTTTAAACAGACTATTAGTCCATTTCAATCTGGTTGGTTTGTCAAATAAATGTTATGGTTCAGCAGATAAAATACCTGAGCCAAAATGGTACGTATATGTAACCATACTATGTATTAACAACTAAACGTTACAACCATACCATGATCCATACAGAAAGTTACAAGTTATAAATCTCAACACTGTGCATGTTTCCTCCTAACCTAAGTCTATGCAAAGTGTATTCATTTTGTTATAGATCATTGTTTGTTTTTAAATAATCCATGATTTTGGGATCCTGTTTTGTAATGTTTACTATGCAGGTGTCGTGTTGCACTCTCATCTGAACATAGTTCTGTTCAAACAACTCTGAGTTGCAGTTTAAAACTTTTACAGCCAACTTAAGAAAATGTCTGGTTTTATTCGGGCTCATCCCATAAATACAGTTGATGGGTACGGAGAGAACAAAGACGGAGAGAACGGGAACTGAAGGCTCAGTAGCAACAATTAGCAACGATTAGCGGTTAGCTCCGGTTAGCTCTGCCGTGGGAAGGGTGAACAAGCAGACTCTGATTAATGACATTTGGGGTGCTTCTACAGTGGTGTGGCCGCGGCGTTTCTACCGTATCAGTTAACTAGGTAATTCGGTAAGCCACAACACCAACAGCATGCTGCTACTGACGTTAGCCTCTGAGCCTGAAGGGAAGCATTGGCGCTGTGTCATCACAAGAGGGAGGGGCTTGGAGGCCGCTGGACTGTCTGTGTTGTAAAAATTATTTCAACATAAAATGAAAAAAAAAAATTGTTAAATTTGCAGGTCGAACGAGTGGTTGAAAAAAATACTTGCACTGTCTCAGAAAAATTGTCGCAAAATGCGAGAATTTAGTCGCATAATCTGTTTTTTTTTATGAAAAGTGTTACATAAATAAAGGTTATAATAAATCAATACCTCTTGTGAATTCAAGGCGTAAACACACTTCCTGCCATCGTCGTAGACCTTGCGCCCGGTGTGTTGCTCTAACTCTTCCGGAGGAACTGTTGCAGTAGAAAGCACCGTGCGCGTCCCAGTCAGCAGGTTTTTACTCACATTGATCTCCATGGCAAATAGAGCTGGGACACAGAAGGAAGACAAACACAGTTATGTTGGCCAAATATTCATGTAAGACAGTGGTTCACGTTTATGTTGTGTTTAAACCTCCTACCGCTAGATGGCTATGCAGAGACGCACCACTAGTGTCCTTGCCTAGCAGTGCCTAGCAGTGCCTGACTTTTTGCTAGAAGCTAACAACCTGTGGCTGAACTTTGGCCTACTTTAGCATATCAAAATTAGCTCACTTAGAACCTGTTAACCAGACAAACTGGCAGTTTGATTTTCTGTTAACCTAAAGTCTTTGACTTTTATGAACATCATCATTAGTTTTTCTAAGATTATACTTAAAACAAATCCCAATATATCGCATTACACACAGTATCGAAATATATTGCAATATATTGAATCGCGACCCACGAATCGTAATACATATCGTGTCACCAGATTCTTGCCAATACACAGCCCTATTATGCTGTATTTTCTGCATACAAATATTTTAGCAACATGTACACAGGTAGAAGTTGGACAGTCGGAAATCTCTCTTCAAGGGCCGTTCCAGTTGACATTTTCAGCTAAGGACTCATACATTCTTACTTTCCAGTTTGCCAGGCTCATTAAACCAGTACTGTCCATCTTTGTCTATCCGTGATCATGTTGCCATGCAAAACACCGGATAATACGTTGTCATCAACTGGTATTGCTCACAAAGGCTAACCTGTCTAGAGTCCCCGTACTGCGTTTTTCTGACTTGTAACTGGAATGCGTTTAACTCGGGGGGTGGCGTCATTCTAAGTTCTCACCTCTGACTTCCGAGACAAATGGAACGCCCTAGTCCTGGTTTTGAGAAAGCCAACTAGCAAGCTGCAGTACTGGAATGGAAACCAGGATACTGTGGAGAGTAAACATCTCATCCAGGGTTCTGATCGCAGGCAGCCATGTTGGCAGAGGCCCCCCTCAACTGGTAGTTAGTCAGTAAACTAAGAATAGAGTCATGAAGGTATAAAAAATAGATACCACCCAAGCCTAACAGGGATATAAATAACTATGCCTTGTAAACATGATATGCAACTCAAAGTTGGTGAGAAACCTTTGGCTGAAGGTAGCATGTACAGAACTGGTATTCAAGCACGGTGATGTTCAAACCACGAGTATCTGGGAATATGGAGTCATTAAATGAAGCCTTGTCCAGCATCACTAAACTTCTTTTAGGAAGAATGGCACGGACAGAAGCTATTTAAAGAATCCTCACGGGGCAAAAGCTAACTAACAACTTGCAGTTGTATGTCTTGGTCAACCATTCAAGTTGCATTCAAGTTGCAGTCTAATCAACTCAGTTTCATTTATTTCATTTTTTCATCTATAGATGTCAATGTCAATTTTATTTGTATAGCACCTTTCATTACACGTAGATATATACGTGTGTGTGTATATATATATATATATATATTAGGGATGTCAAAATTAACGCGTTAATTTTTGCGTTAATTTTTTAATATTTAACTCGTTAAAAATTAACGCAGCTGTGTTTGTTTAATTCATGTGGCGGCTGAGAAACGTAATACGTCTACATAACAGCAGGCGGCGCTAATCTGTATTGTTGCCCAAGTAATGAAAACCGGCAGCTGATTGGACGAACGCGTCACATGGGTTTGTTTTCTCCGGATATTGAGAGCCAAACTGTCATGGCGGCCATTCAGAATACAATCTCATATTGTACTAAAATAGTTCACTGAAACATGTTTCTGAAACCATTTTAAGCGAGAAATAGGCCGTGCAGTTGCTGAATCTGTCTTCATTTCAGCTCAACAAAGGTCAGTTTAGAAGATTTTCGTCAGATTTTGAGAGACTCTAGTCACACTCATTCCGCTCGCCATTTCCGGGTGAGTCCCGACTGCCCTGCCGCCGACTGAACTCTCGGCTCGTTGGAGATGAACTGCGCCTCACCTGTAAAGTAGACGAGAGCAGGCGACAGCAGCCGGGGACGGTGACAAAAATCTGCTCTCAAGTCAGACAGTTTCTAGCAGTTTCCAGCAGCCTTCAGCAGGACTAAATAAGCCAAATTGTTGCTGCTGTTGTTCTGAAAGATATTAAACATTCTGAACTAAGCAGAACCTTTCCTTGTTTGGTTTTTTCTTCATATTCGCAAAGTTAAATGATTTAGCATTTAAATATCCATTATTACAAGCTTCAGTCTCAATTAAAAAAGCGATTAATCGCGATTAATTACAGCAAATTGTGCAATTAATTAGTTAATTTTTTTTAATCGATTGACAGCCCTAATATATATATATATATATATATATATATACACAGTATATGTGTGTGTGCATGTGTTTATTTAGGAATGTGTATTCTTAGTAGTTAAATTAATTCATTTCTAAAGAGCTACAGTAACAGAAATGTTGTATGTTTGAAGTATATTACGCCACCTTTACATTTGCAACAAAAATTCAGATCATGTAATTGAATCAACATGGTCTATCTGTTTTAATAATCTTTTTAAGTGTGTACTAAACTAATTCTGGGTAAATGCTGGTTACAAACAATTCTGATAGCTGATATAATAATTAAATACAAATGAATGAATCACCCATTAAGCTACACCAGGGTACCCCCAGGATTCTTCCAAGTTAAATTTAAGACTTTTTAAGACCTTTTTAATACCACCTAGGATGAAATTTAATGCCAACTTCACGGCCATATAATGGAAAATCAGTGTGGATTTTAGGCCTGAGAAAAGAATTATTTAACATGTATTGTCACCTGAATATATAAAAATATAATTATAATACTCAACAATCATATTTAATTCACAATAGCTTTGTAAGGTGTTTGTACTGTATTAACATAAGATAATTAAGTATTTGTTGCATGAAGAGCTCTTATGCTATGACACTTAAAAACACAAAATAAATAAGATGATAAAAAATAAAACATGTATATTTTGAGGTGTCACAATTAGTTCTACCTTGGCTAGATAAGATAATATATAATGTAGTATAATATGCCAATGTAAATGCCAATTGCTTCAGTGATACTTTCATTCCGTTCTGCTTGACAGCAGCGGGGATAGAGAGTTGGGCTCCCGGTTTGTTTTTATTCTCACCTGGTGATCAGCACGTCTGGGTGATACCGTCAAATGTGCGTTAGGATGTTGGCTGCGTTTCAAACATACCCTAAAAAGGTGGAGCACCGCTGACACAGTCATCGTCCTATACAGAACCCTCTCTCCGTTGCTAGCTGATCAGGAACCAGCAAGGCGGGTCTTACAGCTCCGTTTCGTTAGCGCTACACTGACTCGCACGGCGATCCACTTGTTGTGCTAACCTCAGCCCCATTGCCCTCCGCCTCGTCCGCCAACTGGTCCGCATCTGTGGCCAGACCTTCAGACACTCGCCCATTCTAACCGACGAGCTAACGTTAGCTTGTTAGTAGCACGGTGCGAGACGTTTTGTTTTCTTTCCTGACAACTGATTGATTGGATGTTTAGGGCATGTCCATGGATTTATAATAAAACACCATGTTGTGCCGTTGTTATTGTTATAGACTACATCCATGTGTCGCACATCCCGCGTCCGCGCAAACTCCCCGGTCAAGAGCGTAAATAAAAACACTGAGGTAAACAGTACCTGTACTGTCGTATAACATCCAAGTCACACAGAGTAAATTGTAAAGTCACACACACATAAAGCGTTACGTTACGGTATTTATTTCATCCTACGAAAGGACAAGAAATAATTGAAGACCTTTGTAAACGAAATTTAAAACTTTGTAACAAAATTAAAGACTTTTAAGACCCCGCAGGAACCCTGTACACTTGCCTCCTTACAGTAAACAGGTGATCAGATAGATTCTAGTGCTGGCCTAGCCTGACATGGTTCACCTTAGATTCTAGTCAGAATGTGAGTCTGAAACCGCTCCATTGGACTGTGATTATGGGGCGTGTTCCAACCGAACCAGGAAAGAAAATTCCTCTGCATTCATTGGATAGACCTACAACCAATCAGAGCAACGGAACTCAACTCAACTGTCAACAGAACCAAGGGGGTAAGCTTCGCTTCAGAACTCGAGCCATCATGGCGCCATTTTGTTGCTAACTGGCCATCACCTCCTGTTAGCATTCCGCTGACCGCCATTTTTTTTTTACGTCACTTGACTGCGAATAACTTTACATCTGAAGCGTTTAAAGACTCTATTTGTCCGTTGTTTAGTTCCAAAGAAACACGACAATGTATAAAAGACTTCATTACCTTGTACCTCATGTTATGGCTCCGTAGCAGACGTTTTTGTCAAAATAAGCTAACGATTGTGTCATAACCAAGTGACTTACTGTCGCATAGTAGAGGAATTACCGTATAGTACAGGAGAAGCTCGCAGGCAGTTTCGACTTACATACTTACATGAGATGTTTAGGTTTAATTACTAATGTTAACTAGCATGTTAGTGATCAATAATTAGCCTGTGCCCATGTTATCTCCTTACATACACCTACAGTCTCCGTATCTGTAAGATTGGGAATGATTGAGATTTCTCTTGGCACAGCTACCAGAAGACTTACAACTTTCAGACACGTTGCTCCCGTCACATTCTCTCAGTTGGAGGCTGCGCAGTAAAGCTGGCCATCACCGGAAAAGTGCTTCTAATAGCCTTCACTGGTCTCCGTCCAGAGCAACGGGGGTCTATTGGTCCATTATATACTGTCTATGAACAGAACTCAACACTGTGTATCGTCTCCATAGCAACCACTCTTTGCACAATGCATTCATTCTAACTTCCGACTTTTAGACTTTTTTGAAGCTGGATATATCATTTGTTTCTTGTAAATATAAATGTGGATAAAGTTAATGATAGTGACATGCTCGCTACAGTCGCATTTCTAGAGATGGATCGGCGAAAACACGTTTTATTTCTCTGATTCACGGCTTTGTTCTAGCGCCGCTGGGCGTTCTCTCTCTCCAGTCTCTCTCTATCTCTCTCCACCATATAACGCTCTCTCTCTTCACTCACTCTCTATCTCGCTCCACCATATAACGCTACCGTGCTTTCGGGCAGTTGTTGAGGCTCCTCTGCTGAGGATTTTAAAATTAATGCGCTGTCATATCTTCTGTAACAGACGCGATGGTGGAATCTAACACAGCAGCCACCTGTTCTGGTGATGTGGTTGATTATGTTACTGTTGATCATCTGTCCGACAATCTGATTGGTCCGAACAGATCCTGTTCGGGCAATAATTGCTTCTCAACGGAGCGACTCCAGACCGAACTTCCCGACCTCGAATTTTGTGGGCGGGGCTAAGTTCGGCTGGCATCCAGGCTAGTGCTGGCCCATATTCAGGAACAAAGTATGGAAGTATGTCGCTAAAGTTCCAAATAGAGCCATATTCACAGGGTAGTTAAGGGCCTAATAAAATAGCATTTGGGCAATTTTCAGCCCAACCAATGTTACATACAACATTAGGAGACCTCAAGGAACAGTGTAAAATACCCTATATAATCATTCTATCACCCCTTTAAAGGAATGTGTAAAAATGATCTCACTCTTTCTTGGTGTGTTTAGTTCAGGGAGTTGGTTGGCTGATGGAGAGAGGGATTCTGGGACATGGAATGGCTCTGTGGGACAAAAAACAGAACTGTTAACACAGATCCATCTTTGGTGTTGGTAATGGTGTTGGTCCAAATGATGTCATTACTTACCTGGAACAAAGTTGTCCTGGGCCTCCTATGGGACAGACACAAATCAGTAAATGAAACAGAATGGACGCACTAAAATACAGCTCTGTGTGTGTGTGTGTGTGTGTGTGTGTGTGTGTGTGTGTGTGTGTGTGTGTGTGTGTGTGTGCGTGCATGTGTGCGTGTACCTTGATAATGTCCCCTGGACTTTTCTCCACAGCCTTCAGTCTGTTGAGGATGAAACTTTCCCTGGTAGAAATCATTGACTCCTGTCCCTCCAGAGACTCCACCTCCATTTCTATCCTAATGGGAGAAAGCGCAGGTTCCTTAGGTCATATATTGGTGTGTGTGTGTGTGTGTGTGTGTGTGTGTCTGTGTGTGTGTGTTCAGTGTTTACCCTGCCATTATACAGCTTAGGCGCAGTGCCTAAGTATGAAAGTAAAAACAATGTGGAGAGCATCTGAGAGAAACTGTGTGAGCCACACACACACACACACACACACACACACACACACACACACAGTGGACACAAACAGCTGGAGTCAAGACCACCTGTATCCAGTCTAAGACAAGACCGAGTCCAAATAGGAGATAGTCACTTACCTGTTGATCATTTATGTGATGAGAGAGACATTCCTCTATTATAAGATGATCATGTTGCATTATTATTTGTAATGATCAAAAAGCAAGTGTAGAGTAACAACACTGGAGGATCAAATTAGGCCAGATTATTTACAACATGATGCATGAATAATAACTATTTATTTTCATCCATTCGGCCCAGTTTAATATGCAACTCAATTGTATATAATGTGTGCAGTAGGGGGGGCCCTACTCGGTCTTTCTTTCAGCTAAGGTGTCCCTGGCCTAAATCAATTTCATTTGTAGTATCAAATCATAACAAGAGTTATCTGAGGACACTAAGAGTAGGTCTAGACCACACTCTATAATTTACAAAGCCCCAACAATTTTAATAATTCCCCCAAGAGCAAGCATTTAGTGAGACATTGGCGAGGAAAAACTCCCTTTTAGGGAGAAACCTCGAACAGGTAGGTTTCTCCAACGGTGCCGGTTGGGGGTGAAGACCCCTGATTTAACCTTTGTGTTGACTTCGGGTGAAATTGACCCGTTTTCAATTTTTGTTTTATATCATAAAAAGGGACGTAGAAATAAGAGCTGAACGTGTGTAGAAGAAATTTTTTACTATTTAACCCTTGTGTTGTCTTCCCGTCAACCTTGAAAAAAATGACGTTTTTGATAGTTTGTTTTACGTTTTATATTGTTAAATTATTTCTTATTTCTACGTCCCATATTTTATGATATAAAACAAAAACTGAAAACGCCTCAATGTTAATGGGTTAAAACGTTGGAAAAAGCAAAAGCAAACTGTGAAAAAAAGGCGTCAAAAACGTTGGAAAAATAAGTGGTTTTTTTCATGGTTGACGGGAAGACATCACAAGGGTTAGGTCACACAAAGCTGAAGTGCAGCTTTACATTTTAGATGTTAAGTCTTTTAATTCTGGTGTAACAAGAACATTCTGGACTGCTGATGGAAAATGTCTGCGGCCAAAATGAAAATAATTGATGCCTCATCATGTGAAGCAGCCAGGCATTCACCAGGTGACCAATGGAGATGTTTTCTGAATTAAACCAAAACCTGTTCTCTGAAGAAGTGCTTCATCAACAGTTTTGTTCTGAAGGAGGATGTTGCAGATAGTGCTGGACTCGGTCCGGACCAACTAAAGTAGAATATTTGGTGAGACCAATGACCAAGTCTGAGAAAATAAAAAAAACTTTGTTAGACTGATGTTAGCCACGGAGCAAACAACAACTTCAGCTCAGGGTCACTAACTTAAGGTGGGCTGGTTTTAAGGTGGACCAGCTATTCTCATTTTAGTGACAAGCTGCTGCTTCTTGTATTAGTTATCTCTCCCTCGCTGCAACTGACAATCACTAAGCTATGATGTCACCAATATGCAAATGAGCATATGATGTCATCTGCACCTAAGCGCTCTAAAAAGTGTGTGTGTGTATGTTTCTAACAAAGCTAAGGAAGTGCACCTCAAAATTTTACAAAACATATACCCTACTAATCACCTTGTTGCTAGATTTACCAACATTGACTCTTCCTGTACATTTTGTAAACAGAATATTGAAACAATATCTCACCTTTTTTTTGATTGTGAAATGTCCAAAAGATTTTGGACAGATTTGGAGTCTCACTTTTTTGAACCCACCAACTTTATCTACTCCTTTAACCTTAAAGATATCATATGTTTCTACGATAATTCAGGTAATGGTGCTCTTGAGTATCTAATACATTTTGTTATTCTGTATGCAAAATTATATATTCACAAGCATACATTTTCTAATTCATCTCTTAATTTTGTACCTTTTCTCATAGAATTTAAACCTCTACTGAAGTCACTTAGAACGTTGGATAACAGAAAAGTATTAAAATTGTGGAAACTGTAGAGCTTTTTTTCCCTGAAACCTCTGACTAACTGTAAATTTATGTCTTCTTGTACTTTTTATTTATTTATTTATTTTTTTAAATTTTTGTTGTTGTTTGTATTATTTCTTTTATATTTTTTTTTATTTCTCGTTTGTATTGCTTCGTATGTTTCTATATATGTATATATATTTTATTTAATTATTTTCATAAGTTTGTGCACTTGTTGTTCACGTGCTATCATTGCTTACCTGATTTTTTGTAAACTACATTTTGTCAATAAAAAAGCACCAAAAAAAAAGTGTGTGTGTGAATGCGTGTGGGTGTGTGTGTACCTGTTGATGTTCAGCTGCAGTGCTCTGGTCTGCTGATGGTCAGAGCCTGCTGCATTGTGGGAAGCTGAGTCTTGGAGCAGCCACTGCTCTCTCAGAGCTTTCTTCTGATGATTTCAGAAGAAAGAACACAGTTATGTGGATTAATTCAGGTTCCTAGCTACAGCTACCAGATGTTAGAGTACATCAAACTGTTGGCGGACCGTGACGCTAGCTAACGCAGCATTAGCCTGCCGTTAGTTATTAACGTTAGCTGACTTTAACACGGTTAAAATTCTGATGGCTAAAAGGTGTAAAGTGTGAATGCATTTCACTGGAAAGGATTCCAACAGCGTCGTCCAACAGTCTGCAGCTAAAGACACAGAGGAGTCTCGCTGACCTTTGAGACAGCATGGACACCGCCACTGTCGGATAATAACAGAGACGGGACTGGTGTTGTGTTTGAGTTTGGCTCGTAAGGTTGTGTTGCGTTCAATGTCATCTAGTGTTCCTTTCATTTTGTTGTTTAACAGGAAATTACTGGTGAAAAGAGTTGTTGTTATGAGTTATTATTACATTTTAAATAAATCATTTAAAGTTGAGCATATGGCCTTAGCAATAAAAAAGCTGACTGTTTAATTTTTTTATTTAGTTTTGTTATTTAAGATAAAATACTATTTCAGTTGCACTTATGATAAGAGGACACATCTGCTGTCTTGCAGTTTATATAAATAAAGGAATATTTTTGAGTCATTTCATTCAGTTAAAGAAATTGTGAAAAAATGGTATCAAGAACTTAAAATCGTGAATGGCAGTGAATTGTGAGTTGTGTGTATGGTTACATCCCTAATGATAGGACCATTTGTGGACCAACAGATGGACAGCATGATTATACATGCTAATAACAGATAATCCCAAATGGGTAATCTGGTGTTATTGCTGACTATTTATAGATTGAGACAATGTTAACGTGTAAATGAGCATAGCGAACCTTTAGATGCTGGAGATTGAGTTTTTCTCGGTCCAGTTCCAGTTTCCTCTGCCTGATGTCTTCCTGAATGCGACGCTTCTCCTGTTCCGTTAAAGACAAACAGTCACGTGAGATTACAGAGCAGGGACCGAGGACTCCAACACATGGAAGGTACAGTTACCAGAGTGGTGCAGATATAACACATGTTGAGGTTACTTTACTGTAGCAGATAATGATCGTAGGTATAGAGTAGAGTAAAGCATTACGGTGATGGCGTGGAGCCTCTCCTTCAGCAGGGCAGCCTCCTCCATTCTGCTGCAGGACACATCAGAGACACACGGGACATTTCTTACACAACTTGTTACAACGCATTATGTAATAACAATGTCAAAATCTATTTACTTCATTATGCAATAACCCCCGCATTATGTAATAATCTCCCGCATTTTGTAATAAAAAAAACATAACCCAATATGTAATAGATGTCCCCGCATTTTGTAATAAACGATAACACAATGTTGTTACAAAATGTGGGAGTTGCACTTCTTTTTAACGAAAATGTAATATGATGCATTATGTAATAACCAACCCAAAATGGATGTCTTCATTCATTTTTATAACACTGTCATGTTTATTAATTCTAACCACCACCCCCACCCCCTTAACTTATATATAACTTATATTTCAGGACTTCTTTTTGATATTATGGCATTTCCACTCAGGTTTTTTATATGCTCACAATGAAAATGCAAATAAAAACAGGTGTGTTGTATATGTTTGTGTGTGTGTGTGTGTGTGTGTGTGTGTGTGTGTGTGTGCGTGTGTGTGTTTCTTCTGAATATTTCTCATTTAAATGACCAACCACCAATGGTGACCCCAATGGTGTGTTGCTGCTGTATCAGGAGCAGATATCTGTGACTTCCTACACTCTGCTCTGGCTTTTTATAAACAGCTATTTCTATCCAGTGGGTCATCAGACTCTCTGGGGGTGTGTGTGTGTGTGTGTGTGTGTGGGGGGGTCCAGCTGCTGTGGTGTGAAATGTTTTAAACTATCTATCTGCTCTTTGACATGAAGAATTCTCTGACTACTACCTTGCCTGTCACCTCCCTCTCAACAACATCCCATGCTAACAACCCATTAGTAATATTGTCCACCAGGTAACGGGAGAGCACTGTCCTCCTCAGTTGTAAACAGTCGTCAGTCAGCAGACAGCTGAGTGCTCAGAATGAATGACACTATTTGTTCAACAGTTCACACCCTGCCATAGTGCTGGCCGCTATACTGCTCTTAATTTCCAGTATTATATGACGTTTTCACATACCGTACAGCGGTGCATAGCTGCGGCGAACGCTACGGCCGAGGTCAGCTGTGAGGGACCCAGGGACTTATTTTACCAGAAGTATTGCAGCCCCTAAGTGAAACATTTTAGGGGCACAGGCAGAAAATTTGCACCACCGAACGGCATGCTGCTGCCACGCCACGCAGGACTGACGTTTCACCGCGCAGTTTGAAATGTGTGTTCAAGAAAGGAGACGCTAATATTGGTAAGAAAAATGAAACAACTAAACGACATATATTAATATCGTTTGCACCAACCGTAGCCTTCACCACCATTTCTAATAGCCACCATAGCTAATTTAAGCAACGCATATTAACATCGTTTGCAACAACCGTAGCCTTCACCACCCTTTCCATTAGCCACAATAGCTTATTAGCCGCTAGCAGCCACCATAGCTTATTAGCCGCTAGCAGCATAGCTGTGTTACTGACAGAAATGTCTCTACAAAAACTCGTTTTTTCTGATAGCCACCATAGCTAATTTAAACGACGTATATTAACATTGTTTGCAGCAACTAAATGTCCTTAACAGTTCTCTTAATCAGTTATTGATCAATTCTCTCTCAATCTGTTTGTTTTGTTTCAGCTCAATCAGTTCATGGTTCTATTGTTAATTTTTACAAATCTAGACAAAACCTGAACTAATGCAAATACTTGTAGGCTATATGATTTTTTCCTGTTTTGTTTAATGTATGCATGTATTCAACATTACTTAACCTAATAGGTACAATACAGGCTATGTATAGGCCTACTGTATGTAATTGTGTTATCAATATGGTCATTCTGAGTGGTTATTAGGCTACTGATCTGAGTCAAAATTTTCTAATGATGAAATGAGTGATGACCTATAAGCCTGCCTTTGATGTGTGTTTCATAACCCTAGGAATAAAGATTGAATTGAATCAGTGGTGTTGTAGTCTAGTTTTTTGTAGTGATTATACTGTAATTTCTTTCCCTCCCAGCATTAGACTCGCCCATCCCAGAGCGACAACCCCATAGGTTTTTTGTAATGTTACTGCGTGAAGCATCAGCCTCATCTGGCTCATTTTCTGTAGTTTCTGTAACATGAACGCTGCAGTGTCATCCGAAGCAGCTACGTTCAGTAGCAACAACATAACTGGGGTTACACTCTATCACCAATTTGGGCCAGAAATACAGCTCTGGACAACGTGTTTCTGTTGGACCAGGATTATCCAGGCCTTTCGGCCTTGTAGGCCCTGTTTTTGGTTAGTGGTTGACTGGACCAAAATTTCTTTTCATCATCTGAAGCCTCAAACCATTTTAATGATTTATGTGTTTCTATGCCTGCTAATATTTTCTCTACTTTTCACCTCAATACAAGAAGCCTCTCGAGCAATTATGATATGTTTGTTCATTACTTATCTTCACTCAAACATGATTTCTCTGTTATTGCTTTATCAGAAAGCACAAAAGAAATTTTTAAATTACCAAAATACAATTCAGTTCACTATGTAAGAGAGAATAGAACAGGAGGTGGAGTATCACTGTTTATTCGTGTTGATTATGAATTTGAAATTATGGATAATCTTTCTAAGAATTCAGACAGAGCTGAGGTGGAATCTGGTTTTTGTAGCGCTCTCTGGTGTCTCTGGTGGAAGAAATATTATTGTTGCTGTTATTTATCGCCCACCTGACTGCAATCTCATTTTAAAAACGTAGTTATATCTTAGGAGATTTTAATATTAACCTCTTGAATAACAAAGTACATACCCTTACTGATTTTCTGAATACCCTCTATTGTAGTTACTTTTTTCCTGTTATACACAAATCTACACGAGTCCAAGAAAACTCAGCAACCTTGATTGATAACATCTTAACCAACTCTTTGAGCAAAGTTATGATATCTGGGGGTTTGTATTCTGACTTGTCGGATCATTTCCCCATCTTTCAGTAGCCTACTCTTCAATAAAAGTAAATTGAGCTAAAAATACCAAGGAAATAGAGCGGGTGTCCATATATAGAGATTTGACTCCGAACTGTGGCCCTTTGCTGCATGTCATTCCCCCTCTCTCTCCACTTTCATGTCTTCAACTGTCCTATAAAATTAAAGGCCGAAAATGCCCAAAAAATTATCTTTAAAAAAATATACACAGAAGAATTATGAGTAAGTCAAATATTTTGAAATTTAAAGACATGCTTGCCAGCTTTTCATGGGATAATCTATATGAGGAAAATAATGCTGAACTTGCATATAAACATTTAATGAAAGTTTTTAGTGGTAGTTTCAATTAATGTTTTCCAATTGGCAGTCTTACCAAGAAACATAGTCAAGATATAAACATAGTGAGTTATTAAAACAGTTGAGGAAAAAGAATAAACTGTACCGAAAATATATCTCAAATCCCACACCCCTTACGCATGGTGTTTATAAGTCTTACAGAAATAAATATATTCATTGAATTAGATCAGCAGAAAATAAATGTTTCAGTGAAAAATGTAGTAAATGTTCAAAAGATGCTAAATCCAGCTGCAAAGTAATAAACCAGATGTTGCAAAAAGAAAAGACTACTACAGAGTTACCTACAGTCTTTTTGGATGGTGAAAATTCTCTCAACAATCCATTTGATATAGCTAAAAAATGAAATGATTTTTTTGGTAATATTGGTCATGCTTTAGCCAATAAAATCTCTGATTGCCACGGTAATCCATTGAATTTTATTCAGAGGAGCTTTCCCATTATTTCTTACTTTAAACCTCCAAATATCCAGGAAACAAGTAACAAAATTGATGAACTAAAACCATCTTCTGCTGGACATGATAATATATGTATTGTCAAACAGGTGAAACAGGCTATTGCAGCCATTTGCTCACATATTTTTGCTGTTTGTGAAAACAGGGGTAGTGCCTGAAGATTTAAAAGTTGCTAAAGTAATTCCTATGTTTAAAGCAGATGATCCGTGTTGTTTAAATAACTACAGACCCATATCTATTTTACCATGTTTTTCAAAAATATTAGAAAAAATTATATCTAAAAGGATTCTGTTCCATCTTAATTCTAATTCTATTCTTTATAAACATCAGTATGGTTTTCGGAAAAATCATTCTATCTATGTGGCTCTGATTCACCTGATTGACAAAGGTACCGCTACACTTGACAATAATGAGTTTACCTTTAGTATTTTCATAGACCTCTCCAAAGCTTTTGACACAGTCAATCATAACATTCTATTGGACAAGTTGTATAAGGATTTCATAATACTACATACAAATGGTTAAAAAGTTATATTTTCTAATAGAAGTCAGATTGTGTGTGTAAAGGGTTACTATTCTGCAAAGCCAGACTGCTCTGTGGGGTTCCGCAAGGGTCTATTCTTGGACCATTATTATTACTTATATTAATGATTTGAGTAATGTTTCAAACATGTTCGCAGATGTTACAACCCTCTTATCTCATTCAAATTTAAATTGTGTAATACAGAATGCTAATGATGGTTGAACTGCCTATGCTACATGGTTCAAATTAAATCTGTTGAGTCTGTTGAGATGCCTCAAGTGTCTCAAGGTATTGTTGAGAGTTTAAGTTGGAGAAAACAATACTTCTATTATATATATAATAGTAGTATTATATATATAATAGAAGTTGTCGTATATATATATATATACGACGAGGCGAAGCCGAGTGAAGTGTAAAGAAATTAGTAAATGGCGGCATGCGATTAAATAAACACATTTTTTACGCATTTTAATCACACTTATTTTTGCACCGCGGGACGTTACTCACCGGATGAGTTTCGGCGGACCGATTATACTGGAGCACCAACTACCGTTCATGACTTCAGACCTTTTATATATGTCAATGCTTCAGACAACAACAAACCACACTGAACGTGAACGAAGAAGCTGACGAGACTGCTTTGGTTGGCCCCGTGGATGGGAAATTTTGTTATAAAAAACGAACGGATGGAAGCATCGATTAGAGCATGGTTGTGTGCAAGCTATGCAACAAGTAATTTGCATGTCACCGCAGCACATCGAGCCTCAAGTATCACCTCGACGCAAAACATTAGCAGCTAGCGTGGACCTACACTTAATGGCAAAAATTGCACTGGTCCGCTGGACTTGGTTGAACAAAAATAAACAATATTGTGTTGCTTAAGCTTATGTATTCAGTCATTATTCAATGGTATACTAAAAATCCATGTGAAAAAAATTACTTCTCACTGTTCTCAGGTAAAATATTTATGGAATTAAAATGCGATTAATTTCGATTAATTACAAAGCCTGTAATTAATTAGATTAATTTTTTTACATATTCTATGTAATATATATATATATATATTATGTAGAATAAGAAACTACAAACCTATATAAATGCCCAGTCATACAAAAGAAAAAAATACTGTGATGACCGTGAAACTGCCAGAATCTTAAAAAAATACCCTAACCCTAATTTACTTCATACTATACGTCATACTCCACAGAAAGTACAATTAAGTAGCAATTACAAGTAGAAGTTTGCAGGTTAAAACCAGATTTCTAAATTGTCCAAAAGGCACAAGCAAGTTAATTTTAAGGAAGTGTAATAATTTGTTCCAGGAGTCAGGAGCACTAAAGATACAAGCAGTTTTTCCAAGTTCAGAGCAATATCGAGGAAGAGGAAGTAAAAGCCAGTCAGCAGTCTGGAAATGTTCCTCTGAGTAAGGGCGCTGACACACGCCGATTATCGGCCGTGGGACAGTCTGGCGAGGTCAGTGACTCAAATCTGTTCGGTGTCCCGTGCCGTCTTCAGTCTGGGGGGCTGTCGGCGTTCATTTTGGCCGACCTGACATGTTTGGTCGGCGGCCGGGCAGTCGGGACTCACCCGGAAATGGGGAGCGGAATGAGCGTGACTAGAGTCTCTAAAAATCGGAGGAAAATCTTTTAAACTGACCTTTGTTGATCTGAAATGAAGACAGATTCAGCAACTGCGTGGCCTATTTCTCGCTTAAAATGTTTTCAGAAACATGTTTCAGTGAACTATTTTAGTACAATATGAGATCGTATTCTGAACGGCCGCCATGACAGTCTGGCTTTGAATTTCCGGAGAAAACAAACCCATGTGACGCGTTCGTCCAATCAGCTGCCGGTTTTCATTTCTTGGGCAGCATTACAGATTAGCGCCGCCTGCTGTTATAGAGATGTATTACGTCTCATCTCCTCTCGTCTTTTTGGTCTGTTCTGTGGCAGTTTTTTGGACCTCGGGGATGCGACTGATCATATCGACGGGGTTTTCTGTCAACGGTCGGCCGTCGGCTAAATGTGTCTACACCTTAACAGAGAAGTTCTGTAAGGTAGTGTGGTAGTTTTCCCAATAAGAGCCTTATACATATAGAGATAACAGTGAGTGTCAGTGAGTTTCTTTGTGAGAAGACCACCTTCTAAGCCAATATTATAGGGATGTAAGTAAACATAGCAACTAAAAGTCGCTTAAGCTTAATACATTTATCTTAGTGCAGAAAATTTGTCTTTTCTCAACACCAAAACAGTGCTCTTCTCGTCTCAAGGTCCCCACTGGACAACAAAAACTACATTAAGTGACGTCTTTTGTGCTTAATAGTCAATCGAATGACTAAGAAAGACAGACTTTTTTACTTGTTGCCAAGGGCTGGCAAGCTATGAGACACTCGCTGGACTGACACTGGTGAGTGGCCAACGCGCCATCTTGGATTTAAAGTACGGACATCCAGGCAGTCCGGCCATATCCATCTGACAACTTTTACAACAAAATCACATAACTACTACTGTATGTATCTACAGTAATATATATATATATATATATATATATATATATATATATATATGTGTGACACAGCTTATTGTGATTGTTGGTTGCTCTATTTTGCATGTAGGGATTTGCACAATGAACATGTGTATAATTGCATTTGAGAGTAATTATTCAATAGCAAATGAATGCAAACTATTTTGATCTGCAAGGCTTACTCAATACTGCAATTATAAATTACTATAGTCATGAGAACAACTGACCTAATGCTCATATAAATGGTCATATAGTTTGCCAATTATAAATTACTATAGTCATGAGAACAACTGACCTAATGCTCATATAAATGGACATATAGTTTGGCCGAGTTCAATAGTCATTGGACGATTGTGCCAAAGCGATTGAGAAAAACTAAAAATCAGCTTTAACCACGATTCAGTGATCACCAATATATCTGATCTAGTTTCTGATGTTGGAGCTCCTGATGTTTAAATGTAAAAATCCCAAATCCTGGATTTGAGAACATCCACAACACGTGCATTTGAGTCTAAATGCACGTGGGGTGCATTTAGACTAAGCAGGACAGACATAGAAGGCTTGATATGTACAAGACAAGACTTTCTAAGATTTTCTTACTGGTTTGTGCCTAGATTTCAGTCTATTGTTGAGTATTACTTTAATATGACGTGTCAGTGTGGGACGCGCGCTGTCACCGCAAAAGCGGTTTGTTACACCTCCGTGTAGCGCATGAAGTTCAGCTTCCATGTTTGATTTCTTCCTAAATACACGTTCAATGGACCAGTGTTTGGGAGTCTGCTATATTTATGGGGAGAGGCGGAGAGTGCTTCATATAGATGTGGGTCAGAAGTGTTTGGAGTGGGGGTTTAAACATGAATAAGGGGGTCAGGGGTGGAGCTTATTCTTAGAAAGAAACACATGCATTTACTGCTTCTATTTCCATGTGGCTGGTTCAGACACATATACTGTACGTCTCTACTTAACAAACACAATGCTAATATGCCACTGACCCACTGCCTCAGGTCAGGTCCTCTAAGGCCATGTCCACACGAACACGGGTATTTTTATAACCGTGACTTTTTTTACGCGGTTCGGCCTTCCGTCCACACGAAAACGCAGTTTCAGGGCACTGTAACTGTTGTCGTGTGGACAGTATAACCGGGTTTTTTACCTTGCGACGTCAGAGTGTGCGCCGTTATCTGCTGTGTTTGACGTCATATTGTGCGCCGCTAACTGCTTTGTTGATGTTTGTTGACGATTCTTTGCAATGGCGGATGAGTAGGATGTAATTTTTTTCTAGGCTTCTGATTGGCCAAGGTGACTTTACGATTTGGGTTATATCGCCGCCTGCTGGTGTGGCATGCTCTTGACAGCGTGTTTTTGCGTTTTCATGTGGACGGAGATTTATTTTAAACCGAGCATGTGTGGACGGGTTTTTATTTTAAAACGGAGGAGAAAAAACTCTGGTTATAAAAATACCCGTGTCCGTGTGGACTAGGCCTAACAGACCGTGAAAGAGAGGACTATATCTTCCTGTCCTAATAACTCCCTCAGACTAGGCACCCCCCTGTCACTTACACAGTTCTACAGCCAGAGCAGAGTAATTGATTATAGTGTGATTTTTTTGTGAGGATCTGTACCAAGGCAAAGATATATTCTTTAGTTAATAGGATGTATAAGCTGGGGCGTCTCTGCAGCACAACAATACTTAACTCAGAATGGTTTGACACAGATTTTGTCTTTAACATAATCGCCCTGCGATTTGAATACTGCACTATTCCATATTGCGATTTCGATAACATTGCGAATAATTGTGCAGCTGTATTTTTTTTTTTTTTTTTTATCACTCCTACAAAATAAAAGCAGAGTAGAGCTAATATGAGTCAGTGAGTAAAGTAATGGGTAAAGTGAGCTAATCTGCTCTGAGGCTGCTAATCTGTTAGCCATCTGCTCCACAACACACACAATGTGCTCTGTAGCGACTATCTGCTATCTATGGCTTCACAGAGCTTCACATTTCCTTTATGTCACTGGCATCATATTATCACTGCACAGGTCTAACTCTTACTTTAATAAAATTCAATAAAAGTGTCAATAACTCTGTAACACCAAACATCCACTGTATATCTGTATATTTTACACACACTTTTCAACATGTAAATGTCATCTGTCAGTATGGACATATATACCTGCCAAATCCAGCTGCCTCATGTATCTTACACTTCTCTTACACATGTGCTGCATTACTTATTTCCAAGAAACCTTTGAGCACAGCTGTAGTAAACACAAGATGTAAAGTGGTGCCTTTGCATGATTCTTTGTGGAGAAACTCTGTTTTACAGATCTGTCTATTAAACCAACTATAGAAATATAAATATCAAATATAGAATTTCTGTTATGGAGAACAGCCCTAGTGTTAAGTCAATTTACCATTGTCGCAATAAGAATGGAAGTTTGAGATCCTGTTGGAGCTGTAGTGTCTACACACTAAGCCCCAGCGAGGAGAAATTGAAGATAATCTCTACCTCTCTCTCTCTCTCTCTCTCTCTCTCTCTCTCTCTCTCTCTTGTAATATCAAACAGTCCACAACTCACAACATGTTTCTTATTTAAAACCTGCCATGACTTTTTATGTAACTCCAATATTCATTAAGTGTACTCCTCTGCTGGGCAGAGAGGAATAATAAACTCCAAAAGTAATTTGGAACTATGAACCAATGTTGCTGCATGTTAAAAAAAAAACGTAGTGGTACACATTCTAACTCCATTGCTCCTATAAATGAGAACCAGTTAGCCTACCTTGTCTCTCCCTCTGCGGTTGCAAGGCTGTGCCTCGTCCCGGGGGAAGCTCGAGACCAGCAGGCTGCAGGTGCAGGTGGGCGGGGCTACGGTATTACAGCTGATTGACAGTTGGTATTCTATGGGGTTAAATATGTGCCTTATTCCTGAGCAAGTAATTGTATGTTTTGGAGCACAGAGAACTATATTTTGAAAGCACATTACATTACATTTTGAACAGAAATTATACACTCGCAAAAAAAGTCATGTCTCCCTCTCTCTCAACCTCTTCACTCTGTGCCCACTCAACTCTGACACACTCGCTACATTTTTTCACAGCATTACAAGTGTGCCTCAAAACCAACCAATCAGAAAATTTAAGGTCAAATCTGATTCCAATTAGATCGCAAGTTACAGGAAACACAAATCTCTTTAACACAACACCTGTTGGTCAGCATACTGGTACAGCATAAACCGACTACAGTGGAGCTGTTCGACTAACGTTATTGGATTTAAACACATCGGTCGGTATTTTGTATTATTGACTTATATCACAGAAATGTCTTAACATTTTTGTGTATTATTGCTATAGCGGTGAGCTCCAGGTCCTGCATCCGCTAGTCTATATCCTTGACGTTCCACTTGCTCCGGTGCCACAGGAAATTCTGCCGGAAGCATCTATTTTCCGTTTCGTTAAGCTTTCTTTGTGTTCGAATTTTAAATTTGCTGGATTTATGAGGACTATGGTTAACTGCTCCTCAGATCTCTGCAGGGTAAACCCAGACAGCTAGCTAGACGATGTGTCCAATCAGAGTCTTCTCTCGCACAACTATTTTGCAGCGGCTCTATGCCGAGCTTAGCGCCGTTCACGACAATTGTGATTGGTTTAAAGAGATGCCAATAAACCAGCGCACGTATTTCTACCATCATTGAATGCTATGTGGACTAGCCAGACCCTCCTCCACTTCGCAGTGTGTGGATGGTCTGGCAAAGCGAGACTATGCAGCCGCAGACGGACTGTCATCAATGGGAACAGGTGTTGTGCCAAGTTTTACATCCCTGCCGAGAATTACATCCACAAGGGAAAATAATAACTTTTAACGCAAAGTATTGTTTAGAAACTATATAAACTTCTTTGCCATACGTTCATCAATGATGATTATAATTGTAGAACGTTTAGAGACAACAATGTTTCATCAGACACAGTAGTAGCATTTCCTTGCTGCCTGGATGCAATTTTCGATGCAATATTAAGCTTTATTGAAGAGTAGAGGGAACTCAACAATGTACATAAAAGAAAAGTGGGAGAGAGAACCGGGGATTGAGTTGATGGAGGAAGAATGGTACAATATGTGCATTGTACAGCATTCAACCACTAGTATGGAGGGAGTTTGGGTGGACGAATATTATTAAATAATAATAACCCCAAAGACGAAAGGAAGGTTCGCCCCGGAACAGACTAGGTGTTGGAGGCAATGTGGACAGATAAACTGTAACAAGATTCCATAGTTTTCACAGCATTATTGCTGTATACTGAACAAATGCCTACTGCATATCTGTGTACAGTATGTCGCTGTAGATTTTGACGCGATCATGGCAAAAAGGCTGTAGAATACGAGACTACAGTAAATACAATTATCCTGTGAATCATATTACAGTAATTTTGAGCGGGATCTATCGGACTTCCACAGCCAAGCCACGCAGCCGGAAAGTTCTTCAGAGATTGCACTAGAGTATGTAAGTAGCCTCTTCCTCACTTTGGTGACAGTTAGTAAGTTATACGGCATTAATAAGCTAAGAGTATCTGACCATATATATATATATATATATATATATATATATATATATATATGGCTTTTATTAATTTATAACATAATAATATACACATAAACATTAGAGTGGATTAATATAGCTAGCTAGATTTTAAAAATTAGCTTGAATCACGAGTGGGTGGCTGTGTTCTTGTGTAGCCAGCGAGCTAGCTAATGTTAGCAAACACATTTGCTCCACTTACTCCTGTATGGTGCTAAAACAGTATCATAAGTATTTGTAACTTGTGAAACACAATGCACAAATAAATGTAGAGGGATCCGTATCTGTAAGGGCAATGCACAAATAAATGCAGAGGGATCCGTATCTGTAAGGCCAATGCACAAATAAATGCAGAGGGATCCGAATCTGTAAGGCCAATGCACAAATAAATGCAGAGGGATCCGTATCTATAAAGGTGTATCTGTGTCCGTGACTCTTATTTGTAATTTTGTATTTCATCATTTGTAAAAGACTTTAGTATTTTTCAATGTAAATATACGTTTAAATCTCCTTCTATGTGTGTGGGTACTTTTGAGACTGTTTTTCCGCGCCGTTTGTGGTCAGAAGATATTTGTAACTTAGGTGACAATCCCAGCACTCTCCACTAGATGGCGGTAATGCAACTCTTATGGATTCCAACCGTTAAAATAAATGAAAGCTGTGAAGAAGCCTAGCTACACTGTTGGCAAAATCTACTTGATGTTGTTAATATATGTCAATGGATGTTCCTCCAGGTAAGTTGACATTATTAGGACTTTGTCGTCAGATAAATTACATTCATGTTTTCAGCATCATTGTTGCAGTGCATTTACAATTCGCTTTGTGTTGTAATGGCGGCATTGACAGTTCGCTACTTTTTAGAGTGTGCTAACATTCACGTTCTTGTACAGCTTAATCAGCGATGTTAACTTAGCTAGCTAGCTAGTTAAAGTCAGGCTTGTAACATGGGCTTGCTTGGTCTTTGTATGGCAGTCTGAAATATTATTAAGCGCTAAGTTATGTTAGTGTTGCTATTATTTAGTACAGTTGATCATATTGTGTTTTATGTTTCACGTTTACTCCCGTTTATCCATTGCTGTTAACAGGGTGGCCAAGTGTGTGCTGGTAGCTATATTATAGCTAGCTGACGTGACAGTTAATAAGTATGATACAGTTAGTCGGTCAGTTGGATTGTAGTTGTGAGCAGTACCTTTTCTTCAGAGTGTGCGTAAATGAAAATAGTAGGTATAGGCTATCTGCTGCATCGTGATATTGTATTTCTTCATTAAACCAGCTGTTATTTCAGCTATTTGATGTGGATGTACCTTATATATATATATATGTCAATGGTTGCTACACTACACAACCATTGTGCTAATTATATCCACGTTCGCCTTCGGCTCATCCGACTCGGTACGTCGGGTCTAAACATTTAGCATCGTGTTTAAACGTGTTTATACTTTTACTACTTGTTAGGATTGTTCAATACTTTTGTGGTTGAGTACAATAAGAAGTAAGTGGTGTTACATATTGTTTTCTGTACCGCTATCAAGGCTTATCTAGCGAGGCTTTGCTTGATTTTCAAAATAAAAGCATCCAGCCGTTTTGTTGTTGGAGGCTTTAAAGCGTATCATTCATAACATGAAGTGTTGTCTATGTTAGCAGTAACTTAACAGATGGGCGAAAATGTCTGAGAATCCCATATAATAAGCGGTTGAATTGGAGTTTGAGATATATAGCCATATTCCGACTATTGTTTATATTATGTTTGGAAATGTTATTACTGCTTAAGGTGGAATGAGTGTATACAAACAGTATGTTTCCTTTATTTATTTGTATTATGTTTCTCTCTTTATAGGAAGCACACACAGTCAAACTCAAACAAGAAAAAGGAAGAAATAAACAGAATAAGAACCATCTCTCAGCTCTTCATTTCAAACTCTGGAATATTTGCCTTAAGTGGTGTTCTGGCTGACATACCTGAGGGAACCTGGTGATAAACCCAGAACTAGCACCTTCACAACACTGCTCCTTTTTTCAAGACCAAATGTATGTGCAGTTGTACATCGTGATAAAAAATGATAGCCTAGTTCAATCTAACACTGAATCTGCTGTGTTTTACTGATCTGACTGACCACTGATGAGGTGTACTTGGACCCACCAGACTCTCCTCAAAGTATGAGAAACCAACAGGAGGAAGTTATTGCTCCACAGGTGTCATACTTCTCAACTGCTCAGTAACTAAAGTATCAACTGCTACTGTAAGGACTGTACTGTCCATAGACATAGATCGGGCTGTGTAAAAGGGACTCTTGTCTCACAAAGTAACTAATCAAATTTCACTTGAAGTTTTTATCCGTCCGTTATATTTATGCTGTGAAATGTTTTTCAAGCTGAAGATTAGATTTATACCCTTTATACCCTTTAATATTGTCATCTGTCAAAACAATAAAGTATATAACTGTTAAATGTTTTGTGTTGCTTACTGTCACTATTACCTGTCTTAAAGCATTACATTTTTATAGTCAGGATGTTAAAAGGACTTAGTGTTTGACCCTTCTACATGCATTAAATCAGACATCACCTGTTTAAACGTCTTTGTGAAAAAAACATGTTATATAACACTTAAGGAGCCTTACTACTGAACTTAAAAATGACCAAACCCTGCATAGAAATAAAGCACTTTATTCATAGTCAATGAAATGTAAATATAAAGTGTGTATACATAATGCACAGAGTAGCAGATAACTGTCCAGATCATGTCCTCACCCAGACTAAAGGGTTTATTTTCTACTGAGGATGTGTCAGCTGGTAATGTAGGCTCTCAGGTCACAGAAGTCATCCTGTGGATTCTGAATCTGTCCTGATGCTGCTGTGTTGTCTTCAGACCATCATCACTTGGCAGAAGTGTGGCACCTGTCCCACAATACCTTCATACTGTGAGGAGAGTCTTGTGGGTCCAGGTAAACCTCATCAAACAGGTGTCCAGGACAGCATCTGATCAGTTAGATCTGTAAAACATGGCAGATTTAGTGATTAAATGTTGCTATCTTTTTTGTCAGAGTGTACAACTGCACATACATTTTGTCTTACAGGAGAAGCATGTATTTAACCCAGTGTGTTGCAATTACTCTACTAATAATATGGTTACAATATGTCGAGCAAATGTTAAATTTAAATTCTTTATAGTTTAACTTACAACATCATCAATTGATTCCTTAGATCATCTAGTTTCATATGATAGGCCTACCAAATATATTCACTAGCTTTCAAACTGGACCCACTAACAGATTAAGACTTATCCCAGTAAAACAGCGCCCCCACAGTTTTGATTCCTCTGTAAAAATGGATCCTGGATTATCTCGAGACACTTTACAGATAGAGTAGGTCAAGACCACACTCTATAATCATGCAACTCATTACAGTTGAGTTGTGGGACAAGAACTTCCCTGGGGAGCTTGTCATGATTTTCACCAGTGATGCCACTCTGCCAATCTGAGCACTTTTTTCAGTAACGAGTAATCTAACACGTTACTATTTCCAAACCAGTAACCAGATTAAAGTTACTCATCCAAGTCACTGTGCGTTACTATTTTTGTCATTTTCCTTAGTAAAAATATATATTTTTGCTTTCTTCTTGCGTCTCGGGGAGTGAAGTCACGTATGCGACAAGTCACGTTTTCAGCATGTGGACAGTTGATTTGTACCACGCAGCAACACAAACGTAAACAACAATGGAGGGAGGAGAGAGATGCGCGTTTTCTAGCTGGAAATACGGTCACTATTTTGAGTTTGTGTCAGCTAAAGATGGCAATATTAAGGTTCGTTGTACACTCTGTGCATTTGGAGTTGCAGCACTGCAGTCAAACTTACAGAGCAAGTCCCAGCAGGTGGTGCGAAGCAGAGAGCAGGAGGCCCCCCACCACCCAAACAACAAAAGCTGGACTTCGGTGCAAAACCAGTAAGTGGGGGAGAGTTGAAGAAGTTGGTCGGGCAGTATGTTACTAATAAAGTAACTTGTAATCTTACTTCGTTACTTTTAAAATCAAGTAATCTGTAAAGTAACTAAGTTACTTTTTCAAAGTAACGTGGCAACATTGGATTTCACACACTTGGTACGGATGGCAGGGTCCAGGAGGTCTTTATCCCTGTAAATTAATAAATAAATAAATAAATAAATAAAATTGTTTTAAAGAATGTGTGATTTTCAACCTCTTTGTGTATGTTATTGTTTCATGATACAAAATAGAGACAGTCAGATTTGTGATGGGAGTTTAAAGCAATAATACGGTTAATATTTCCCTTTTCTGTTAAACATGTTAAAGTGTTACGTAAATCAACTGTTTCATATAAGATTAACAAGGATGAAGCTAATACGGTAGTCTGATGTCCCCTATACTTGAGATTATGGGATTTGTGTGGTAGTTAAATTCATATTTGACAGCAGGTATTACTTACAGCTTCTAAAAAGACACATCTCCGAGTATCTTCAGATGAAGTGACAAGTATATGAGCAGAAATCTGCTAAAATCACAATGACACCTAAATTAGTCATGCAAGCAACGTGCAAAAACCTCATGTTCATGTCAGTCGTGTAAATAATAACATTTAGGTGGTGGCAGGTGGTAGTATTTTTTGCAATTTTCAAGTAGAAGTAGCTGTAAGCCATGAAGCGTAGTGGCCGCAACCTTTTCCAAAACTACTTCTACTCATACTTGAGTAAGTATTTGAAAGAGTTATCTACTATTTTCCCAAAACACAACTTTGCATTTTCCTTGGTTTAAATATAAATCGGCTCTAACAGAGTAGAGAGTGCACAAGAAGCACTTGTAAGCAGATACCAAGGCTCCAGCCCCCTCGAAATTAAAGAGGGGGAAAAGCATGTCTCATATTCAGACCTTGATGTAGACACATCATATCAATTATTATATGGGAGAACATCTTACATACAGTACCACGAGCAGAGGATGCTGTTTGAAAAACCTTACTTGCAGAAAGTGTGTCTGGTGGGTCTTGGTGATCTTGGTAAAATATGTTTTGTGAAACATTGAAACCTGATTTACATTTTGCTTTTCCCATCCAGATTTGCCTGTATATTATATCTACATCCTACCACAGCTTGCACACCCACACTGCACCACAACATTGCACCACATAACACACACATAACACACACATAACAAAACCAAAAGTTCTTTTAAGAACTCTCTCTCTCTCTCTGGATTTTCTCTGGTCAGGTAGGTTCACTGCAATGTGTCAAAAAATCATATTTCAAATCCAGGTATAAAACACAGTAGGGGAGACCGGGGATGGTTGTAACACTTTCTGACTCAGCTCCTATAACTTGCAGAATGTTTGTGGTAGGGCACTCAAATTTTGACACAAAGTACCCTCATTTGTCTACTACAAATATTTTTAACTTCTCCAACTATATCACAGAATCCATTATTTCATGTCAAATGCAAGGAGTGCCATTATTACAACCTACCCCACTACCAGGGTATGTTGTAACACAACCTGGGGTAAATTGTAACAGCAAGATTGAAGAACTAAAAACTGAGACTACACCACAAAATATGCATCTATACAAGTTTATTGTGCATGTGCCAATACTGAAGCATCTTCCTGTGCTTCACTAAGAACAAAAAGAACTCATCACTGATAGCTAAATGAAGAACAGTGTCAGTGGTATGGATCCTAACATTAGAAGAGCTTTCTTAAAGAACATATTCTGATAATACCTATGAATGTTACATATACAAATGGAAACCTTCAGCAGGAGATCAGAAGTAGCTCATAATCCACGTAAAATTACAGGAAGACGTTTGACAATTAGTAAAACAACATGCACACTGAGTTTGTCTTAAATGATAAAACATGAAGTTGAGTGTGTGTATCTGTGTGTGTTATCCATCTAATCAGAGTGATCAGAGTCACAGTGGTGACAGATGTATGTGGGATTTCTAGGGGTGCAGTTTTTGTGGGCCCAGAATTAGCAATTTACACATCTGATCCACTTTTCTTTGGGTTTTGAATTTCCAAAGGGCTCCATGCACACAATGCAAAAATCATATCCATCTGAGGTGTCCTCACCCTTATCCTTGTTCTTCATGGATCTCTTTTTAGCTGTCTTTCTCTCTGCATTATTGTCTATATATATATATATATATATATATATATATATATAGACAATGATGCCCCATATGTACATATCTACTGTGGAATTATGGAGAAAATCAAGCTCAAAAATAGACATTCTGACATATTTTGACATTTATATTGCAATTGCACTGCCCCCTAATGGCCAAATATGGTTATGTTGAATTTCTCACCCGATTCACATACTACAGTCTTTAATGTTTCTAATGATGCCCCATATGTCCATATCTACTGTAGAATTATGGAGAAAATCAAGCTCAAAAATAGAAATATTTGACAATTATATTGCAACAGATGTTGATTTGCACTGCCCCCTAATGGCCAAATATGGTTGTCCGTTGAATTTCTCACCTGATTCACATACTACAGTCTTTAATGCTTCCAATGATGCCCCATATGTCCATATCTACTGTGGAATTATGGAGAAAATCAAGCTCAAAATTTGACATTTTGACAATTATATTGCAACAGATGTTGATTTGCACTGCCCCCAAATGGCCAAATATGGTTGTCCGTTGAATTTCACACCTGATTCACATACTACAGATCATAGCGTTTCCAATGATGCCCCATATGTCCATATCTACTGTGGAATTATGGAGAAAATCAAGCTAAAAAATTGACCATTTGACAATTATATTGCAACAGATGTTGATTTGCACTGCCCCCAAATTGCCAAATATGGTTGTATATATTTGGACTGCCCCCTAATGGCCAAATATGGTTGTCCGTTGAATTTCTCACCTGATTCACACAGGTTCTGTCTCTGCAGTAAAGGCTGTCTTGTCCTCCTGGTTCAGGATGCTGATCTCGCCACATTTTCCTGCACGCCTCCTCAACATCATCCCAAATAATTGTTTACCCCACAAACAGGAACACCTTCACACTCCTCTTAGAGTCGCTGTACACTGGAAACAAGAATAACATAAACCTCAACACATTGACCACATCACAAACACTCACACAAAAGACTTAGTTTGCAAGTTTGGTGGTGATTTCTCCATGTCGAAATGTCCTTTCCTCCCGCTGAGGCAGGCGTATTGAACACACATTCATAATGAAATAATTGTCATCACTTTTGCATCATTAACTTGAACAACTCTGTTTTGGACTCATTTTGGACTCATTTTGGACTTCATTCCATTGTAGGAATATCATCCCTTATTGTCTCAATAGTCTGTTAACACAGTTCTGCTCAAATAAAATGTTTCTAATTCAATTTAACATTATTATTCTGTTCATAGATGTAAATTTATTTTTAACCGTTTTGTTCATTTCTTACCTCATCTTCAGACTTCCATGTGACAATCACACCATCACTTTTATTTTTGTTTCTGTGAATCATGTGAAGCAGTATGTCACAATGAGAGAGTGTTTTAACTTTTTTTTTTTTTATTTGGTATGTGTGTGTGGAGGGCACAAAGGAAGGTCTAGACGATGCTTAGTGTTACATGAACCAAGTGTCTTGCAATCCAGCTTTGTAACATGAGTCTCCTCACTTCTGCATCATTGACTTTAACAACTCCAGAAACTGGTTTGGATGTCTCTCTCATCCCGTCATAGTAATGCCATCCCTGATTGCCAACACGGTGGAAGCTCACAAAATGGACTGACCTGTTTTGGTGGTAAGTCAGACCAATAGGTATGTACCTGGGGAGGGGACATGTATCATGAGATGTATTGTATTACATGTTATTTCAAATAAACTATCTACAGAGGAACACAAAACCCACCCTTCGCTTAGGATATTGACTTATTCTGGCAATTGATTAAGCCAAATTTGCTCGTTCCTTCTGGTAGTTGGTACAGACAGAAACCTCAGCACTAGCAGTGTAGGTCTACCAATTGCGAAATCCTGCCGAACTACACTACCGGTCAAAAGTTTTAGAACACCCCAATTTTTCCAGGTTGTTATTGAAATTCATGCAGTTCAATGTCTTATTGTGCTCTGAAATGAAAGAACAGAACAAATGAACAATTTAAGTTAAAAAAGAAATCATGGAATCAATTTATAAACCAAAATGTATTCTACATTTTTGACTCCTCAAAGTAGCCCCCTTTGGCAGATATAACAGCTGAACACACTCGTGGCATTCTTTCTACAATGAAAATCAAATATTCTTCAGAAAGTTCTTCCCAACTCTGTTTCAGAAGTGCCCATAAATGTGTGGCACTTGTAGGTTGTTTTGCTTTCACTTTTCTGTCCAGTTCATCCCAAACCAGCTCAATGGGGTTTAAGTCTGGTGACTGTGCTGGCCACTCCATGTTTTTAAGCTTACCATCTTGTTCTTTTTTCCTAAGGTAGTTCTGGCATAGCTTGGACTTATGTCTTGGGTCATTATCTTGCTGTAGGATGGACCCCAGACCAACTAGGCACATACCAGAGGGTACTGCATGGCGCTGCAAACTGCTGTGGTAGCCGTTTTGGTTCAGGGTGCCTTTCACTCTGTACAAACCACTGACCCTGGATCCAGCAAAACAGCCCCAGACCATCATGCTTCCTCCTCCATGTTTGATAGTTGAGGAAACATCCTTTTGCCTACTCCACGGCGTACAAAAATCCTGCGTGATGAACCGAAGATTTCATTTCAATTATTATTTTCAAATTTTGATTCATCAGTCCATAACACCTTCTTCCAGTTTTCAGTAGTCCATTGACAATGTTTCTTGGCCCAGGCAAGCCTCTTTTTCTTATTCTGACATCTTAGCAATGGCTTTCTTGCTGCAACTCAACCTATCAAACCTCTTCTCTTTACAGTTGAAACTGAGACATGCTTATTACGACCAGAGGTGTCAAGTAACGAAGTACAAATACTTCGTTACCTTACTTAAGTAGAAATTTTGGGTATCTATACTTTACTGGAGTATTATTTTACAGCATACTTTTTACTTCTACTCCTTACATTTTCACGGAATTATCTGTACTTTCTACTCCTTACATTTTAAAAATAGCCTCGTTACTCATATTTCAGTTTGGCTTGTTTTCATTCCGGCTCGTCATCGTTCAAAAAAACACACACAAAAAAACCCTATCCAGATCGCTCCATCCGGAGAGAGTGAATGTGATTGTGGTTGGATGAGAAGTATAAACATAGCTATTCCGACACCCTATTGGTTTGTACGCGATCCATCAAACCTGCACAGACCCGGTGTTAATACGCCACCGGTGCTTTAACAACCGTTATCTACCGGACCGAATAGCAACGCTGATTTCGGTGCCTTATTTAGGTGCCGCTTAGATGCCTGCGCTTCTCTCTGATGCTCCGAAAACGGACGTTAGAGGGAACTGAAACATCGCCGCATGGGACGCTAGTCAACACTACAGTTGGCAGCAGCTAACGTTAGCCTACGGTTAGCTAGCAGCTGGAGTAAACACGGTTAAAATGCTGAGAACCAAACGGTGTAAAGTGTGTCTGTATTTCACTAGAGAGGATTGTAACACCAGACTGTAGCTGCCGTTGTCTGAAAAACACAGACACAGAGATGTGTCACCTTTTTCAGCCCTTCTGAGTTTGCAGGTATGATTTTAATATTACATTATTATAGTCATATGATTTTGTCCTAACGTTTTGGGGTTAAGCTGTTGTCCTTAATGGCATTGTTTCCCCCTTACATCAGGGGTCTTCAACGTTTTTTAAACCAAGGACCCCTTTACTTAAAGTGAGATGTAGCAGGGACCCCCTACTACATATTGTATGAAATTAAGTTGCCTATTAAACTGGGCCTACAATAACAGTTAGGGCAACCTAAAGCGTTCTTACATACCCTTTTTTCATAAGCTATTAAAATATTAATTGTTGGCATGATTTTATAATATTTTAATGTTACATACTGTATGTGGCACAGTAAATCTAGGATTAACTGTATCTGTGGGCTGATATCTTAGGGACTACCTTACCTATAGGCCAGTAAGCCCATCATCAGTGGGAATTTATATTTGCTAATAATATGTTGGAATTATGTTAAGGCATTTTAATTTTAAAAGACTCAAAGATAATAAAAAGACTCAAAAATGTACAATAATTTGGAGGCCCCCCTGCAATGACTTTGAGGACCCCTGGTTGAAGATCTCTGCCTTACATTACTTTTACTTTTATACTTTAAGTAGTTTTAAAACCAGTACTTTTACACTTTTACTTAAGTAAAAAGCTTGAGTTGATACTTCAACTTCTACAAAAGTCTTTTCAAACCCTAGTATCTATACTTCTACTTGAGTAATGAATGTGAATACTTTTGACACCGCTGTTGTCCTGTGAGACGCCTATCACTCTCAGAAACTTGTCTTCTGGTTCTGTTGTGGCTTTGGGTCTGCCAGACCTCTTCCTGTCAGAGTTTCCCCCAGTTTTCTAAGTGCCTTTTGATGGTGAAAAATACTGTACTCACTGACACCTTGACTTTCTTTGCAATTTCTCTGTAGGAAAGACCAACATTCTTAAGTGTTATGATGGTCTGTTTCTCTTCCATTGTTAATTGCCTTTTTCCCGCCATTTTTATGGCAACACACTACTTTCTGCAGTACAATACTGTTCAAATAATGCTCACGAGGGTAGGGTACCACAGTGTGTTCCAACAATACTTTTATACAAACAGAGGGGGTTGTAAGTAATCCAGACAAGTTGGAACACCTGGGGGAATTGATAGCACCAACTTTCAAAGCTTGATCAACCTCCATTGCTGAAGAACAGCTTTACATTGTTAACCCAGTTCTTGTTCCCTGAAAAAGGCCTTTTTGTAAAATTCTGAAATGTACATTATTTTTCAGTTTTGGGTAACCTTGCTTTTTTTTAACCTCAGGTAGTTCATCACTTACATTTGTACCATTTCAAGCTATTCATTGACTTGAACTGCTAAAATTTCAATAAAAAAACTAAAGAAATTGGGCTGTTCTAAAACTTTTGACCGGTAGGTTATGTTTCTCTGTCCTTGGCATGGTAATCCTTTGTTGCTGCAGAAGGATCAATCAGCATGATTAGTTACAGAATGTGGTGAACATGGTCAAATAAATGTTTGTCATATGTCTTACTTTATTAGTTTGCAGTTCCTTGGAGGAGGATGAAACCACTCATCCAGGCTTTCCTGCAATCCACCGAAGTTGTTGCACCTGAAAGTATTGAAAGACAATTTATTACACCAGATTTGTAAAATTAGCAAATAAATGCAGTTTGAGTTATTGAAAAATCAGTCCTTCCAGAAAAAGGGTTTTTGTGATTGTTGCGGGCAAAAATCCTTGATTATGTGGCATGTTTTCTTAAAAAATGCAATGGAATATGCAGGATATTTATGCAATTTTATGCGATGAAATTGCGGGAACTTGCAAAAATTGCGGTTTGATGAAAAAGAGAAAAAAAAGTGATTCACCCAACACCCTGCTTTTCGATGATGTTCACGTCGCGTAATTACGTCACTTCATAACGTTCCAATGGCAGCGGGGGAAAATGGCTGCTCTTGTGTGAAGTAAATGCAAAGATTTTCAACTTTCCAAACGACAGTTTTGGTGGTTCTAAACCAATTCTCCGCATATGCATTTGTGTCCCTTGTTTGACCCAAATGCTCCAACATAACACCACTCCAAAGTAGTAGTGTTCCTACATATGGCTTCAATATCTTTACAAGATCTGGGAAAAAATGTGGGTTAGTTGGCAGTCCACACTCCATCTCACCTTTGTCGTTTTCTTGCAGGGTTAAGACCTCTTTGAATAGCCATGTGAAGGGAGAGTTCCGTACAATGCCTTTCAGAGTTTTTTCCCTTCATCTTTACCTACAGTATTTCTTGATCCACTCCGGCTGTGTCCAGGGCACCCTTCACTTCATTATTGAAGCTGGTTCTGTATTGCCTGTTGTAGTTCATTAATACTTGAACAGGCAGAAGTCATGGAGTGTAGGGCGAAAACATTAGAAATCATATGAAGGATCATCTGTATTTCCTTTAGATTGCTTGCATTTTGTACCAAGGCAAATGCATGTAGGAAGAGAGACCTTGTACTTTTACTGCACTTCCCTTTTGATGCCTTGTCTGCCACAATCTTGATCATATGTGGACCACATATGTGCACAGTTGTAAACATACAAGGCTCTGTGTTCTGGCACACCTCCATGCATCTCTGTAAGTATTGGTGTATTGTACACTTTGACAGGGATGCCAGTGTTGCGTGGATAATGGCCCAGCTGAAATCTGTTTCCACTTTTGTGGGCGTGAACTCTTTTTTTGTACATAGAGGTGTGATCTCGGCACAGGCAATTTAACCAGTTCTGTATTATCACAGAAGTTTGGTCCAAGGTGATCATTTCTGCAAGGGGAACTACAGTAGGCCTTGGCGATTCCAGGGGCATGAACAGTGCGTTATAGAGTACATTTTGGGCTTTAGAAGGTTTGGCTACTACTGTGCCTGTCGTATCAAGATATAAGCAAAGCTCTTTATTGGCATTTTTTTCCTTCAAAGCTTTGAGCTGAGACAGGAAGTACATGTGAACAGTAAAAGGTGACATCCCTATAAACTGCACATAGGAGTGTCTTAAAGCTGTAATTTCGGACCTTGAGTCCTGTGCTTGTTGCACAAGGGATATGTCCAAAAATGTGTTTTTATGATATCTGTCCTGAAGGTTTTTCTCGCTGGATATCTTTTGGAGTTGTGGCGGGACAAGAATGGACCAGAATTGATTGCAGTGAAAAGCCCACTGGGGGCGCTTTATTTGTTCTTAATACGACAAAAGAATGAGTACAACAGTGTAGCTCCCTTGTGGTGTGGCTAGTGAGCAGGGTTAGGGTAGGCCTTGGGGGAATTCTGCTGGGTAGGCAAGGTGCAGCAGAGAGCTCACTGGTGAAGTTCAGCAAGGAGAGGACAGGAGACCTTGGATTCCAGCAGAGATTCATCCAGCTCCAGTCGTCCTTTGCTTGGGTTATGGGCTTCCTGGGTGTAGAGAAGCAGAGCAGTGGTTAGCTTCAGTAGCAAACACAGACTGACCTGCTGTTGTTTGTGTGGCTCCTTTTGTGCTGGCCTGACGAGGGCAAACGAGAGGCAGCTGGAGGCGGTAATCAGTGGCTGCCAGCCGTGTCTCGTTACAAGCAGGCTGCTGAGCCATGGGCTTGTGTTTCCAAACAGAGAACTTTTCCCTTATTGGCACTCGCCATTTTTTTTGGTGTGGATGTGGGTTGGGGTGAATTCCCCCAGTTCTTTTCTTATTTTTTCCCTTTTTGTTTTTCTTGTTTGCCTACGATGGGACAATGCTGTTGGGTGGCTCTCTGTACTTGAGACATGAATTTCAACAATAATTTCATCATTGTGAGTCCCAGGATCTTTGAGAATTATCATTTTGAAGGTCCTACAATTGGCAAACTTGCAATGTGCCTTCCCATGCCAAAATGGACCTGTTCTCTTTCTGGAATCTTGTATTTTTGTTTGATTCCTTATGAAAACTAAAACGCAGTCTTAAATGGTTGAAATTTTTTGGGCAAAGATGTCATACCATGTGCCTCCAAGATGTCCACTTTTTCCTCTTTCCGTATCTACAGGTTTTATGTCCTCCCACTCAGCTCGTGAAAAAGGGATAGCACTCGTCACTGGAGTCTAACCCCTTTAGAGACTTCAGGGCTAGATGTGTTACTATCTGTGTCTTCTATCCTCTCGTCCCGGTCACAAATCTCCCTGTCTTCTATGCTTTCTTCTACTGTCTTGTATACTGAATAGTCGACGAGCTGCTTTCTTAGACTTTTTTGGGGGTTGAGTAGAACAATTTGGACAAAACCAAGGAGAAATCCATTCCATATCTTCATGCCTGTGGATAAAGGGAACATCAGTAGTTAAATCAAACTCCTTTTAGCCACGTCCCTCCGTTCGGCAGCCATATTGCTACGCATTTTGGGCAATTATCGGGCATCGTTTTTGGGCATAACTGCATGCGCAAGGCTTCACGACAACTGCCATATTGGCATTAGTAACTAAACCCCATGCATTTCTATTTCTGAGTGCTGTGTCTCCTCATTAGAAAGTCTCAGGTTAAATGGAGGAGTAAGTGGGGGAGGACAGATAATTCATAATGCTGGACTGTGTGACGTAGGGTTTAGGAGGCAGGTTTAAGTATCATAGAAGACAGAGGAGCGGTGATTTCAGTGCTGTCAATGAAATATGGGCTCCTCCTGGACTTTGTTAAGATAACATTTCATACAAATTAATTCATAATATTAGGCCATTAAACAAAACTATAAAACAGGAAACAGGCACTTTATGAGTAGCAATACAACAATATGTAGGCCTAACTTTGACAAAATGTGCATATCTTTAAGGTTGAATCAAATTTTGCAAGGGTTAAGGTTATGGTTAGGGTTAGGTGCCTTAAAGGCACTGCCGCAGCACTGCCTGGAAAGAGCAGTTGGGGGAAAAAAACACCATCGAGCGTTTACAACATCTCACAAAACACAACTAAAGACACCGACCTCTAAATCAGGTGACTGTGTCTCAGGTGGTATTTGTTCAGCATCCTCAGACTCATTCAGCTCCATGTCAGAATTTATTTCTTCAGTGGGTACCCTTCGTGCCTCCTGTTCCTGAAGTGTGTCAGAGATTGTTTAACAGGTTATAAAAAGTTTACTATGTACAAAAAGATATAATGTGTAGGCCCAACTACTTAAATTATAAAGTCACTGTCGACTGGGCTACCCTGTGCAACCAGCCATCCAATGTCTTAGCTTCTAATTCAGCCTGGGAGAGACAATTTAAGATTTTACATCGTCTTTATATTACTCCTGAGGTCAGACACAGAATGAATCCTGCCATATCAGATCTTTGTACTAAATGTCACAACGCTCCCTTTTTCCATTGTTTGTGGAGCTGCCCCCATATCCAGCAGCTTTCGATCACAATTGCTCAACAACTTGATAAGATCTTTAAGCGCCCTTTACATCTGGGAGCCAGGACTTGTGTGTTGGGTCTGCCTAATGAGTTACCTGCTGATCTTCATAACACAAAACTGTTGCATAGTCTGCTGCACAGTGCCAGGAAGTGTATTCTACTCAGTGTCCGAATTGCATGGGAGCTAAAGGGAGCCGAGCTCCCATAGACTGAGGACTGGCTCCCATGAAAGCACCAAAGAAAAAAATCTGAGGAGAGATGGCTAGCTGCTACCAACCCACCGATAAGAATCCAACTCCTGGGCCATGGGGGTTCTCCACCACGCCGAGACCAGCGGACCTTCGCCACGAGAGGTAACCAATACGCCATGATGAGCCAGAGGGGTCGCTATGCGAAGACCGCTGCTGGGGCCTTGTTTGGGCCCATTGTTTTCCACCAAAGGGATGATGTCAGCCGCAACAACAGCCCCGCTCATCGCACGCCCTTGCTGGGGCCCATGTTCGGCCTGCCCCACCTGGGACCAGAGACGGACAGGGAGACACCTTAGAGGAAGATTACATATTAGTTCCGGTGATTAAAAGGGTATCCTGGGACTACAGAAAGGTGATGATTTACAAATAGATAATACTCACCTGTTACACAGCAGAAATGTCATTTTACTTACATGAAAAATTTAAAAGATAATAATGTAAGATATACATATACAAGCAATTTATTACACATTTATAAATACATTTTTATTCATACAATACTTACCTGAGATACAGCAACATGAGAGTACCTGTGGAGAAAATAACATAGGAGAAAAGAGTTTTACTCACCTGACATATGATGATATGCCACACAAGGTTGGTTAAGCGATTTTATTGCATATTATTTAACACAATTTTCTCCTTTATAACAACATAGAACAGCTAAGAACCTTTTGGATTATTTACAAAGCAACATGTGATTTGTTAGTCTTGTGTGGTGATGTTGTTTGGTCGTCTGGGGGTGGCCTGGTTTGTGCATCAGTGGGTGTTCACCTTGGTGTTCACACTCATTTTTTACTTGATCCTAACCGGCCCGTACCGACCACTTACCTGCGTCCTGGTGGCGTTGCCTATCCATTTCTGTTCATGTTTAAAGTGTTATTAACCCCTTATTTGGACTGACATCCTCTGACACTTTTTCATTCAAAGATGGACTCTGTTGGCATACAGGCCTGAACTTGGTTTTCCAGGACAATTTCTGTTGTGATATATTTTGCATAGAGAACTCAATAAGTTTCTATAATATGTTTACAGTATATTATGTGATGGTCCAGTGACTTTCCAGCCGAGTGAGGTAAGGGTATTTGGCAACGTTCTTTTCACAGGAGCACACTCATTTTCATTACAAGGGTTTTTTAGATTTAACCTTCACTGATGGTTTTTTGACCTAACCTTAATTAGAGGGTCCCCTGACCTAATCTTGATTAGAAGGTCTCTTGACCTAATCTTAATTAGGTCTCCCGACCTAATCTTAACTAGAGGGTCTCCTGACCTAAACTTAACCAGAGGGTCTTTGAATTTACATTGATTTTGAGGGTTTATACCTTGCCTGTTTTTCTGAACCCTAAACGTAACCAGTTGAACCTCTAATGCTTTGGATGCAGTTCTATACATTAAAGAGCACTGTTGTGACTTTAATTACGTAACCCTAACCATTTACACCCCTAACTTTGAGGGTTCATTACTGCATGTCACTTTCAAAGAGCACTGTTGTGACTTTCACTTTAACTTAAGAATGATTGCAGTCCCACATTAAAAGAACACTTTTGTGACTTTATCGGTTGGTCCAGTTTATATACTGTCTATGGCTATCACCAATCCACAGCCTGGTCATGATGAGGGACAGACAGCAGAGTTAATTTCACATCACCAAGAGGTACTGGTAAGTGCCAGGAGCAAGGCACGTTCTAATAGGCTGCCTTTATCCCTATCTAATTTCTATTAATTTGAAACATTAAATGCGTTAGAAATTAATCGCGGGTTGACCGCGATTTCACTTCGTTGTATACGAGAGGTTGTAGTGAGCTCACTTTTGCTGCTAGGATGAAGACTAAGGTATTGAGTTAAACGGGAAAACATCAGGCATGCATTGGTACCACTCTAAATGTGCTAACAAACAGGGAAGGGGGCTACATAATTCACCAAATGTAACCAAACGTTTAATCAAAAAAAATCCTAGCTTTCACTTTCTGTCCGTCTTCATCAGAGTGCAGTTTTTCCTTGTCTTTCATATTTGCGTTTACTATTGTAGAACTGGCAAAGACCTGGGGGTTGTTTGTAAAAGCTTCTGACAAAATTGATACACAAAAAAACAAAAAATCATTTGTTTATTCAGGTTGAAGATAGTTGCCAGTTCCAAGAGCATTAATAAAGCTCAAGAAATAATTAGGAAAATCTTCCAACCACGGATATAACATTAGATTATCTAGAAAATATTTTCGGAACTAAATTCTATTTAACAGCAGTGACAGCTTGTGACGGGGCGCTTGGATGCCGTTACGGTAGCGATGTGCTACCTATTACGGTAGCGATGCGCTACCTATTTTATCTCAAGGACTGAGTGTAAAGGTTGCCTGTATGTTTGTTTAGCGTGTTAATATGTTCTGTTAATTACCACATGCTGTTGTCAAATTATCTGTTAGCTTACCCATTCATCATATCCCTACAGTAATCCCGTAGTTTTCTGGTATATAGGCCTACACATTTAACCTCTAATACTGCGGTGATTTATATGCAATTGCTACAACCATCAATACATAATTTTCTAGTTGAAACCATAAAAGTTACTTTACAAACTTGACAGGTTAAAATAATAACACGTAACACTTATGTCTTTGTTAACTAGTGTCGTTTATTGAGTTTAAAAGCTAACAGAAGGTAAAATGATTTGTCTTACCAGCATGTGCTCTCTTTGTTCTAAAGGAAAGTTTTGCCGCGATCCTCTGGTTTAAATGGGTCTAAGACTTCCGAGGTAACAGGAAGTTAACTGGTATTTTAAGTATTACATTTTGCTGCCATCAAGATGTCTTGTGGCTTTGTTTAATTTGAATGTGAATCATATAAATGATATGCTGTAAATGTCTAGCTTCTTAGATATATTAATGTTGGCTGTATGGAGCTGTTACGGTCTATTCACCTGAGCCACCCCTGCATTGTATTGTGTTGGTATGTTCCAATTTGAGGGGCCGGGCTTCAGGCTATATAGAGTGGCAGTAGTACTTACTCTGGGTGAGAGCTGTTGGAACACCAGATGGAGTAGGATGTAAGTCTGTTGGATGTCCTCAGAGTGATGGCTTGAGTTAAGGGCCATTAGTGAACAGTTTATATATACAGTATATTTATTATCTTATTGTTTTGACTCCCAAGTCAATTTATTTTATTTCCTTGAAAGTATATATATTTTTTCTGTTTTCCTTAATTGTTTTGTAAATTTTTATTTCACGATTTTGCCTGTGGGCCTTAATTGGGGAAAGTCATAATAAAATCCCATCCCATCTTTGACTCATTCTGAGTGTCTACACCTGCTCAAGACTAATCATCTACCCTCAACACAGCTTTGCACTGATTATATCCCTACACGGTTTACCACTACTATACAGAATCTACCATAGCATAGCACCATAGCACCATCATGGTCAATGTATCAAAGGACCAGTCCTTAATAGGCCTCTGTAATCACTTCACATGCTCTTTACTTCCTACTTTTCTGTGAGTGATTCTTGATTGATACGTGTGTGTGCGTGTGTGTATATGCGGCTGGATGCCTAAAATAGGGGGGTGACAGATCATAATGAAAATCAACAGTTCAATATAAGTTTGCTATAAATATAACTATAGGCCTAAGTCTAAGTAGGCCTAGATTTGGTGAGAATGTCCCTCTAGAACAGTGGTCCTCTGTGGCACTTGCTGTTTAAGAAAGATGAGGAAAATCTCCAGAAGTGGTTCAGGGTGATTTGGCAGCATGACAGACAAGGAGTCTTCACTAAAGTGTTGCAAACAGGTAGGCTCCCAACTAAAATGTATGTTGTAGATAGAATTGTAACTGTCCAAGACCGTGAGGAAGGCTGTTTAGTGAGGCTTATCGTGATGCTACTGTAGCTAACAGCTAGGTGCAGGTGGTGATGCTTCAGTATAGGCTATTACTAGCTGTTTAGATCAGTGGGGGATGCCTCGTAGAACTGTCAAATTGCCAGAGCATTTAACACTCCCAGGTCCTTTTGATCAAACGAAAAGAGTACCATCTTTTGAACACAAGGTCATTAAGGGGACGACCAAACAAATGCAGATATGGATATCCGCTTGTGTTTTGTCTATTTGCAAGTGTTTTCTTAAGTTGCAGGGCGTTTGCCCCTGTTGGCCACCTTACTGGGACACTGTAAATCCACATGATTTAAGGAACGACCGTTGCTCTGGAGAGATGGAGAAGTGAGGCAGACCTCTAGCACCAGTCAAAGCCAGGGGAGCCTGGTAAGATGAACTGGCTGCAACGGAACAATGCACAATGTCATGCAAGTGAATGTGTTAGAATAGCAGTTTGTGTGCTGTGTGGGTGTCTGAAGGATCTGATCTTGATGTACAGCTGTATTGTAAAGAACAAAGACTAATTCCATTAACATTTTAATTTGAGGATACTGAAGCAAGAGAGGGAAGAAATAAAGCAATCTAGCTACAAAAGTACCATCACAATCAGTGATGCAGTGTCATTTTAACTTAGTTCATGCCATCTACAGGTCCTTACTTCATGGATATATTCAGCTATGTCTCCAAGTAAGCAATCTGTTGCTTGAACATTTATCAGCCTCCCCCTTGCCCATTCAAGGCTTCTATGCATGGTCTCCAACCTAAAACCCAGGAAATGTAAAGATATTAACAGTTGACATCAAGATTATTGGGCAGAGAGCAAAAATAAAACCTGAAAGACAACAGCAAGTTGTTTTTTAGTTTTCCTTGAGATCCAGTTGATTCATCTGCGGCTTAGAGTGCATTCATTTTCAGATTCAATGTGTTGGCCTGTATAAGCACTCATGAATTAAATGCTATGAATAAAATCCTGGAAAAGTTCTGGAAAAGGCAGGCAAAAGGATAAAACCAAATAAAGTCCAAGTAAAAAATAGGAAAACAAGAACACAGGGGGAACACAGACTAAATACAGAGGGTAACAAGAGGCAGGTGAAAAACATCAGGCAATAGCAAGAGCGGGAAAAACCAAAAGACAGGAAGTAAAACAAGACAAGGCAGAAAACCAGACTGTGTCAAAATAAAATAGGAAACAGAGCAAAATACAAAACAGAAAAACAGATTACCAAAACAAGACAAAACACCAAAGTCATAATAAGATGGATACACAAAATCTACGAGCCAGGTTGACGTTATGTTACATTGAATTTAATTTAACCTCTTACTAAATTATATATCCAGGTGCATTGACATGGCTAACGTTAGCAAAACTAACCGAGTCACTGGTTCAACCACATTCACCATCAATATTGTAAACAAAACTGCATTTCTCTAGCAATTTTACTATTACAGAAAAGGTTTTTACAACTCAAACTCTCACCTTGTTAATGTGGATTCCAACACAGCAGGCGCAGCATAATCTGTCTGCAGAAGATGAGTGCAGTCATCTAATGTTCACTTGCACTGGGAAATAAAGTGTTTCGTAGCCATCTTTTAAAAAAACAAAGCGGGACAGTTGTCGTCATTCTTCTCTCTTTTGATTGAAAACAGATCATTAAATAGATGAACCTCAAAAAAAATTTAAAATTAAAATAGGCTGGGCAACAACTAAAAGCTTTAATCGCATGATTTCCCTGATTAATTAACTTAAACAATGTAATCAAATACCAAATTAAAACTTATTGCCACTGCCAGGGCATTCACGTTATCCTGTTCGTTATATTAGTTATATATAAAAAAAACACAATCCTGAGCCACATTAAAACTGTAACTCTGAGGTAATTATGGTTACCCAGTGATGTCCAGTAGTCCCCAGTGAGAGCAACAGCAGGTGCACGTTGTAAAGCTGTCACTTTTTTTTTACACTCGTGTATTCTTCTTGTGATGGTGTGCGTCTTGAGGGAATCTCATACCTGCCGTCATTTGTTGCGATTCTCAGAATGTTTCTTAAAAGTCCAAGTGCTAACGGTTTGTTGGTGGACACATCCCTTGTACCATTTATGGACAACTGGGGTTAATATATGTTCTTTTGACTTTTCATTTTAAACCAACAACTGTACTTGATCTTTTAAATGAAGCCATTTGCGTAGCGACTAAGATACAGGTGTATTTCATAAAATTATAGTATTGTGGAAAAGTTTATTTCTGTAACTTTATTCAAAAAGTGAAACTTTCATATATTCTAGATTCATCACACATACAGTTTATCATTTCAGTATTTTTTGAAATCTTGATTGATTCTTCTCAGATCCACATTTCTGTATTATACATTCATTGTTGTAATATTCTAATATTTTGAGATATGGATTTTTCATTTCCATGAGCTTTATACGCTTCAATCATCAAGACTAAAACAAAAAAGGTCTGAAATATTTCCTTTTGTGTAATGAATTTAGAATATGAAAGTTTCACTTTTTGAAAAAATAAAAAAATAAAAAAACTTTTCCACTGTATTATAATTTTATTAGATGCACCAGAGTTTTGAACCTGCAGCTGTTCACAACTCCATCCTTGATTAGGACAGTCCTTTTATTTCTGTGACACAGCAGATGGCACAGACTAACATTTATTTTAGTAACATTTTCAAATATGTGCTTAAAATGATTAAAGTAGATGGAAACCCAGCTTTCAACAGGCCAGGAAGTCCAGCCACAATGTCATGAAGATGGCTGAAAAGATAATCAGATATGCTCATCGTGGAGAAGTTCTACCAGACCAGGTTTAAGGTGCATCATGTAGGAACACACTTGCTGTTATGCCTCCAGTGCTCTGATCGTCTGTGCTGCTGCATCCAAACCAAGACCTACAGAATCAAAGCTTACACACAAGTTGTGCATTTGCTTAACAGTCAGTTGCATTTTGCATTATGTTTGGATTGTGCTCTTCAAATCAACTGGATTGGTTCTGTTATGTTAATAAAAGTAGGTGGAAACACACATCATTTACTTAATATGTAGCTACAATACAGCGATCTCAATCAAAATTAGCTCATTCATTTTGCGAGATGAAAGTCTTTGGTTTAAATTTTTGGAGGTTGGTGCACTTATTTTACCAAGAACGAGTTAGGACAATATCAGTGGACTTTAGTTAAAGGAGCTCTAAGCGATGTTGGGTGACGTTACTTCCTGTTGACGTTCGGAGTATTTTCTAACAAAACGAAGACTAGCTCGCTCCTCCCTCCTCCTCATCCCGTTCCCTCCCTTCTGTGCTTCAGTGCACTAACCCCCCCCCAATCCTTCTTGTTATTGGCTGAACACTGGAACACGGTTTGTGTACGTTTGCATGTTGGACGACTTTGTTTTTGTAGGCGGTCTACTAGGGATGGCTGAAGTGAAACTGACGTTCCGAAGCTTTGTCGAGATCCCGAAGCGCAGATGTTTCGAAACACTGATTCAAAGCGTGATTCAAAACACCCATGTCACGTGACTACGGCTAAATGAAACATCGGAGTGTTTCACAAGTGTTTCAACAGGTGGCATGAATCAGCGTTTGATTGACAGGGTCGGGAACACACAATCGCACATCAGTATAAAAGTGAAGTCAACGCATCTTGACCTCGTGGGTTTTTGTGAGAGGAGTTTGATTTTAAGATAGCGGATTTTTGGTGATATAGTGACATTCATAGTGCGAGTTGTTTAGTTATATTTAGGCTTACATTTAAATTTACACATTGACTGATAGGCTAGAGGCAGACACAGTATACATAGTGACACATTAACATATTGATAGGTAGATACATATATAGATACACAGATAGATATATAGATAGAGATATATAGATATAGATAGATAATTATGATTGAAATATAATAAACTGTTGGGACATTATTTTTGAATAAAATCTATAAAGAATTGAGACATTGTGGCTTGATTTTTTATTAATATTCTTTTGTCATGACCAAAATAACATTATGCACAGTGAGGAGCCTACAGGTTACAAGCTTCACATATTAGAAAAATACAATAATAAAAAATGGCTCATTCTCAAGGTTGTTTTAGATCAACACCTGCAAGTGACCACTAGGTGTCATCGTTGAGACAGGTGTCGGATTGTTTCGAAGCCTCGACACAATATGGCACATTTGCTTCAACGGTTTCATTGTTTCACGAAGCCTCGATCTGCCCACCACTACGGTCTACAGAGACCGCGTTTTTTTTTTACAGTGTGTTTAGGGTAGACAGACTGACAGGGCAAAGACAAAACGATCTAACAAAAGACAAAGGGAACACAGAGGCTAAATACATGAGGTAACGAGTAAACTAGGAACAGGTGGGACAACAGGTGAAATGCATCAGGGCGGGGCAGGACAATCAACAAAGGTGGGAAAACACAGGAAGTAAACTGGACAAGACAGAAAACCAGACTATCAAAATAAAACAGGAACCAGAAATAACCAACAAAGAGGAATGCACAAGAATACATAGTTAAAACAGGATAAACAAACACAATGAACAGGGGAATAAGGAACAGACATAAACACAACAGAGAACAGAAATATACAGAATAAAGATACAAAACCCGCAAGCACAAAAACACTATAGTATATTATAAATATATCGTACTAAAAAATATTTTATACAAATGTGCCATATTTCTTCCTGTTAATCCTTTTATTTTGAAGGCACATTCACATGGTTTCTGGCACAACTTTTTCTAATTAAAGGCCTAAAATGCCCCAAAAAAATAATCTTCAAAAAAAGGGTTGTGAGCAGAATATTGTATTTATTCAGTGTCATGTCAGTAGCTTTAATAGGTTTTTTATAAAAAAGCAGAGGCTGGGCTCGTAGATGGAGTCTGGGTTCTGCAGGCAGGGTGGGCGTGAAGGCTGGGCTCCGCGCAGAGGTTTATTTTTTATTTTTTATTTAGGACATATTGTCCATCCATACAGTGTCGATGGAATGCTTCCATCTGCCTATTAGGCGGGGTGAAGTCATTGTCCTCCGCATCTGAAGGTAGACTATCCGAGGTCGTCCTGAAAAGAATCACATTTCCATAGTGTGTTGACATAGTTGATCAACAAAAAGACATTTTCTCATTCTGATTGTAAGAACCAAAATGACAAAACTTATGAAATCTTTCAAGTTTACAACTAACAATTCCCACTAATTAGACATTAGTTGTGCTGCGTTCCAGACACAATTTTGTACCCTGTCCAAGCTGGAGGAGGGCTTGTTGTTTTCCACCCACCAGCGGAGCAGCACTGGCGTCACACACTACGAAGTGCAGATGGAACAGAAAAAGCATAAATAAAAATCAGGAGGTGATCAACACAACATACAGGGACAGGTGAGAGTGAAGCTGACCTCTTTGCACGGAGGCGTTCCTCTCTGGAAGGCTGCATCTGGCGCTAAGGGGGCGTAGGGAGCTGAGGGAGCTGAAGCTACACTCTGATGAATGGGCCCAAGGCTGGGTTCTGCATGGAGGGTGATTCTGGACCCTCCTTATTCTATCAACTAACATCAAGCCAAAAAATAAATATATTTTATTTTTTATTAGTTTCGTTTTTTAATAAGAATTAAAAAATATAAAATACTGTATGTATATATTTTTTATTTTAAAAAGGTTTATTATTTTTATTTAGGACATATTGTCCATCCGTACCGTGTCAAGGGAACGCTTCCATCTGCCTATTAGGCGGGGTGAAGTCATTGTCCTCCGCATCTGAAGGTAGACTTTCAGAGGTCGTCCTGAAAAAGACTGTTGATATAGTTGATCAACAAAACGACATTTTCTCATTCTGATTGCTGTAATAGTTGCCAATGGTATTATGGTAGGTTTCTTGCACATGCCCTTACAAAAGATGAACCTATGACCTATAACTCATAGTTTGCATTAAATTTGCATTCCTCAGCAATACAAGACGGTATGAGGAGGAGACGGAAGCTACAGCAACTTAGGAGGTACGATAGAGACGCAGTGAGCAATAGTGTTGTTTTCGTCAATGAAAATTATGACGAAATATCGTCGTCAACGAACCATCATATGACGAAAATGAGACGAGACGCAACGTAAATGCTGGTCATGTGACGATGACTATAATTAAATGTATAATGCTATATTTTACAGTCATTTTACAGCAGAAGTATGGGACTTTGCTTCCAAAAATCTCCATATTTATACAGTAAAATGTTTGATTTTCAGTATGGGTGCAGTAAGTGATGCCCTGTACTCAAATATATCAAATCAATGACATATCAATATGTCTACAATTTTAGATTTAAAGTAATTTTACCGTAGAAATGTGCTTTACTTTGTAAAATCTCAATGTATACAGTAAAAATGTATGTTTTAATTATTTTTCAACCAAAGAGTCTCGTTTATTGTTAAACTGTTGAAGTATAAGACTGAAAATACATAATTAAAAAGACTACACACTTCAATGTCGCACAGATGATGTCTTGCTGAAGTTACGATGTCTGTGTGTATTGTACCGGGAACGTTACTCAAATGAGCAGAAGATGTTGCTTGTTCTTTTGCTTATCTGCTGAAAACACTTCACTGGATAAAACACAGCAGGTAAGATAACGTTACATCTGTTGTGGAACACAGCTAAGCTAGCTAGCTAGCGAGCAATTTGAGCATCGCCGAAGCAAGCGAAACAAAGAAGTTTAACTTTATTCAAATGAGGACCACTAGAGAACCAATTAGGTCCGCACGTTTGAGAGCGAATCGCAGAGGCAAGCGAAACAAAGTTGACGAAAGTTTAACTTTATTCAAATGAGGACCACTTGAGAACCAATCAGGTCCGCATGTTTGTGTTTGGAGGTTACAAAAAAAGTCTGACCAAGATGGAGGGGGGTATCAGAGCTGTATCATGACAATTTGTATGTGATTAAAATGCTTCTACACGAACATTGGTACTTGTATCAACACAAATTGTGATTTATATGACACACAAACTTAGTCAGGGCACATACACCACTAAATAGACCACTGTATATCTTAGTTTAAACACTCAAATTTCTCAGCTAGCCGTCGCTGGCATGTTCGGACATTGGATTTCATTGTAGCTTAGCCAGGCAGTTAGCGAGCAGTGGAAGTTAATATCACTTAGAAAATTTATATTTTAGCCTATGAGAGAGGGAGAAACAGAGTGAAACAGAGATACATCATATTCTAGCATTGTAGAAAATTGATCTTCATTGTAAATTTCCTGAGTAACATTATCTTCTGCTTACTTTTAAGGCAAAGAGTACAACTGTTAATTTGTGAAAATGATTAGTAGCCTAATCCTTGAATGGTATGATTATGACTGTTTCAGTTCAGAGCAGTTAATGTATATATTTAGTAGAATTGTACGGATAAAGCACTTTAGCAGAGTACGAGTATTATACTAATTATAGTATTATAGTAATACGAGTCATTATCTGTGCTCGGATTGAATAAAAATCCTCATTGGGTAGCTGACTGTGTCTGCGTTCTCTGATATTCTAGTCACAGCGCCCCCCCCCCCTACACACATACAGATTTAATGTGTTGCTGTTAGGCCTGGCAAACTTGATTCCTTTTTAGGATTCAGGTTATTCTGAGTCACTCACTAAACTGATCCGGGTTGTGCGAGTCACTTGAATCACTTTAGTCAGTATTGTATGCTACGTCCAAGGCGAGCTTTTGATTTGGATAAAATGGCATGTTTTCATTTATAATCTTTTAATTTTATTTAAAAAAAATATCCATAAATATAAATGGTCTGAAAGAAAACCGAATATTCATTTAAAAATGACATGGAATTATATTTTTTAACTTTAATAGGACTGACAAATAAGAGCCATCTGGACTCATGAACATTTACAATGACTTAAAATCTCTTTAATGAAAATTCCATGCGCCCCTTTTTCATGTATGCACTGTATGCATTTAATGTTTTCAATGTGTATGTACATCTGTATTTGAATAATAAAGTTTCATGAAGTAAAAAAAAAAAAAAAACATGAGTTGTCGGCGAGGCGAGCTTACAATGTTTCAATGTCTGCTCGACCTAATTGCATTTTAATATACTACATTTATACACCAAACCTACAGTAGGCCTAGCTAGGCTACGTGCAGAACATTGTATGTTATTCATCAACAACTCATGAGTCATTGAGGGCTCGTGAGTTGTCGACAACTCATGAGTTGTCTGCGAGCCGAGCTGAGGCGAGCTTGTAATGTTTCAGACTGTCTGCTCAACCTAATTGCATTTAGCATACTACATTTATACACCAAACCTACAGTAGGCCTAGCTAGGCTACGTGCAGAACATTGTATGTTATTTCGAAAGTGAAAGAATGGCTTTTGTTGTTGATTTGCTTTACCCTGAGCTCGAGGAGAAGCTGCACCCGCTTGCTCGTCTGAATCAGATCCACTCATGACAACGTAGCCGGCTGATTCAGTTGATTCGCGGGATTTACTGACTCCCGCGAGAACTCACGAGCCATCAACAACTCATGAATCACCAACAATTCACGAGTCATCAAGGGCTTGTTAGTTCTCGAGTGAATCCCACGGTCTGCGAGCTTCCGCCTCTGCGGAGTCGGGACTGTCTCTCTGCTCACTCAGGCGTTTGAGTTGACTTGTGGAGTTGCTGTTAACTACGAAATTGTAAGTTATAAAGCTTTTTGCAGCTAAGATGGCTAGGAATAGTAGAAGCTAATGTTGCAAGAGGTTTGTGTGTGCCGCTGTTATCATGTTAGATTGAATTGTAATAGGACTCAACTGAACCGGGTTAATGACGCTAGAGACTCGTGATTTGTGAGTCAATTTAAAGACTCGGGTTAAAGATCCAAGTGAATCACGACTCGAACAGGTCTAGTTGCTGTGTCCCGCTCTGCTCACTCCCACACAGAACACTGAGAAGAGAGCTCGCTCGCTCTCTCTCCCTCTCTCTCTCTCTCTCTCTCTCTCTCCCTCAGTCACTCAGGTTCGCGGGTCTTTTCCGTTAACGTTTAGGGTTTCTTCAGCTTCAGGTTTGTTTTTTCCTTCGGTTTGTAGTACTTACTTAGTAACCAGTAGAGTTCTGGTAAACGTGGGGATTGTTCAGTGGTGCTTGGTAGAATGCGACTCGCATTGCATCTCTGCCTGTCGGAGATTTTTTTTCTTTTTTAAACCGTCAGCTGGCTCTAACCAGTTTTTTTTACTTCACTTTGTTGCAAAACTTGTTCTGTATATAATTTGTTTGTTATCGTGATCAAAACCATTGACCTGAAGCTCAATGCTGATGCTGTCATGTAAATAGTTTTCTAATCAGCAATAAATATAACAATTTCTGATCAACCCATATCAATTGCATGACATAATAATAACATACTGGTTAAAGCCGCGCCCATTTCAAGACAAGCCGACCCACTTCCGGTTTAAATTTTGTCCACTTCCGGGTTAGGCACCGCCCAGTCCGAGTACAGATACAGATAATTCATATGGTTAACAGATACAGATAATGCTGTACTCGCTCATCCCTAATATTTAGGCTACTTGCGCATTCAGTCGGTTTGCCATCGTCTGCCACGCTATATCTTGCTGTTTCATTACAGCGGCCGTGTTTCTTTTTTTTTAATACAAATAATGTGTTTCGCTTCCATTAGAAGCTGCTGCTCACTCTGTGTAAAGTATGTACAGATCCAAAACCACTATAATCTGGACTAAATTATTCGAGGAACCGTTGGGGTTGGGTGCGATGCCACATGGGTGGCAGTGAAGGTCAGGGGCCTCGACGGACCAGACCCGGGCGGCAGACGCTGGCTCTGGGGACGTGGAACGTCACCTCTCTGTGGGGGAAGGAGCCGGAACTGGTGCGGGAGGTGGAGCGCTACCGGTTAGATCTGGTGGGGCTTACCTCTACGCACAGTCTTGGTTCTGGAACCATACTCCTGGATAGGGGTTGGACTCTTTTCTTCTCCGGAGTTGCCCAGGGTGTGAGGCGCCGGGGGGGTGTGGGGATACTCACAAGCCCCCGGCTGAGCGCCGCTGTGTTGGAGTTTACCCCGGTGGACGAGAGGGTCGCCTCCCCACGCCTGCGGGTTGTGGGGGAAAACTCTGACTGTTGTTTGTGCATATGCACCAAACAGGAGTTCGGAGTATTCGGCCTTCTTGGAGACCTTGACTGGAGTCCTGCATGGGGCTCCAGTGGGGGACTCCATTGTTCTGCTGGGGGACTTCAACGCACACGTGGGCAATGATGGAGACACCTGGAGAGGCGTGATTGGGAGGAACGGCCTCCCTGATCTAAACCAGAGTGGGTGTTTGTTGTTGGACTTCTGTGCTAGTCGTGGATTGTCTATAACGAACACCATGTTCGAACATAGGGATGCTCATAAGTGTACCTGGTACCAGAGCACCCTAGGCCGAAGGTCAATGATCGATTTCATAATCGTTTCATCTGATCTGAGGCCGTATGTTTTGGACACTCGGGTGAAGAGAGGGGCAGAGCTGTCAACCGATCACCATCTGGTGGTGAGTTGGGTCAGAGGGTGGGGGAAGACTCTGGACAGGTAAATTGGGAACGTCTGGAGGAGGCCCCTGTCCAACAGACTTTCAACTCACACCTCCGGCGGAGCTTTTCGTGCATCCCTGTGGAGGCTGGGGGCATTGAACCCGAGTGGACAATGTTCAAAGTTTCCATTGCTGAAGCTGCGGCGAGGAGCTGTGGTCTTAGGGTCTTAGGTGCCTCAAGGGGCGGTAACCCACGAACACCGTGGTGGACACCGGTGGTCAGGGAAGCCGTCCGACTGAAGGAGTCTTTCCGGGATATGTTATCCCGGAGGACTCCGGAGGCAGTTGCAGGGTACCGAAGGGCCCGAAGGGCTGCAGCCGCTGCCGTGAAAGAGGCAAAGCAGCGGGTGTGGGAGAAGTTTGGAGAAGACATGGAGAAGGACTTTCGGTCGGCACCAAAGTGCTTCTGGAAAACTGTTCGCCACCTCAGGAGGGGGAAGCGGGGAACCATCCAAGCTGTGTACAGTAAGGATAGGACACTGTTGACCTCAACTGAGGAGGTAATAGGGCGGTGGAAGGAGCACTTTGAGGAACTCCTGAATCCGACTAATACGCCCTCTATGTTAGAGGCAGAGCTGGAGGATAATGGGGATTGTCGTCGATTTCCCAGGCGGAAGTCACTGATGTAGTCAAACAACTACACAGTGGCAAAGCCCCGGGATTGATGAGATCCGTCCAGAAATGCTCAAGGCTCTGGGTGTGGAGGGGCTGTCCTGGTTGACACGCCTTTTTCAACATTGCGTGGAAGTCTGGGACGGTGCCAAAGGAGTGGCAGACTGGGGTGGTGGTTCCCCTTTAAAAAAGGGGGACCAGAGGGTGTGTGCCAATTATAGGGGTATCACACTTCTCAGCCTCCCTGGTAAAGTCTACTCCAAGGTGCTGGAAAGGAGGGTTCAGCCGATAGTCGAACCTCGGGTTGAGGAGGGACAATGCGGATTCCGTCCTGGTCGTGGAACAACGGACCAGCTCTTCACTCTCACAAGGATCCTGGAGGGAGCCTGGGAGTATGCCCAACCGGTCTACATGTGTTTTGTGGATTTGGAGAAGGCGTATGACCGGGTCCCCCGGGAGATACTGTGGGAGGTGCTGCGGGAGTATGGAGTGAGGGGGTCTCTTCTCAGGGCCATCCAATCTCTGTACAACCAAAGCGAGAGCTGTGTCCGGGTTCTCGGTAGTAAGTCGGACTCGTTTCAGGTGAGGGTTGGCCTCCGCCAGGGCTGCGCTTTGTCACCAATCCTGTTTGTAGTATTTATGGACAGGATATCGAGGCGTAGTCGGGGTGGGGAGGGGTTGCAGTTTGGTGGGCTGGGGATCTCATCGCTGCTCTTTGCAGATGATGTGGTCCTGATGGCATCATCGGCCTGCGACCTTCAGCACTCACTGGATCGGTTCGCAACCGAGTGTGAAGCGGTTGGGATGAGGATCAGCACCTCTAAATCTGAGGCCATGGTTCTCAGCAGGAAACCGATGGAATGCCTTCTCCAGGTAGGGAATGAGTCCTTACCCCAAGTGAAGGAGTTCAAGTACCTTGGGGTTGTGTTCGCGAGTGAGGGACAATGGAGCGGGAGATTGGTCGGAGAATCGGGCGCAGCGGGTGCGGTATTGCATTCAATCTATTGCACCGTTTAGACGAAAAGAGAGCTTAGCCAGAAGGCAAAGCTCTCGATCTACCGGTCAGTTTTCGTTCCTACCCTCACCTAAGGTCATGAAGGCTGGGTCATGACCGAAAGAACGAGATCCAGGGTACAAGCGGCTGAAATGGGTTTCCTCAGGAGGGTGGCTGGCGTCTCCCTTAGAGATAGGGTGAGAAGCTCAGTCATCCGTGAGGAGCTCGGAGTAGAGCCGCTGCTCCTTTGCGTCGAAAGGAGCCAGTTGAGGTGGTTCGGGCATCTGGTAAGGATGCCCCTGGGCGCCTCCCTAGGGAGGTGTTCCAGGCACGTCCAGCTGGGAGGAGGCCTCGGGGAAGACCCAGGACTAGGTGGAGGGATTATATCTCCAACCTGGCCTGGGAACGCCTCGGGATCCCCCAGTCGGAGCTGGTTAATGTTGCTCGGGAAAGGGAAGTTTGGGGTCCCCTGCTGGAGCTGCTCCCCCCGCGACCCGACACCGGATAAGCGGACGAAGATGGATGGATGGATGGATGGATGAAGTTATCAAAATTTAAAAGCTTGTATTTCTGTACCATTAAACAGTGGTGCCACTTTGTTGGTTTCTGATCCATTATTTTCAGTGCCTGTTTGTATAATGATATGATGGTTTGACTGTTGTCTGGGAGGCTTGGCCCCCTAAAGTAACACAGTAGGATAAGTGAGAGAGTATCATGAAAAAACAGTAAAGCTGCTGATGATGCCTTATGATCAGGCAGGAGAGCTCACCTGGTCGGTCGTGTCATCTGTATTTGACTGATACGAGAGCTCAAAGTGGCCAGATGGAGACATGGTCTTAACAGGATCAAGAAATGGCACACACGGAGAGTGAGAACCAGTTAAATTTAAAGTCCAGTTTCTTATGATTTATTACATTATTCGCTTACCTCAATATCTGCAGTGTGTGAACTTAGTCCACGGGGAATGCTGTCGTTGTCTCTGCTGTATTCTTGGTAGGGAAAGGCCTAAACAAACAAAAGTAAATTTTAGAATACAATTACAGGGGAAATGTCCCAAAACTTTTAGGTACGGTACACTGTAAATTCTAACATTCTAATTAATAAGAAATAGTAAGTGAGGTTGACTTAGTTTTGACCAATCTGATGAGAACACTCACCTTATCTGAGTATAGAGCGAAAATGAAAACAAACTGAGTCATTTAAAGTTCAGGTCACTCACAAAACACTAGTCCAACACATGGCCATGCGCAGAAGCCTCTCGGTATGTCTTGCGTATGCGCTTGTCGGATCGTGCAGGCAGGCAGCACACAAAGCGATGGAGACACGACGAAACACACACGGACATCGCTGGAGTACTTTACAGGTTCATTTGATGAGTAAAAGTTTGAAATAAATTTGCTTTCTTGATGTATATTCATTCAACGCTAGTTTAACTTTTGTTCAGCATATGTCAATGTCTATGTGACTTGTGCCTGATGTTAAGTATAATAGCCTAGCATATAGCTAGCTATCTAATCTAGCCCAACGTTCGTTGCTAACAATCATGTCTGTTAGAACCACTAAACTATATTAAAGAGTATACACCCTTTTCGGACGTGGCTCATGCGTAAGTTTAAAATTGCATTGTTACATAAAAATGTGTCTCGTATTTTTTAACTTGCTCCTTATATTTTTGGAAGACAATAATCTGATCTGCACATTCTGTATCAGGCTAGCAGCTAGCATTCATTACCAGTTTAAGGTAGCTAAGCCACGTGCGGGCTAATTGTTTTAGCAAAGCATTCCGACCCCATTCACAAACGGAAATAAAAACGCATATATTTCCATTGGCCCATTTGGCCTTTCACTTGCAGGTTTTATCACTGAAAACGATAATTTCTAAAAACTCCAGCCAAAAGTGGAAATTTAGGTCGGTTACACACTGCCTGCATGAGCGTGGCGTTTCTGTTGCATGGATTTTTCTGTCTTTCCACACCAGAAACGTGTCTGACACGGCGCTGCTGCTGCTAGCCTTGTCTGGACACAATGTATGTTTCCCATTGATAAAATGAAATACCATGTTAAACATAAATATATACTGATTTGATTACAGCAAACACAACATCGGCAATATTGACGGCAAAATAAGTACAGAATATTTCCTTCTGGATTGACAGGTGCAATGTTAGAAAATCAATTTTTTTTAATTCAATTTATATGAAAACCTAGATACTTTCAAACATCAACATGTAATTTATTAATATGTATTCGTGCCTAAATGACATATAAACATCTTTTCATATTCTTTCTTGCCTGGAAGCTTCCAACAGCTTGCCTGTGGCGTGAAAAATAGGCTTTGGTCCTATTTCTAGCAGGCACGCGTTTATGGCGCAGCTTGAGCAGGCAGTAAGCTCTAACCTGTTAACATGGGAGCCGAAATATAAACGGACGCCACGCAGCTGACACGCTTGCGCAGCGCCTTAACCGGCCTTAGGAAAACTCTGGTTTCACGTCTGCATGTATAGCAGCTAAACAGGGAATGAATCATGATTTGTTTGTTCGTCCTCCGTGTCAGCTAGCATGTTTCAACCAGAATTATTGCAGCTTGGTCATTATTTCTAGCTATTTAATCAGGGAACAGGAAATGCTTTCAAATTATTTGATTTAGTGTTATTTTATTTCAACACAACTTATTTTGTCCAAGCAAAAGCATTAGATTGGGCAAATGTTTACTATTTCTATTATAATTGAGTTAATTTCATTGAGCTTGGTGCTAAAATTATAATTTCTTCTTTCCTGTCTAGATTTTGTCAAGCAGACCAAATCCCTGAATGCAGTGGACCTGTAAGTACTGCACTTTTATGCGGATAAGAGAGGCTATTTGCTAAAGCATTATCGCCTGAAACATGGGTCCCAAGCTCGATCCGCTTTCCCGTGCCTTCATAGGGAATGTCTTTGCACTTTTAAAACTTTCAATTCACTCAAGGTACATTTATCAAAATGGCACACTCAGAACGATCCAGGGAGAGTAGGTCAAACTGTATTTCACTGTCAGCTGTGTGATTTTATGGAGCCTTGCAATGAGAATGAATTTTTCACACATTTGCGAAGACATCTGAAGTTAAAGCAAATAGTTGTATGTCCATATCAAGACTGTAACTTCAGGAGCAATGTTTATTCCACCTTTAATGCGCACAAAAGCAAAGAGCATCAACATGAGAGGCCATTCAAACCTAAAATCGTTTCTGAGATTAGAGACGAACCGGCTGGTAATTTGGATGTTCATCTTGTAAATGATGCAACTGAAACTGATATTGAGTTAGATGTTTCTGAGGTTGATGAAGATGTGGGTGACTTGGAAAGACAGTTAGAACATAATATAGCTGCTCTATTTCTGAAAATGTCAGCAATTCTCAATGTCACTGAAAATGCCTTGCAAGATGTGATAGAGCAGATCAACCAAATGTATTTGCTGTCACAGCCCTTGTTGCGATCCCCAGTTCAAAGAGTACTGCAGCAGCATTTTGGAGATGTTGATGAGACTTTAGTGAGTGAGATAGTGAGAGTAGTTACTGAGAGTAATGTATGTCTCAAAGTCACTTCTACTGGAGGTTCACTCTCAACTGTTAGCAACCGTGCATCATTCATTTTAAGGGAATTCTCTGTAGTAATGCCTGAGGAGCTTCTTCTAAAAAACAAGCAGACATTTGTGTATGTTGCCATTCTCAAAATGCTCCAGACATTGCTTAACAATGGAGATGTGTTAGATAAGGCCATGGCAGCAGAGACACGTGTCACAGGGATACAGGTCTCACAGGGACGGTTCCCTTTTCAAAGAGAATTCTCTTTTCTCTGAGGAAGAGTTCAGAATTTCGCTTTTCTTGTACATTGATGATTTTGAAGTGTCAAACCCTTTGGGGTCATCTAGAAAGAAGCACAAGCTATGTGCCATCTACTGGGTGCTTGGCAATCTCCACCCAAAGTATCGCTCCACACTTCATGTCATTCAGCTTGCAGTGCTTTGCAAGGTTGACTCCATCAAGGAATATGGCTATGATGAACTTCTTCGCTGTCTTGTTAAGGATGTTGTCTCTCTTGAGCGTCAAGGTGTGTACGTTGAGTGGTTAGGAGCTAGCGTTAGAGGCACTGTATCATTTGTTGCTGCAGACAATCTTGCTGCTCACTCGTTGGGAGGACTCTTTGAAAGCTTCACAGTTAGTCACATGTGTCGTTTCTGTATGGCCACACGGGAAGGAATACAACACACAGAAGTGCAGTCAGGTGCATTCCAACAAAGGACAAAAGAAAACCATGATCATCAGGTGCAAGAGGTATTGCAGGATGAAACCATGGCTCCAGAGTATGGTGTAAAAAGAAGCTGCTTGTTGAGTGATAGCTTAGAATACTTTCATGTTATTAATGACAAAAAACTACAACCTAAGCACCACTATGTAGAACATTACCCTGAGCTCATTAAAATGTTTGGACCTCTGTCTCATGTATGGACGATGCGCTTTGAGGGGAAACACAAATTTTTCAAAAAAGCGGTCCGTCACACCAACAATTTCAAGAACATAGCCCTCTCTTTAGCTGTAAGGCATCAGAAAATGATATCATTCCATCTAGCTGCAACCTCCTTTTTTAAGCCATCCATCGAACTTACCAAAGTGAAGTCTGTGATGGTTTCTTCATTTCCAGAAAATGTCCAGAACTCACTCTATGAAATGAATGACCGGCAAAGCACAGTCCTTGTGGCATCTTCTGTATGCGTAGACAGCGTTAAGTACAGTGCAGACATGGTGGTTTCTGTTGGTTCTTGTTCTGGGCTCCCAGATTTCAGAATGATAACAAAGATTGTGGTGATCAACACTAACGTTGTGTTTGTCTGCAGACTTATGACAGCGTGGTACAACAAACATCTTAGGGCATATGAACTGTGTGGCGATCATATATCCACCTTCTTGGTCACCCACTTAAGGGAACTGAATGACGTTTTTCCCCTATCAGTCTACAGCATTAGAGGCAGGCAGTTGGTTACTCTTAAAAGGTTTATCTTGTGCTAAGTAATGTTGGAAACAAATTAACTTTTTTACCACAGATTTTTCCAATTTTCTGTTGACGTGAATCACAAATTGAGGCAAGCAGATCTTGCTTACTTAAATAATGGTACTAGGCTGGTTCCGTCACGCGACGTGAAGCATGACGTCCTTGAAAAAATTTTCGAAGCCATTTATTCCTTCAAGGCTTACCCTACAGATGAGCAGTTTACTGATGTGACAAAGGCCTTGATCTCTAAGCACCCAAGCCTTACTGAACCTGGGACCCAGACAGGCTGGTATGGCTGGAAAAGCAGCCTCAAACTTAAGATGGGAAATTTACGTACTAAATTAAGAAGGGCTGATATCGTGCTATCGCGGAGATCGTCAGAGATGAGCCTGATGTACGGAGCATGGTGGACCGATGGCCGGCTCTCTTCACCAAAGGCCAGGTAAGCTTCTACTTATTCTATTTCAAAGTAAAATAAATTAATGCTGTTATCATAATGATTTCAGGCTCAATCATGTTGAATGTTATTAAGTAGATCAAACTCAAATTTAATGTACATTTCCCCTGCTTCCCCAACCCACATATTTTTCAGGTTTGTGCTGAGTTCAACAGAGTAGCAAGCAAGAATCTGGAAGGAGATTTCTTTGAGGCGCTGGACCAGCTTATTCCGCGTTCTTTGCAACTTTTCAAAGACCGAAAAGGTGCCGTTGGGCAGAAGTTGAGAGATTTCGTGCAGGACATCAACTTTGTAGTAAGGAATTTTATATAATGTCTTCACATTTTATCAAGGGTGATTTCAGTATTTTGTAAGATCAAGAGTAATTTCTATGGAAAAGTTAAAGGAATACGGTGAGATTATATTAGACTATATTTATGTAGGTGGGCAAATGCATTTTTGTCTCAGTGCATGCATTGTCTTTTAGTCCGGCGGCGCCATCGCTAGCATAGGTTAGCGTAATGAATGGAATACTTTGTTGCCTTTTTTTTGTTAATTAAAAAAAATATATATTTTCTAATATTGCACCTGTCAATACAGAACGAAATATTCTGGAGCCTATTTTGCCGTCAATACTGCTGACATTGTCTTTGCTGTAATCAAGTCAGTATATATTTATGTTTAACATGGTATTTTATTTTATCAATGGGAAACATACATGTGTCCAGACAAGGCTAGCAGCAGCAGCGCCGTGTCAGACACGTTTCTGGTGTGCAAAGACATAGAAAACGCCAAGCAACAGAAACGCCACGCTCACGCCACGCAGCCAGTATGTAACCGGCCTTAATCTGCATTGCTATTTTTACTCGTTGTGAATATGCAGACCACAAGAAGTAATTAGGTTTTGTTTTTGTTGTTGTTGTTGGGTCACTTTTACTCACGACATGCTCACGGCAACAAAGGATTCCATTCATTACGTTAAGCTACCAGCGGCAGGCCTGGACTAAGACAACGCATGCACTGAGACAAAAATGCGTTTGCCCACCTATATAAATATAGCGGAGACGGTGAATAACCCTATTTCAACAAATGGTGGCGTATTCCTTTAAAGGCAGCCACAGATAAAATAGTTGCCCTCCTTTTCTCTGTGGCATAAGCATGGGCTCTAAAGTTATTGTATAGTGGCAGATAGGGCTGCAACAACGAATCGATAAAATTCGAAGAAAAAAAAAGCAGAGAGGAGTGGAGCAGCGTGGAGCGAAAGAAAAGAAAAGAGCAGAGCGGGGGTAGAGGAAATACGGAGAGAGACCGGAGAGACCGGTAACGTTGTTCTGAAACACACGGCGGAGGCAGAGAAATCAGTACAACCTAATATAAGTCATCCAAGGTGTGGGAGCATTTCACACTAAATAAATCAAAAACGTGTTAATTGCAAGATAAGCAAAAGCGACACGGCATGGCAGGGGCGCACCACGGTGATGAGTCAGCACCTAAAACGTGAACATGTTGGAGTCCTTGATGAGGAGGAAGGGAGTTCAACAGCAGGGTAAAGTCACTACACTATCCTACTTCTGTTCCGTTCTGGAGTGTGGAACGTACCGTCCCTCCAGTAGCTCTTCTGGTGCTGCTGTTTACTCGTTATCCAGCTGACTAGCATGACAAGCTAGCGTTAGCTCGGTAGTAACAGTAATAAAGCAGGGGTGGTATAGTTTGCAAGACTAAAGACACGGTTTTATTCACCCGCCTTTTTTGGCCCATTCATTTTTCAATCTGTTGTCATGTATATATTATGTGCTTTGTCCCATATCAGTCATTGTTGACAAATATATTAGTGTGTGGTGTATAAATGATCTTAACTTGCACTTACTACAATGATGGTAATAATTTAATGAATAAGTGTCTGTGTGTTTGTGTGTCTGTCTGTCTGTGTGTGTCTGTCTTGTCTGTATCTGCTATTTGGGTGACTTACCTTTACACAACTATTAACTAAAACAAGTATGTATTGAGTTGATGTTAATGCTTTTGTTTTTTTTATCCGATTCATCGATTAATCGACAGATTTAACGATTATTAAAATAATCGTTAGTTGCAGCCCTAGTGGCAGACAAGTGGTATTTTGAGGGATCCTGTAGAATTCAAGGAGACTTAAACTTTGTTCTGTTAGGATGTTTAGTTTGTGTCTTGTGAATGTCTTAACCTTAATTGTCTCTGTATCATTAGACATCAGATGTGATAGCCCAGCACACCCTTGTCCTGAAAGGAATTCCTGTTTTACTTGGGGACAAGTCCAATGAGTTCTACAGGACAGCATTTGTAAGTATACTTGCAAGAAGAAAAAAAAAAATCTTGATCTCAATTTGTTTAGAAAATTATCATATCTACTCATGGTTATTTATCTACACAAGATATTTATTTACTATTATCTTGTGCAATGCACATTGGAAATTGCCACTTATTCCCCATGTGTTTTACGTTAAATGTCTTGGTTGGACATTTTATAAAATAGTTTAAGCATATACAGTTGCTATCATATTCAACCTAACCTACACTTTACTGACTTAAAGGAGACATCTGGGTCTGTTTTCCAAGAGTCACTGAGTGTTGCAGGAAGCGAAAAAACCATAGCAAAGATCCAACGTAGACCTAGATCTCCCCCAGGTGACCTATGGGAAAACCTTTTAAACCTTGCTTTTGGCCTCTTAACATTCTCAGAAAATCATTACAAGATCTATGCAAAACGTTGGGTTCCCTGGTAGACACCACTGTGCAAGTATAATTTAATATACACAGTGTGCAAAGCAGCATAAACCTTCACATAACTCAATGGACTTTAACCAACTTCATCAAAAGCAATGGTGTGTCACTGCCTGCACAAATTTCCCCCACACTATTTGAGGTATACACGCACAGTGGTGTCCCGTGAAGAAGCAGATTGTGTTGTATTGCTCCTGTAAAGATATTATGACTGGCCAAAGGAACGGTTCAAAGGTCCCCCCCCAGGTTAGCTTTGTAGCTTGCCTGATGTGTATATTACGTAGGTGAGATCTAAGTCTAGGTTACAACCAACTTTTTTTTTTTAGTTCATATAACAATATGTATATTTTTAGTTCATATAACAATATGAACTACTTTTTTTTTTAGTTCATATAACAATATAGCCTAGAAATCTAGACGCACCCTAGTGGCAGCAAATTTATTTTGCAGCCAGGGGGGTCTAGGCACTCTCCATTTACTTGCGAGCTGGAAAAACCAAATTTTGGTCAGGCCAATCACATCGTGTATAGAGTCGGTGGGCGGGGCTTATGGCTGCTGCTGGGAACAGCGGTCTTCTCATAGACAGTATATAATGGACCAATAGACCCCGTTGCTCTGGACGGAGACCAGTGAAGGCTATTAGAAGCACTTTTACGGTGATGGCCAGCTTTACTGCGCAGCCTCCAACTGAGAGAATGTGATGTGAGCAACGTGTCTGAAAGTTGGAAGTCTTCTGGTAGCTGTGCCAAGAGAAATCTCAATCATTCCCAATCTTATAGATACGGAGACTGTAGGTGTATGTAAGGAGATAACATGGGCACAGGCTAATTATTGATCACTAACATGCTAGTTAACATTAGTAATTAAACCTAAACATCTCATGTAAGTCGAAACTGCCTGCGAGCTTCTCCTGTACTATACGGTAATTCCTCTACTATGCGACAGTAAGTCACTTGGTTATGACACAATCGTTAGCTTATTTTTACAAAAACGTCTGCTACGGAGCCATAACGTGAGGTACAAGGTAATGGAGCCTTTTATACATTGTCGTGTTTCTTTGGAACTAAACAACGGACAAATAGAGTCTTTAAACGCTTCAGATGTAAAGTTATTCGCAGTCAAGTGACGTAAAAAAAAATGCCGGTCAGCGGAATGCTAACAGGAGGTGATGGCCAGTTAGCAACAAAATGGCGCCATGATGGCTCGAGTTCTGAAGCGAAGCTTACCCCCTTGGGTCTTCTGGAAGACTTGGAGTTAAGCTTTTCTTTGAGAATAGAACGGCACTGAAATCATTCTTAAAAAAGGAAGATGTGTTCGGAGTTTTGCCGACCGAATACGGCAAAAGTTTAATCTATCAACTAGCTCCGCTACCTTCTTCGTTGCTCTGCCTGGTTGTAGCGCTATTCTATTACGTGCAGAGGTAATTTGAAAGACAACCGTTTATCCCGCCCCTTGGATTGAGCTCCGTCAATAGTGAGTTCCCAGACCCTACATGTTGATGTGGGTCTGGCTTGTCAGGCTAATAACAATAGATTATCCTAGGAAAACCGACCTAGTTGTAAAAAAATGGCAGGAATTATTTGTGTTCTCCAGATGCATCAAAATACCCCTCTTGGGGATTGCTGCAGTATTGCTGTTTTGAACTGCTGCTTAATGTGATAGCCAATTGTCTCTAGTTGATTTTTTTTTTTTTTCTTGGTTGTGTGTTGGGTTAAAATAAAAAAAATAAAAACTACCGACCACTCTTCCGGACATACTGCTGATGCATAAGTCAACACAGTTCCATTGCTGATGCCCAAAACAGTTCAAGTTCTGTTTTACTGCTCCACAGAAGACACAACTCCAGCCATTTTCAATCCATAGCACTGTAGTGAAGTATGAAGTATTGTGATGGACAATATTCCAGAGTTGCCCCTGGCTGTTTGCCTCCTGTTTGGCCTCACAAACACTTTACATCTCGATTATCCCAAATGCATGTCAAATACCCTGAGATTCATACTGTCAGCCATGCTGGGATTGGGAAGCAAAACCCTCCCACCGAAGTTGCTGAGTCTGAAAAATGACCAACTGAGATAGATTTTAGCCACCAGACTGATATGTTGGATGAATCCAACCTCAAGGTTATTACATCTTAGGTTTGGGAGATTTGAGACCTTTGTACCTAAATAGGAATTTCTTAATAGCCTACTTTTGATGGTAGCCACACACTGTTTAATCTTCTCAGTTAAATCCTTACTCTTAAAGAAAAATCGAAATATACAGTGGGCAAGTAAAATGCACTTTTTTGATTATTGTGAAATATAAGTGCTCTTGTTTTTTATGTTAAAGGTGACTGTTAAGTTCTACGGTTTTATGACATGGTTGGGTCTTTAAAATAACACTCGATTGCGCTTCTGAGTCTTTTATTAAGAGTCATTTTCATACTTTTGGTGTTAACACCTTATTTCTGCGATGCCCTACTGAGATAGCTTTTGGCCACTATACTCGTGTTGGATGAATCCAATTTCATAAGGATTTCATCCTTAACTTTGGGGAGATTTGAGACCTTTGTACCTAAATAGGAATTTCTTAATAGCCTACTTTTGATGGTAGCCACACACTGTTTAATTTTCTCAGTCTCTCTCTCTTTCTTAAAGAAAAGGATAAGTATACAGTAGGCAAGTAAAATGCAATTTTTTGATTATTGTGAAAAATATGTTAAAGGTGACTGTTAAGTCCTATGGTTTTATGACATGGTTGGGTCTTTAAAATAACACTGCGCTTCTGAGTCTTTTATTAAGAGTCATTTTCATACTTTTGTTGTTAATAACACAACTCCAGGCATTTTCCTTGTTTAGTCTTCTTAGTTAATGTCCCAGTCTTAATGGAACACAGCGACTTATTGGGAATTTAGCTTATTCACCGTAACCCCCAGAGTTAGACAAGTCGATACATACCCTTCTCATATCTGTGTGTGTTGTAACACTGTCTGACGGCTCCAGGCCAGCACAGATCCTGGAGGTAACTGGTTCCTGTAATCCTACTGTTCCGAATAAGTGACAAAATAACACCAACATGTTCCTATTTACATGTTGTGATTTGTATGATCACAGCGTGTACAAAAAACAACGTAACATGAGTCACAGCCATCTTCTAACCATAAGCAAACTGGGAACTATATTCTCAGAAGGCAAAGCTCTGCTACTTCTTCTACTTGGGCGGAGTGATTTGCTTTTCACCAAGCCTGTCTGAGAATATAGTTCCCGGTTTGTTTACAATTAGAAGATGGCTGTGTCTCATGTTACGTTGTTTTTTGTACACGCTGTGACGCATGTTACATTGAAGATGACTGTCAAGTTATAGATTTATTATGACATGGTTGGTCTTTCAGATAACACTCAGGGAGTGCACTTGTAAGAGGAAATGTTCTGACTTTTGGTTTTAATAATACCTGATGTCAAGTGTTATGGTGGCACCTTATATCTGCTTGATATGTTTTTATTACTATTATTTTACTACAGAGCCCAAGCACTCTTGTTTTACTAAAGATTTTATGTGGTGTTCTATGTGAATGCTTTAAAAATAAAGAAATTATGTGGTTCATCTAAACATACCTTCTCATTTAATTCTTTTAGTTTTTTCTTTTTTTTTAAATGGAGCTATATGCTACTTGTATACTGGTATTTGGTCATTTTCAGTCTGTAAATTGAACCAGAAAGCAAGTCAGTAGTATTAAGTAGTGCTCACTTAAAAAATGTGAGCTAATTAAGTGTAATTTACTTAAAAAAACAAGTTCTCTTCACTTAATAAGTGTAAGCTTATTGAGTGTTACTTACTCTTAAAAAGCATGAGCTAATTAAGTGTAATTTACTTAAAAAAACAAGTTGTCTTCACTTAATAAGTGTAAGCTTATTGAGTGTAACTTACTCAGAAAAAGCAAGCCGCATTAACTTAAAAATTATGAGCTAATTAAGTGTAATTTACTTAAAAAAACAAGTTGTCTTCACTTAATAGGTATAAGTTTATTAAGTATAGTTTACTCAGAACAATTAAGCTACACTAACTTTCCATTACTAAGTTGTTAGTAATTTGCATTACTACTACTAACTTGTTAAAATTAACAGTGTATGGCCAAGATCTCGCGCTACCCCTTTGCTGTCCCATGTACAATTTTCTAAATCCGCCACTGGGCAGAAGAGCTCACCTGGTCGGTCGTGTCATCTGGATCTGACTGATACGAGAGCTCAAAGTGGCCAGATGGAGACATGGTCTTAACAAGATCAAGAAGAAATGGCACAAACGGAGAGACATATTTATTAGTAATTGTCCTCACCACAAAGTAAAAGAGCATTTTTATTATTCGCTTACCTCAACATCTGCTGAACTCGAACCAATTTCATCCGTAGAGGGCAAAGCCTGTATAGATTAAAACAAATATAGTGCCACAAATAACATTATCATCAATACCATTATCAGGTCAAATTAAACTCATAGATCCTTTGAACAACAGAAACGTTTTAAGTTAAATCTCATATAATTCATACATGCCAAGGGTTACCACATATATCTCATGAACTGACTTACATCCAAATGTCTTTTGAGCACAGGGTATTTTTATTGTGCTGTTAGGCTCTAAGTACAATTTGTACTTGCGTTTCGACATTCTAAAATTAAAAAAGAACATGACACATTAACAAACACATTCATGTATAACAGGAGAGTGATTTTAAACAATAAATAATTCAGTTTATAGAAGCTGAGACTAATACAATCGTTAAAAAAAGACTTAGCTAACTGACAAGGTAACATTGCTAGAATGTCTTCCAATCCTTTTACATTTAAACAATATTACGTTCATTCATACTAGCCTGTAGCCTAGGGTGACCATATTTTGATTTCCAAAAAAGAGGACACTCGGCCTGGCCTCGAGACAAATCCAGACAGTGGTGATTCTCAGAGGTTAATGAACATGCTTTATTATGCCTCAATTGTGCAAAAATAACTTCTGTAAGGCAAGGCAAGGCAAGGCAGCTTTATTTATATAGCACATTTCAGCAACAGGGCAATTCAAAGTGCTTTACATAAAACATTAAAGAGCAGTTAGAAAACAATTAAAAAACAATAATAAACAAATTAAAAACATTAAAAGACAAGAATAAAATTGATAGTGCAGTATAAGAATAAAAGTTACAGTGCTGTATAATAAATTAAAGTTAATAAAATAGATTATTTAAAGAAAAGCAACATCAAAAAGATAGGTCTTTAGCTTAGATTTAAAAAAACTGAGAGTTGCAGCGGACCTACAGGTTTCTGGGAGTTTGTTCCAGATATGTGGAGCATAAAAACTGAACGCTGCTTCCCCCTGTTTAGTTCTGACTCTGGGGACAACAAGTAGACCTGTCCCAGACGACCTGAGAGGTCTGGGTGGGTCATAGTGTAGTAGCAGATCAGAAATGTATTTTGGCCCTAAACCGTTTAGTGATTTATAAACCAGTAAAAGTATTTTGAAATCAATTCTTTGAGGCACTGGTAGCCAGTGTAGAGACTTCAGTACTGGAGTGATGTGATCCACTTTCTTGGTTTTAGTGAGGACTCGAGCAGCAGTGTTCTGAATCAGCTGCAGCTGTCTGATTGATTTTTTAGGGAGACCTGTAAAGACACCGTTACAGTAGTCAAGTCTACTGAAGATAAAAGCATGGACAAGTTTTTCCAGATCCTGCTGAGACATAAGGCCTTTAACCCTTGATATATTTTTAAGGTGATAATAGGCTGATTTTTTTAATTATGTTAATGTGGCTTTTAAAATTTAGGTCTGAGTCCATGACTACACCAAGATTTCTTGCTTTGTCTGTTGTTTTTAACATTGTCGTTTGAAGCTGAGCGCTGACTTTCAATCGTTCCTCTTTTGCTCCAAAAAACAACCACCTCCGTTTTTCTTCATTTAATTTAAGAAAGTTCTGGCACATCCAATCATTAATCTGTTCAATGCACATATTTAATTGTTGTATTGGGCTATAGTTCCCTGGCGATAAGGTTATGTAAATTTGTGTGTCATCCGCATAACTATGGTAACTTATTTTGTTGTTTTCCATAATCTGAGCCAGTGGAAGCATGTAGATGTTGAACAGAAGAGGCCCCAGAACTGAGCCTTGGGGAACTCCGCACGTCATATTTGTATGCTCAGATGTATAATTACCTATAGACACAAAGTAGTCCCTATTCTTTAAATATGATTCAAACCACTTTAGTACTGAGCCTGAAAGACCAACCCAGTTTTCCAATCGGTCAAGCAATATGTCATGGTCTACCGTATCAAATGCAGCACTGAGATCAAGTAATACTAAGACTGAAATTTTGCCACTATCTGTGTTTAAGTGGATGTCATTAAACACTTTAACAAGAGCCGTCTCGGTGCTGTGGTGTGGTCGAAAACCTGATTGGAAGGCATCAAAACTGTTGTTTAGTGATAAGAAAAGGTTGAGTTGTTGAAAAACCGCTTTTTCTATGATTTTACTTAAAAATGGGAGGTTTGATATTGGCCTGTAGTTGCTCATTAGTGTCGTGTCTAGATTGTTCTTTTTTAGTAGTGGCTTGATGACTGCAGTTTTCAGGGCCTGTGGGAAGATACCTGAGAGCAGAGATGTATTTACAATATTTAGAAGATCAGAAGCCAAACAATTCAGAACATTCTTGAAAACATCCGTTGGTAGAATATCAAGGCAACAGGAGGAGGTTTTCAGATGTTGTATAATGTCCTCCAGGTTTTTAAGGTTGATCGTATGAAATTGTATCATGTTGGAATTTGTTTTGCGTGCACACTGTGACAACACATATCCTGTACTTGATATGGAAGCACTGACTGTTTGTCTAATTTTCTGAATTTTGTCTGTGAAGAAGGAGGCAAAGTCATTGCAAGCCTTGGTAGACAACAGTTCAGATGCTACTGGTACTGGAGGGTTTGTTAATCTATCAACAGTAGCAAACAAAGCACGTGAATTATTATTGTTTCTGGCAATAATGTCAGAGAAAAAGGACTGCCTTGCATTTCTTGGTTCCAGATTATAAATGCGAAGTCTCTCTTTATAGATGTTATAGTGGACCTGGAGATTAGATTTTCGCCAACTGCGTTCAGCTTTTCGACACTCTCTTTTTTCTGTTCTCACAACTATAAAATTTCTCCATGGAGATCTTTCCTTACCAGAGACAGCTTTGACCTTAGTGGGAGCAATAGCATCAATAACATTCGTAATTTTACAGTTGAAATTATCTACAAGCTCAGTGACTGAGGCCCCAGTGAGGGTGGGTGTAGAGGAGAAAAGCTGAATGAATGATTCACTGGTGTTTTCACTGATATACAATTTTCTAATTAACTTTGTTTGAACACTTTTGGGCAGAGAGATAGTGCCGTTAAAGAAAACACAGGAATGATCAGAGAGAGCAACATCAGTCACCACAACCTTGGAAATGTTCAGACCCTTGGAGATAATCAAGTCCAGAGTGTGCCCCTTATTGTGCGTGGGCTGTGTCACATGCTGAGTCAGTCCATAGCTCTCAAAAACACAACACAGTTCTTTGGTCCCTCGGTCCTGGGGGTTGTCAACATGAATGTTGAAATCACCAGCAATAATTACACGGTCAAAGTTAATACAGATTATAGACAACAGTTCAGTAAAGTCGTCAAAGAAGGATGCACAGTATTTAGGTGGCCTGTAGATATTTAGAAGTAGAGCTTGAGGGGAGGATCTTAGCTGAAGAGCCACATATTCAAAAGAAGCAAAATTTCCGTAAGATATTTTGCGTACATTGGAATGAGTCATTAAACAAAATGGCGACTCCACCTCCTTTCTTATTCACTCTATTCTCACTCATAAAACTGAAGTTAGGGGGGGCTGACTCAATGAGAACAGCAGCACTGTTATTATGGTCCAACCAGGTTTCAGTTAAAAACATAAAATCAAGATTGTGGTTGATAATAAAATCATTGATTAAAAATGATTTTCCCACCAAAGACCTAACGTTAAGTAGTGCTAGTGTTAGTGCTTTTTCATTTTTTGGGACAGACTGTGGCTGACGAGGAATGGATGCTAAATTTGCAAAGTTTGCAGGTCCGTGCTTATTCACCATTCTTTTTCTATTACCTATCACAACATAAATTGTGGAAGAATCTAATACGCAGGGCCCAGGCTTATCTTGGAAAAAGTCATGAGTGCTACTAGGCATGCAGCCTGGACCCGGCCCATATCAGTTAATGCTTACTGCATTTTGTACACAAGCATCCTTATCAGTTTGGGGAGAAGGAATTAACTGCCGTCCTTGAGGGGGCAGAGGTGCCTGGCGTTTTACGATGGGAGAAGGAAGGGGGGCATACTTGGTTCCAGCATTTACCAGCTGCTTCATCTGGTCAGTGAACTCCAACATGGGGATGGGGGAAAGAGGGGAGAGCGACGTATCCTTAAAGAGGTCCTCAAAGCTTTCATGGTTGTCAAAGGGGTTTGAGGAGTGTTGGACGGGTGAGAAGGGGTGTTGAGATTTCTCATCTCCACTTTGTGGTCTCCCATGGTCAAATCTTTGCTCAGGTGGGGGCTGTGGTGGCTCATTGCCGCACTTTGTTGTGTCTTCCTCTTGTTTTGGTTCATCTTGTCTCGTGTCCTTGGCCAAGGGAGCAGATGTGTGGTGCAGAAAGTAAAGTAGGCTAGAGGTGAACAGCTTTACTCCTGGCTTGTTAAGGAATAGTCCATCTGCTTTAAAAAGATGTCTGCAGCCACAGAAAATGTTAAAATTGTCAATGAACTGCATAGAATGGTTGTTGGTACATGCAGTTGAAAGCCATCTGTTCAGTGCCAACAGTCTGCCGAAACTCTCAGCTCCTCCTCTGACTGGCGGTATAGGGCCACTGATAAACACCTTTGCGTTTAGGGAGCTGACTGTGTTCAGCAGATTCATAAAGTCACTTTTCAGCACTTCAGACTTTTGCTTTACAACATCATTTGACCCTATATGCAGTATAATGTTCTTCACAGTTGGGTGTGCTGCTACGATATCTGGGATTCTTTGGGCCAAGTCAGACACCATGTCTTTGGGAAAACAGAGTATTTTGGTGTTTTTACTGCTTTTTATATCTTTCACAGCAGAGTCACCCACAATCGGAGTTTGGGGCCCAGTCATTAGCTTTCCCTGTAGCTTTTTACTTTTAGAATTGCTCTCAGTCCTTACCCTGCTGTGTGACGAGACGTAATCCAGGTCATGTCCAGGGTCCTGCAGCAGAGGAGCAAATCTGTTCTTCACCTGCACACTCAGTTGTTGGGGAGGCATTTTGTTGCTGATTTTCCCTTTTGCACCCCTTTTGGGTCACTGGTAAAGTGGTGTCATTTCCACACGATCCGTTCACTTCCATATTTACTTCTAACCGGTAAATTTTGGTTTCCAGAACTGCAATCTTCTGAAGGAGTTTGTAGTAGTCCTCTATGGAGAAGGGTGGCATCTTGCTGCTAATTAGCTTTAGCTACAGTCACTTTAGGACAGGCTTGAGCTATTGGTAGGCCACGCTCACGCAGAAAAATGTTCAAATATGACAATAGCCTACTATGTCTACAAAAAATGTATAGTCCAGTGATTTATAAGTATCCAAGAGCCGCTGCTCATAGTTTCTCTCAGAGGAAAAGCAAGATTATCAGCAGAAATATGCAAGCAGAAGCAGGAGCAAGCAATAGAGCGTCTGCACTGTAAGAAGCAGGAAGGCGATGTAATAAAATGATGTAATAAAATAAAATCTGTAACAACATGTAACAAAATAATAACTCTCTTTTAAAATAAATAATATGAAATAATGTTCTAAATATGACCTCTTCTGTGTTAGAAAATCCAGCTTCAACAAAATATCTCTTAATACCTTTTCAATGTAATAAGATAAATAATAAAGACACTGAAACATATGTGCCAGCTTTGCACACAGTGCACTCCGCCTCCCACTTGTCCGGTCCCGACCGGGACGGTATGTGGGACATTTTTTTTGCAGTTCAACTGTGAAGCTGCACTAGTCTTGTTTTATGGTTGTAAGTGGACTGATGTTTATACTTGTGCGCTAGTGTAGTGTGCGTCGAGGCGGCGTGTGTGTGTGTGTGTGTGTGTGGGGGGTGGGTGATATAGAGCGGGGAGAAGTGAGAGTGACAGCGGCGAGTCCTACCGACTCTAGAGTCATAGTGAGAGAAACAAAGTGTCTCCCCTGTGTTTTCTGACCACGGTGGGAAATCTTTAGCAGGAAACGCTTCGGCATTTTGTGTGTAATGCTGCTCCGCTGTCTGCCCTGGTCCCTGTCTGTCTGCCCTGGTCTCTGTCTGTCTGCCCTGGTCCCTGTCTGTCTGCTCTGGTCCCTGTCTGTCTGCCCTGGTCCCTGTGTATGTGCGCGTCGCAGAGCCGCTCACAAGGCAGCCTCTCGGGAATTACGTCACACAACAAAGTAGCCTACCGTAGTATTGTGTTGAGCAAAGTGCCAGTCAATTTAAGTAATTTATAAAACCCCCCTGGACGCCCCGGACAGTAGGTAAAAAGTGGACATGTCCGGGCAAAAGAGGACGTTTGGTCACCCTATTTCTAGGGGGTAACCCTGTCCTTTACTTTAAAAGTAACAAGCATGTGTCAGTGCTTACCTGGACAGCGCTAACATGTATCACTCTGAAAAGGAAAGATGATGTCTCTTTCTCTGCAGAACTCACAGAGTTCCAGACACAACTGTGTGAAAGAAGTCAGAAGTATGGTTCATATCAGAGATATTTGATTCTTGAAAACATGCGGAAGTAGCTCCTACTACTGGCTGTAGTCCAGAGGCAATGGACCACAGCCAGTAGTAGTAGCTACTTCCGCATGTTTTCAACCACCCCATAGGGGGTTGGACTGTCATCTTTCTCCGAAGAGTCCCAAACCAAAACAAGCGTCAGCCATCTTGAATCTTTGCTACAGGCTTCTCAGCACAAAAACTTTTAGATAGATAGATAGATGTATTCATCCCAAAGGACATTTTAGAACAACAATTATGTGCATTCAAACTACCACACACGTGGTACAGATCGGAGAATATGCAGGACACTTTATTACAGACGGAATACTCAACACAGCTTCGCCCGCCTGCTATGGAGACCAGCGGTGTTGCTTGATGCCTCTGGCCGCTAAAGGGACATCATCAGCAGGGAACGTTGAACGAGTGTGCCGGTGGACCTGCTAGCCAGCCACCTGTTCCGGCCACCTGTTCCATCAATCCTGCTTGCAAGTGTCCACTCATTAGACAACAAACTGGACTAATCCAACTTCGACGAAACTCCCAAGGCGAGTTCAGAGACTGCTGTGTTTTTGTTGTTGAGACATTGCTGGACAACAGTGTACCGGACTATCCAGCTACCAGGCTGGCTGCTCTGTTGCCGGGTAAGACTAGTGGAGGTGGGCTGTGTTAACACGGACTGGTGCAGAAATGTGGTGCTTGTATCCAACTATCTGCTAACTGCTGGTGGAGTTTCGTGTATATGGTTGAAATGACAATAAAACACACTTGAGTTGAATTGACTGTCTCACTGTCACAAGAGCATTCTGGGATTTGATGTCTTTCATCCACATGAGCCAAAAACACATTTTCTGTCTTTTCTCGGCCTAGAAGCCACCAATTTCTAAAAAAGGTTCACATTTCTACTACGTAAGTGACCCAATTTAAAGCTATATTCATCTTTCCAATGGTGAAATATCCCTTTAAGATGTATCTCTTGGGATGTGGGTAAACCTTTGCCACTAACTCATTCATCACACACCTTGCAGTGCCGTAGTCCGAGGCTGGACTCGAGTTTGGACTCTCTTTTCCTATTGCCTCAGATTTCTCTTGGACTCGTTGGTAATTGCAGTCAGACTTGGCCATTGGTCTTGCCCAATATTCTAGTTGGTCTCTGGCTTTCCTCGGCATAGAAACCACCAATTTCAAAAATATTTCACATTTCTACTACATAAGTGACCCAATTTAAAGATATATTCATCTTTCCAACGGTGAAATATGCCTTTAAAAAAAAATATATTGTATTTGCCTGTATTATATTCTTCTTCTTCTTCTTCTTCTTCCAAAGAAATCCATGTTCCCATGCATTAAAACTCACCAAACTTTGCAGATAAGTCCAGTCCTATGCCAAATGCAATCAGTGCGATTTGTTTGCTAATAGTCCTGATGGTGGCGCTACAACAGCCATTTCAAATTTTCATAACAAATTAGCCGTACATGCTACACGAAATCTTCGTTTGCACATTTGCATGTAAACTGAGACAAATGGAGGTTTAGGCAGCCGAGGAAGTGAGGAAGAGAAGAGAGAGGAAGTGATTTGATGCTGTTGTTGCTATTTTCGGGATTGGCTAACGTGGACTTGAGCTTATCATTACACTGCCATCTACAGGTTTGGCATGCTCTTGACGGCTTTGGCAGCATATATACACGGGTACATGTAAATAAACATTTTTCTGAAAACTGACAGCTGTGCACATTGTTATTTTTTTAAACGGAGAGGTTGAAATGTCCGTTTATGAAAATAGCCGGCCACCTGTAAACATGAGATCAGAACCTTCCTTTGGCCTCAAAGGTTCTGAGTTTGAGTCCATGGTGTTGCAAGATGATAATACATGTATCTAATAAGGCTTTGTGCTGTGGAAAACTGCCCTGCATATTTTAAATGTGTGTCTGCATTAACACACCTGATTCTATTAACAATCTGTCCAGTTCCAGTTAAAGAAAGTCATGTTATTGAGTCAACTCAGGCTGACCTGACAATAAAATATAGCCAAATATCTAGAGGAGTCATCACCTGGACAATAGCTCACTGAGATCAGTGTTTGCCTTTGGACCTGAAGATTGAGAGTTCAAACAGTCACAATGTCACATCTTATACATGATCAGCCATTGTTCTTTAGAAACCTTCCCTGCATGTTTGAGATGTTTCAGAACATCAACACACCTGTCTGAAATGATCAGCTCATTAGTTTGTGTCCTAGGTTAACGTGCCACTGTGTACTCTGGCATTATGCTTATGTGGGAATTGGAGACACAAAATCAAAGATATTTTAATTTAGAAGATATAAATAATTAACAGTTCATATTGTTATGATTATAGACCATGTATTTATAATTTTACATTTTCTTCACCTCTTTTAGCTTGATTTGTTCAAGTGAGCTACAAAACAAGCCAGCCTGTTCAATATTGAGCTTACTCTTTCATCTTGGTCTTTAGTTTTAATAGTGGATTCTTGAGTGTCACTTTGATCCATTCATACTTCTTAAAGATCATGCCATCATTAGGGCCCGAGCGCCGAAAGCGGCGAAGGCCCTATTACAGCAAATTAATTGGCTTTTTGAGGGCCTTAACATATTCAAAAACTCACCAAATTTGGCGGTCGCAACAAGACTGGTGACAATTTACGTATTTTAAGGGTTTCAGGAATAGGCGCACAAAAATGGCTCGCTAGCGCCCCCTAGAACGTTAAAAAAATTGAGCCCCTGCAGTGCGTTTAACGTAGACTCACGAAACTTGGTACACATATGTAACATGTCAAGATGTACAAAAATCCTCATTAGAGCCATACCCTAAACCCAACAGGAAGTCGGCCATTTTGATTTCGAAGTTCGAAATTAGTGCGATTTTGGCCATTTCCACATGTGGCACTTTACATGTGGCACTTTAACGGACTCCTCCTAGAGATTTCATCCGATCAACTTCAAACTCGGTCTGTGCCATCTTAAGAAGTTAAAGATGAAAAGTTGTTAAAAGAAAAACTTTTTGTCGCCGTGGTGGGGCGGCCATTTTGTGCATTTCGCCATCAAAACAGGAAGTCGGTGTAACTTTAGTGTACATTGTCCAACTGGCTCGAAACTTTTCAGTATTCATAAGACTCCAACCCTGAGGACAAATAAAGGCCGATATTTACTTAAAGTCATAGCGCCCCCTAGTGGCAACAGGACGTAGGCCTAAAAGTCAAGGTGCTATACTTTAACAAACTCCTCCTAGAGATTTCATCCAATGGACTTTAAACTTGGTCTGTACCATCCCAACACCTTAAAGATGAAAAGTTATTAAAAGAAAAACTTTTTGTCGACGGTGTGGGCGTGGCGTGGTGGCCATTTTGAGTGTTTAGCGATGAACAAAGAAGTTGTTGTAACTTGAGTGTACGTTGTCGTATCTGCTTGAAATTTCTCACGATGGACAAGGGTCCAGGCCTGAGGACACCTACAGGCCAAAATTGACTTTTGGTCATAGCGTCCCCTGCTGGCAACAGGAAATGCGCCTTATATGACAAACAACATCCGATTTACATGAAACTTATGTGTGGTCTACATGTGATACTGAGCCACGCCCACTTACTCAGCAGAGAGTTCCTTATTCATTGGTGATTGTTTGGCCAGCCCCCTAAGCTTTAGCCACGACCCCTTTCACAGCTAATGAAATGTATGATGTAGAGTCTTGTGTGAGGTATCGTTGAACTCGGCGTTGGATGGGAGTTCACTTTTCATTGGTGACGATGTCTGTCGCAAGGAGCGCGCGTCCACCGGTAACCCCGACGTGCCAAGGCGCAGGGGCCCGTCCATTGCTGCTCGCAGCTTTAATTATGTCTGATTCTACAATTGTTCTCTCATCCTTGTGGTGTATGTTATGTGTACCCACATACATCTTATCACAATTTTGCTAAATAGACTACATTTTTGGTCCTTTGATGAGGTGCAAAAAAACATTGTTTCCATGGTAGCTGTTTTTTCAGTGAATAACCCCATTAGAGTGTCTTGCTCTTTCACTTACTTTTGGGTGTACTATATTTCTCAGCTCTGGGATGAGTGCGGTTGGCCACATTTGATATACCTTACACACCCGAGGACATTTCTAATAAATCTAATGATAATTAGGGGCCGAGCAGCTAAGCTTTTTTTGATTTCGGCCACAGACACAATGTCACTGAGCACTTTGTACCGTGGATTCTTCAAGACAAGTGATACGTTTCAAAAATGGGAACATTTGTATTTTTTACGGACACCTGTGTTGTTAGTGACACCTGTGACACCTGTCCATAGCCTCATTTGATCCTACAGTGTTGTTACACTGTACTTGCTTTTGGATCATTACAAAAAATAATGCAAAATGATTATCTTAAAATAAAAGATATAGTGTCTCTTGAATCACATACATTATGAACAAGTATCTAAGTGGTCTTGAAGATCTATTTTTCTGTCTCTCATTTGGACTCAGTCTTGTCTAGTGCTGGTCTTGGACTTGACAAAGGTTAATTTGACTACACCACTATTCACCTTGTCATAATCATAATAACTGTGGCAGTTTAACCAGGGATTTCCACTGGATGCGTAACGGCTGCGGACCGGCTCCGCTGCGTGTCTGCTGCGTGCTCCGTCGTCCGTCAATACCCACCGGGTCCGGATTTGTTGCGGAACGGCTGCGGCCGTGACTGACAGCTGTAGTCACGAGGACCCACAAGTATGGAGTTAGAATCATGCCAAAACCTCACATACACACAAAACGTGTTTTACTCACGCCCAACGATTCACAAACAAACTCAGTGTGGTTTGCAAATACAAAACATCATTCACAAACTAATGCATTTTGTTCTGCAAATAAGAAACCTACCTATCAAACAAATACAGTATGTTTTACACATACAAAAATGTATTTCTTCAATGACAAAAAATATCCTGCAAGTACAAACTAAAATCTTTCAAGTACAAAAACAAATCGTTCAAGTACAAAAGAAAATCCTTCAAGTACAAAAAAAATCCTTCAAGTACAAAAAAAAATCCTACAAGTACAAAACAAATTCTACAAGTACAAAAAACTGTCACGTGACTTTTGGCACTAACTTTTCGCCTTGCTGATCCACACACAAATGCCCTCAGATCCACACACAAATGCAGGTACATTTTCTAACAAATGTCCTGTAATTCGCACTCCACAACAGCACGTGGCGCTGTTAAGTCAATTTAAGCCTACCAGGACCATAGCTATATACATATATACATATATATATTCTCTGAAATGAATGCCGGCATTGCATTGTGGGAAATCGGCTTTGCATACGCCCAACTCTGATCATATCGTGTTCTATCTTACAGCCTACTGTAATATTTCACCAGTAATAAGACCAAAATAATATTATTAAAGTAAAGAAATGCATACTATGATAATATCTACATACATGTTGCTAGATGTAGTATTATAGTTAAAAAAACAACAAAGCAGCTTCCCTGGCCGAAATAGACCGAAATAATAACATTAAAAGAAATACAATTAAACCATGATAAGATCTGGTGAATAAATGTTGATTAAAACAGCGGTTATTGGGCTAAAAATACCAATAAGAGCTAAGCTGTATACAGCTTCTCTGTACAGAAATAAACGTGCTGTGATCAGGGAATCTGTGCGTAGACCACGGATGATGATGTCATTGACCTACATGCATCGCATCCGTGGGCCCGTCACAGAATTTTCGGCGAATCTGCGAAACTGCCACAGTCTTTGAGTTAAGGGGCCATGTTCATTTCACAGAATTCTGTGAGACCGGCAGCCGGGTAACTGAAGAAATCCAGCATGTTGATCTTGCTTCGTAATAGCCTACAGGCTGCCGATCTCACAGAATTCTGTGAAATGAACACGGCCCCTTAACTCAAAAACTGTGGCAGTTTCACAGATTCGCCGAAAATTCTGTGACGGGCCCACGGATGCGATGCATGTATGTTTGTTCAAAACCACATGGAGGATCTTTGATGCTGGACATGCTGTGTTTCCTGCCTTGTGTGCGTTATTGCTCTATAAACCACACACCCAAACACGTAACCATACAAACCTGTAACCTGTCTTCTTGATAATGCTTGGAATAAAAGAATTGTGGAGTTGAAAGTGATTGGACAAGAACTATTCTTACCGACACCTCCACTGGTCTCACGCCAGCCACCCACAGCCCTCTACACCTCCTTTTCAATGTAGGTCAATGACATCATCATCCGTGGTCTACGCACAGATTCCCTGATCACAGCACGTTTATTTCGGTACAGAGAAGCTGTATACAGCTTTGCTATTATTGGTATTTTTAGCCCAATAACCGCTGTTTTAATCAACATTTATTCACCAGATCTTATCATGGTTTAATTGTATTTCTTTTAATGTTTTTATTTCGGTCTATTTCGGCCAGGGAAGCTGCTTTGTTGTTTTGATATTTTTTTAACTATAATACTACATCTAGAAACATACATGTAGATATTATCATAGTATGCATTTCTTTAATTTAATAATATTATTTTGGTCTTATTACTGGTGAAAAATTACAGTAGGCTGTACGACAGAACACGATATGATCAGAGTTGGGCGCATGCAAAGCCGATTTCCCACAATGCAATTCCGGCATTCATTTCAGAGAATCAGACAACGATCACGCCAGCATCGCTTCAATATACGTATATATAATCAGTGGTTTTGTCATCAGCAACAACACGTTGCTCAGTTTTGTTCCAGTAAGTTATGCACCATAATAACGTTTAAAAAAATCCGCGTGTATATATCTATGGTCCTGGTAGGCTTAAATTGACTTAACAGCGCGACCTGCTGTTGTGGAGTGCGAATTACAGGACATTTGTTAGAAAATTTACCTGCATTTGTGTGTGGATCAGCAAGGCGGAAAGTTAGTGCCAAAAGTCAAGTTTTTGTACTTGAAGGATTTTTTTTCCCGTACTTGTAGAATTTTTTTTGTACTTGAAGGATTTTTTTTTGTACTTGAAAGCTTTTTTTTTTTACTTGAAAGATTTTAGTTTGTACTTGCAGGATATTTTTTGTCATTGAAGAAATACGTTTTTGTATGTGTAAAACATACTGTATTTGTTTGATAGGTAGGTTTCTTATTTGCAGAACAAAATGCATTAGTTTGTGAATGATGTTTTGTATTTGCAAACCACACTGAGTTTGTTTGTGAATCGTTGGGCGTGAGTAAAACACGTTTTGTGTGTGTGTGAGGTTTTGGCATGATTCTAACTCCATACACAAGTTCTCGCGAATTCACGTAGAATAGAACCACAAAACCAACAACAGTTTGTTTCCATCCAGAGGAGTAGAGGGGAAACGACTCTGTGCTGTGTTTTCAAGGTGTAGTGCAGGTAGAGTTTAGATTCTCTGCACGAGCCCGGCCCGGGCCATTATTTTCCGCCACTATCCTTGGGCCGGGCCGGACCCTTGATCAAGCATTTGTGTTTTTTTTAATTATCACTTTAGCCTAATTGGGTGGGGCGAAAGCTATGCCATAATCAGAACTATTATCTATTTAGGCCAAAGTAACAAATGTGTCCAAAAAGTTACACAAGTTGGACTATAGTTACAAAATGCAACATGTGTCATGCGCGGAGTCTCCTCTCGCACGCATCACATCGTGGCTGCGGGCTGTATTGTGGAGCTTAAGTGCAACATGGAGCTTGAAAAAAAAAAGAAAAACGGGAAAATTACCTTTGAGCAAGTTTGGAGGAAAGTCGGAGGTATGGAGCCATTTTAAACAAGTCGTGGGAAGTGACAACATATGTGTCGGCTTTGTTGAGTGTATTAAGTGCAGCCGCTGTTTGACTATGACAGCAAATAAAACGGGGACTTGGATGATGAACAGACACATGAAGCAGGCTCGCCATGGCAGAAAAGATGATCAGTGTCAGCCTTCAACGTCCTCTTTTGTTAGTTCTCCAAGAATAGGCTACCCCTGAAGGCTAGGCAAGCGGGCAAGCCCTCCCAGAGAAATACGTTGAGTTTTTTACGTTTCTTCATTCAGATCCATTTGCGATCCCTTCCATTCTGAATAAACAAACAGCGTAGTTTACATGCTTCGCTCCTGTTGCATTATTCATTAAGATAATTTTAACAGATTTTTGCAGTTCAAACAACTCTGAATTGTAGTTGAGAACGTCAGTTATGACGGCCCACGGATTAAAAAAGTGTTTAGATTTTTTTGGGCCCGATCTAAGCTCTAAGTGCAGGGAAATATGATCCGCCGTGAGCACGGTGTATTTTATTTTGAAAATTAACCGGATATTTATTTTGTTTCTGTGCTCGACTTCCTGTCCCGCACTATCTGCCGTGTGCTGAATTGCTGCGGAGCTCTCCGTCGTCCGTCAAAAATAGAAGCTCTGCGTATCTGCTGCGGAGGGCTGCGGACTGACGGAACTGGGATGGAGTAGGGACGCAGACGTTCCGCAGTCAGTGGAAATAAACACACTGACTTTAATGGAAACCTAATGACTCCGTCGACGTTCCGCAGCTGTTCCACATCCAGTGGAAATTGCCGGTAAGTGTTCAGATAATGTAAGTCTACACTGAACAATAATTGTTGCATGGCACAGGCTGCTATACTAAGGATGTTTTTTTTGCAGTCATCTGTCATCCAAGTGGACCGAAAAGTGCACCACCAAAAACGGACTCAGGCTTTAACACCTGCCGCATTTAGTTTGGTTGAATCACACTAGGGTTGGTTTCCCCCTGGTGCGGTTCGTTTGGGCAGGTTTGAATGCAGCAATCCCACTCAGACGCCCTGGAGTATGAAGGCTAATAAAACACCTAGTTTTGTTTTTGTTCTGGAGTTTTCAACATGTCATTATTGTCTCTTGTCATTTCACATCAGTGTGAAAAATCGATAAAAAGACACACTATTACATTGTGAATATGTACGTTTTTTATCATACAAAACTTTACAACGTCACTACGTAAAATTAAATAAATGACGATTCTGAATCTCTTGTAATAAAACTGATTTAAAATTGCAACCCATTACACTTTACACAATTTGTGAAACTAACTTTCTCTGTCCTATGATTACATTATGATTACATGTTTATCTGGTAATGTGACTGCAATGATCTGATGAACTGTAGATAATCTTGTCTTTTTAAATAATCTATTTTTTTATTTCTTGCAATAGGACTTCATAGTGCTTTACATTAATATACATAAAACATAAATCTGTCATAAAGACAAGAAATGTTATACTGGGATCAAATATGAATGACACTAAATGAGTAAAACAACTTTGCAAAAGGGCCAAGTGTCATACATGTGTGAATTTAAAGCTTGCATTAAACTGGGTCATTAATAGTATATGGTGCTTGTGACTCTTTCTTTGAATGCAGCAGCATCAGAGAGACAAAATACACAACAAGATAAAGCTGAAGCACAGGCCTTTTATCTGTTGTTCATACACAATTTAGACTTTTAGACTGGAAAGCATATTTTCACGTTCTGTATACAACAACTGATTACTGAACAGTAGGAACACTTTCATTCCCTTTTCCTCAGACCGACTGATCTCAGTTCCTCCACAGCCTCTCTACAGCATGTTGGTCTCACAGGAGCCAGGCTGCAGTACCTGAATCTAAATCAAGGCATAGGTCACAGGGTTTAGACAAGAGTTAAAATAATACAGATGGACTGCAAATGATGCAGATGAAGCAACTATCAAGTTGAGGTAAAGCAGGAGTAAAACAAGGCATAGATCATCAATAAATGTTATACAGGGATCAAATATGAATGACACTTGACTGAAATGATTAAAACAACTTTTGTTCCTAAGCTGAAAGGGAAGATGATGTTTTTGTACTGACAGTTTTATCTGAAACACAACAGTGGATTTTTTCTATACAGGAAACATACATACACATAAAAGGATCCCTAGGAAAAAAAAGACTGCATGAGTGTCATACATGTGTGGATTTAAAGCTTGCATTAAACTGGGTGATTATCTAGAAACAGTATATGGTGTTTATGACTCTTTCTTTGAATGCAGCAGCATCAGAGAGGAAAAATACACAACAAGATAAAGCTGAAGCACAGGCCTTTTATCTGTTGTTCAGACACAATTCAGACTTAAAGACAGGAAAGAATATGTTCACCATCTGTATTTGACATTTCACTCACTGAATAACAGGAACATATTCATCCCTTTATCCTTAGACCAAGTCTGACCTCAGTCCCTCCACAGTCTCTCTCCATGTTGGTCTCACAGGAGCCAGGCTGCAGTATCTGAAGAGTTACAATGAGTTTAACTGATTTTCTAAACCAGGGGTAAAGGAAAGCATATATCACAGGGTTTAGACAAGAGTTACAATAGAACAAAAAGATAACATAGGACGCAGATGAAGAATTGCCCAAGCTGTTACCTACAAGAGAGACTGAGTAATATGGGCAGAAACATAGTAGGAACACAACTACAAGAACACCAAGAGTCCTGGCTGCTTTCAGCTCTGATTTCTTTGCCTTTGGAGTCACTGAATGCTGGAGTGTGACAGCTGTAATGTGAGAGCGCATGGCACGAGCACGACACAGACACAGTGAGACACAGCCACGGCAAATACTCTCAGATACAGAGCTATGATGACAGTAAAAGGAACAACAAAGCTCAAAACAACATCTACAGCTCCTAAGGCATAGTCAATGACCAAAACACATTCTCCGTAGCAGGAATTATACCTCCCCGCTTGAGTCAGGTCATCCTTCACAAACAGAAAGCTGTAGGAAACAGAATAGAGCCAACACAGACAAACGCAGAGTTTAACTCGGTTGACAGTGATTCTGGTGTTGTAATGCAGAGGGTCACAAATAGCAACATAACGGTCAACTGATATGAGCACTATGTCAACTATTGAGGATACGGTAATAATGCTTGGAAGATAATTATAAAGTAAACACACAAAGTCACCAAAATACCAGCAGGATGTTTTTCGGAGGATTTCTCCCGGCATCAGCACAAGGCCCACTAGAAAGTCTGAGACAGCCAGAGAGAGGAGGAGGATATTGGTGGGTGTGTGGAGCTGCCTGGAGGGAAAGAAAAAAGCACAATTTAACAAACAAGTCCTCATATCTAAATGACAAACAAACATGTTATGTTAGTTCTTTCTGAAACAATCATTCCAAAAACACTCATGAGTTTTTTTCTGATCTGTCTTAGAAACAGGCCTTATTCTGAGCAGTCAGTTTGATTATCACAGTATGAGAAGAAAAGGTGTTACATTATAATAACATCATCAATAGCTCCTTCAAATATCCCACTAAGCCATGACATTGAGACATCAAGCCAGCATGCACAATACCATGACCCTGAAACTCACACACAATGTTCATATATCTAAAACTTGAATTGTTGAGACAATAATCTTAACCTGAAGTGGGAGACTGAGATGATGACGAGCAGGTTGAGAGCTACAGTGAGCAGAGAGATGGAGTAGAGAAAAATGTGAATGAGCATCACTTCAAACCAAGGAGGTGTCAGCCTCCTGCAGGAGGTGTTGAAGAGTTGTGGAAAGCAGAGCTCTGCTCCGTCCTGTGTCTCCGTCATCAGTGGGAGTAGGGGAGAGGCCTCAGCTCTCTGCTTCAAACTCTGTCGTACAAATGATTTATCTCTTTCTACCCTTGTCTCCACCCCTCCCTTTCTCCCTTTCAGTCTCTGTTGGACACTGATGTCCTTTTTTTGCTCTATACATCACTCGTCACCGTCTACACGTTCTCTGTTAGTCCACAAGCCTTTCAATAATCATTTTTCTTCTCAATCCTCCGGTGTTGTGCCTTTCTGTCAATCTTCTGTCACCCCCAGATTCCAGACTTCCAGATCTCGACCCAGCTGAACACGTGTAACAGCATGGCCTGGAGCAGGTATAAGCACTTTAATCCTTAGACAATTGGGCGGCAGGTCAGTGATTCAGTTAGTTTCAAGCTTACCAAACCCTTAAGTCTTAAACAGCTTCCTAGTAATAGCCCCATGCATTTTCTTTTATGGCGTCAGGTTTATGTCTTATCTCCCGATAAAACATGCTCACAATCGAGAGTTGTACAGAGAGAAGATGTGTGATTGGAACAGGTGCGAAGATCAGGGAAGCCCCTTGACAGATGATAAACATGCCAGTCCAAAATTAAAGGAACATACATCATATATTTGCTTTTAGTTAACCAGTTTTGACACATTTAATACAACATTTAATTTAAAAACTAGGCATATCATGTTTCAAGGAGAATCCCTCTCCTCAGGAGACATCTGGAAAAGCCATTGGACAAAAAAGACCTGACACCTGAGTATAATGGTATTTAAACTGTCTAGACAAAGGATTCGGGGCGCAGTTTGTGGAGTTTTCAGAACGAAGCAAACTGTTGCCCACAGCTGTGTATTCCTGTACCCTTTTTCTGCCTTATTGCTTGGAAATAAATCTTGAACAGAAGGAGAGAAGTTGTAGACTTTTTATCTGAAGTTGGAGCGATTTTTTTTACCTTTTTCTCAACAAACGAACACGCTAACAGTATACATACGAATTACAGTAATTTACTATTCATAGTTATATGTAGGTATGCTTTATGAGAACAGCCGTTCTGGTTTGATCTTGTTAGGCCATCTCAGTGTCTCGACGGCTGCATCAGCAGTTTATTCTGCTCAGTCAGGCCCTCTGTTCCTGCCACTACCTAGCCTGGTTAACACCAGACCCTTCTCAGTTGTAACTGAGAGTGGGTCTGGGAAAGGTTCATTGACAAATGCCTCTGGGCTCATTGGATAGTCCTTCAACCAATCAGAGCAACGATACGGGTGACGCTTTTCACATCCAACAAAAAAAATGTGATTCTGGTTTTTGGTGTGGTCCCTCCACGCCCTACTTTCTCCTTGCAGGTGTTGCATATTGCTAACTTGTTATCTTCTGCACACACGCTGAAGAATTTCCAAACAGCTGATATGTTGCGGACACGGGGTTCACACCGTGAGCGGGTACACGCCACACACGGCGGAGAAGTTGAGAGAAAGGAAAAAGAGACTGTGTCTCTGTCCGTGTGTGCGTGCGTCCTTGAGAATGTGAGAATGTAACTCGTATAACTTATGTTGTCAGTTAATTATAGCATTGACCAGTATAAAATCGGCATATGTCAGACTGACCTGCCGGTCCCTGGTCATGGTGAAGCACGGCTTCGGTAGCCGTCATGTTGAATGTAAACAAAAAGCTGCTTGCCGTCGCTGCGCTATCCTCGTCGCGTAAAGCCCGCCTCAACGGTTGTGATTGGTGTTAAGCCCGCCTCAGCGGTTGTGATTGGTGTTAAGCCCGCCTCAGCGGTTGTGATTGGTGCCTCAATTTTGAGGACATTGGAAATGGGTTTGAATGGGATTTTCGCCAGACTGACCTGCAGAGCAAATCTCAAATTTGCCGGAAGTTCGTCAGGGTTTACCCAGGCTAACCACTACCCCCAGGCCCATGCACTTCTAAGGAACTTTCCAGAGTTGCCACCTGTGCACTACTTCCTGAAGCTCTTCACTGCCATCTGTGAGCGGGTGCCATAGTTTGGCCAACAAGTGGCATTCTTCAGGTGAAAGTTCTGCTCCAGAACCTGGCTCTCTTTAGCCTGTTCCAGTCTCCTCTAATTCTTCCAAACTCTGCTCCCAGACCTCCAGTGTCTTCATGGGTCCTCTAGCACCTCTCTGGAGTCAAGCAGGTTGACCGCTAGCCCCCTGCTTGATTTCCTGCAGACTTATAACTATTCTGATTCTCGGCATGCTAGCATAGCCTAACAGTCAGCAAGCCTCGAGCCTTCCCACCTCCCATGTATCCTCTCCATTGCAGTCTGATTGAATTTGGCTGGCGCAGTCTTGTTGTTAAGCACTAAATAAATAACACCATTGGATGTTCACCACCCACCCTGCAGGACCAAAAGATGCAGAAGTAGAACCAGTAGGATAATAAAGGGTCCAACAAGTCTTCCAAACCATATGACAATACAGTTTTCTTATTCCTACCCTCTAATACGACCCATAGGAGCATTATATGAATTAACGCCCTATTGTTGGCAAGAAAATACGCCCCACTACTTTTATTTTCAAACAGGACACGTCCCCGATCTCCTGGCTGAAAGTCCTGTGTTTGTTTGACCCATCCACCACCCCAACCTGCTTTCTTACACAGAATGTGACGCTCTTATACTTATACTTACTTCCTTATTTAATGCTTTGCTCAATTGGCCCCTTCCGTACATTTTGGTGTACTCCTGCAGCACTACAACCCTCTTTACCGACTAAATCCTCCACTTTATTCACCCGCTATAGGTCTCTAACTGTCTATTTGCTGCTGAGCTACACCAAACTCATTGGTACAGTGGGTTTTAGAGTCCTGAAAGGGACTCTGATGAGAGGTGAGCTTATGGCATCGTAAGGCATATTGGTGGTGGTAGTGTGGTCCCCCCCGAAGCGCTTTGAGTGTCTATGATAAAGCGTTATATAAATGTATGGAATTATTATTATTGTAAGAGCTGTGAGAGTGAACAAAACAGTAAAGGTTTGGGCCTGAAAACATGAAAACAGTGAGTTAAAAAAGTCTGTAGAGCTGAGAGGAGCTGCACAGTCAGGAGATATTTCTCTGTGGACTTGTGACTGACAGCAACCCCTCTCACATTACACATGCTAATTGAATCACTTTTTATGTTAGAAAAAATTAAAAAAATTCCACTTGATTAAATTATTGCATTTTTAGACACAATATCAACAAAAAAATCATCACTGTTCAGTAATGATTACATCATATGTTGATGGGTTGACGCTGATGCTTGTCTTCACACCTCTAATTGCAGGGACACCTCGTTGGTCGAGATGTCATCATCTGACTAAACCATGCAGGTGTGAACAAACTTCCTGTCCAGAGGGGTTCAGCACACCGCCTTTAGGAGCCACTAATGGGCTGCAAAACATTGTTCATAGAGAGGCAAATCAAATCTCATGGGACCTGACTGTGTGTCTGACGATTCCCACTATACACAACAAAGTAAATGGTCATTTAGCCCATCAAACACTGATCTATTGGGAGATGAGTTGGGCACTTCAGTTTTAGCTCTGCTAATTAAGACACCATACTGTAGCATTCACATGAACTTTGTCTCTTTAAACTCGCTGAAGACTACATTGTTTGAATGAAGTTTTTCTTTTTAGTACCATATGGTTGTGTAAGAAATAAAAATAATCAGTCAAGCTGGCTATGCTTTATGAGGATACAAATTATAGTTGAATAGTATTGTGTTTAGTGTGTTTAGTGGAAGAGCACTGTGACAGCTTAGTCATGCAAAATGAGAAAAGGATACTGTTGTACGTGCAGAAAGCAGCACTGTATGACGGTGGTCAGAAAGCAACAAGAGTGCAGCAACGAAGTTAATATCAGTTTGATATCAGTTTGACCATGAAAGTAAGTTACTTCTCATTCTGTGACGGACAACAGTGGCGCATTGTTCTTTCTGACCATCAGCATAGTTAAAGTCTGCCTAACAACTGATGAAGAGGTGTGCCAAAAGACTGGGACCAGTCTGTGCACCAGCCACACAGGCTTTTTACCAGCCAATGTTTGCCTCAAAGGAAGTAACAACATTGTTCTTGAACTTGTTAAGAATACACATTTAAGAGCTGTCAAGTTATTACAATTAACTGCTGCCGTTAATCAGCCACGAACCTCGCCATTGTCGCCAATTGTCCCGTTTGGTATTGAAAACGTCTTCTTTTACTTTTCTTTGAATAATCCTCATCTTTTCGTCGGTTGATTGTTTTAACCGGCCTCTTCACCCCAGTGATGTGCCGCCACATTTTTTAGCTCAATTCAAGGAAATCACAGACTTGGTTGAAATGTGAAAAGAATAACAGTAAGTGGCAAAAAACAACTGAGTCATTCAATTGTCATTGGCTACCAGCCAATGTTTTACCCACCAATTGCAAAATTCCCCTTGATTTTGCCTCCCTTTTGCCTCTATCAGTCCTATATTTTGTGTAGCTCCTTCAGGGTATTGCAAGCCTGGTAACCCACCAGGCCTAAGTCACTGGGAATTGTTTATGTATTTTTAAGACATTTTTAAACTACTTTGACATTGGGTTGGCTTGGTTGGAAACTTAGACGTAGTCATACTTTCGAATCTCTAGTTAGATTCTGACCCTAATCATAAACTCTGATCTCCAGTTAGATTGTAACCCTAACCCCTAATCCTAAATCCCCAGTTAGACTCTAACCCCTAACCCTAATGTCCAGTTAGATTCTAACCCTAATCCCCCGTTAGATTCTTACCCTAACCCTAAACCCCCAGTTAGATTCTAACCCTAATCTCCATCTACCTTTTAGCACTGATTTAATATAGGGCCCTATGGAATCTGTTTTATAGCGTTTTTAAATTCTCAATTTCGTGAATCCGTCTGTCTCTCGTTATCACAGAAACTATTGGCTGTTCATTAAAGCTGCAATCAGTCTGTGACTGTCCCCAGCTGGGCCCTCACTGAGAAAAAAAAACAGCACTAGCCACCGTGCTAAACAACCTTTCTAGGGTGGAACCCTGTCCTTTACTTTAAAAGTATGTCCACTTGGGCACTAATGGAGGGTGTGAGAGGACGCTGGCGTTGTGTGTTCGCCGTTTCTCAGCCTTCTAAGAACTTGCTAAAAACCTGCTAAAAACTGCTATAATTATTTTGTGTATCCATTCTACTGAAAACAGATATTGAGCCCTTTTTTGCCCAGCATCTTGGATATTAAAACATTTAGGCTCGGATGTTTCCTACCTGGAGCTGCCTTTACTGCTGGAGTGACGAGCGATTTGAGTCGTTCATCATCCTGAGATATAGCTGGGGATCTTGTCAGCCGGAATGATTTCAGTAAATCGAACATATTGATGGAGTAAACCCTCGGACAGTCAAAATACAGTAGTTGGCTGAAGCTTTCTCGTCCATCGAGCTGCGATTGCCCATGGCTAGGCTAATCGGCTGCTACCACCAGATACTGTCCTAAAACCAAACCTTTTACAGTCCATATGGGCTCCCCTCATCTCCAACGTATGCCACACTCTTCCCATGGGTTACTATGGGCACTGCCAGTTATTCTGGTGTGTATAGTCATCATTCAGCCACATTTGCCGCATCCATGGATAGCTGCTAACTGTAGCATCACAACGACTTCTACATCCACCATGCTGCGGTACCTACCGAACCAACTCTTGGAACTTAACACTCGCCTTGCCCCATCAAACATCTCTGCTCTGAAGCAACTGGGCATTCGGCATCATCGGACATGTCATCAGAGCGCCTATGTTTCAGGACTAAAAAACTACAAGCGACCACATTCAGGCCCCCTGCTGGAGGAACCACGTACTGCGCACCTTGGGAAACACGGAGTGGACTTTACTGTGCTGCACTCTCTGGTAAAGTGGACTCCATCTTCAGTGATTAAAATAGAACTGTTAAACTGTCAATCACTTACCAATAAGGCATCCTTTATCTACAACTATATATTGAATCAGAAGCTAGATTTTATGTGCCTCACTGAGACCTGGCACAAACCAGAAGTGTATTCTGCACTTAATGAAGCGTGCCCCCCTGGATACACATATCTTGAGAAAGCTAGGGGAAATGGACGTGGAGGGTGCTTGGTGGTTATTTATCGCTCTGATTTGCACCTGTCCTCTGTGACCTTGCCAAAGCTGTCATCATTTGAATGCTTGGCTTTTACGTGTGAAAAACCCATCCCACTTACAACCCTCCTCATATCGGCCACCGAAACCACACCCACATTTTATTTCAGAATTAACTGAGCTACTCTTGCCACTGTGCACCACATCCAACAATGTGGAAATTCTTGGAGATTTTAATATCCATGTTAATTCTCCCACAAGTCCATATACTACAGAACTATTACAACTTCTTGATACACTCAATCTCAGACAACTTGTGACAGTCCCCACCCATGCAAAAGGGCACACATTGGACCTTATTATAACAAATTTTCCTGTTAACAATGTTCATGTACATGATTTAGGCATATCCGATCACAATGCCATATCATTAGACTTTTCATTCCTGACCTCACTCAATAAGCCTAAACACAAAATCTGCTTTCGCAAAACAGAAGAAATCAACCCTGAACACCTGTCCTACGACCTACAAAACCTGGCCATATTCGACCATCACTCTGCTCCTGACGAGGTTGTCGACCACTACAATACTGGTCTGCAAGAGATACTTGATACCCATGCGCCCCTCAAGACACGGACTGTAACATTTACACGCTCTGCTCCATGGTACACCGGTGCGCTGCATAGACAGAAGGTGGCAGGGAGGGTCCTTGAGAGGCGCTACGTTGCCTCTGGGCTGACTGTCCATAAATCTGCGTATAGAGAGCACCAAAGATCATATTCCAAATCACTCAGTCAGGCACGGTCACAATACTATTCCAACATCTTTAACAATAATCCAGGAAATTCGAAACAGCTCTTTAAAACAATAAATTATCTTCTCAGTCCACCAGTTCCGAGGCAAATTAACAGTACCGACGACCAGTGCAATAAATTCCTTGATTCATTCACCACAAAAATAACTACCATCCGTTCGAACTTAATACCCAGCAATGTCATTCCGTCTATCCCCCCAACCTCAGTACCAACATTCTCACATTTCATTCACCCCACACACAGACAGGTTGAGACTAGTATGAGACCCTCAACGTGCTCATTGGATCCCTTTCCCACTGCCCTTATCAAATTAAATAAGACTTTCTTAAGCCCTCTCATCACCACCATCATAAACTCTTCCCTCCAATCTGGTCATCTTCCAATCTTACTGAAAACTGCACTCATCAACCCTCGGCTTAAGAAACCCTCTATTGATCCGGATATTCTATCAAATTACCGGCCCATTTCTAACCTTCCATTTCTCTCCAAAGTCATTGAAAAAGTCATTGTCACTCAAATCCACAACCACCTTCATTCACATAGTCTTTATGAAAAATTCCAGTCTGGTTTCCGATCCGCCCATAGTAGAGAGACAGCCCTGGTCAGGGTCACAAATGATTTGCTTGTGGCTGCTGACCAGGGCTCTCCATCCCTCCTCCTGCTCTTGGACCTCTCAGCCTCCTTCGACACTGTTGACCACGCCATCCTCCTCCACCGTCTGCAACACTTCATTGGAATTTCACACACAGCACTTCAGTGGTTTCGGTCCTACCTGACTGATAGAGTTGAGTATGTTGCCCTGGGGGGAGCCAGGTCAAGGCCCCACACAGTTACATGTGGAGTGCCTCAGGGTTTGGTCTTTTGCCCCACCCTTTATTCCATCTAAATGCTCCCCCTGGGCAACATCATCAGCAGGCATGAAGTTGCTTTCCACTGCTATGCTGATGATACTCAGCTCTATGTCAGGTTGGACCCCACATCCTCCGCATTATTACTCACCACTCTGAATGCCTGCCTGGAGGAGATGGACATGGGCATGGATGACTGACAACTTCCTTAAACAGAAGGACTCCTCATTGGGACCCCACACCAACTCTGATCCTCCACTCTGACCGTTTACTCATTTGCTGGCCATGACATTCCTCTTACATCCCCTATAATAAACCTGTGGGTTCGATTTGACCCCCACCTATCATTTAACACCCAAATCCAATTCATCTGTAAGACTGCATTCTTTCACCTCCGGAACATCTCAAAACTCCGCCCCTTCCTCTCTCTTTCTGATGCAGAGAAGCTGGTCCATGCCCTTGTCTCCTCCAGACTTAACTACTGCAATGCCCTCCTCATCGGGATCCCTGGCAAGAGTCTGCAGAGATTGCAGTACATCCAGAATTGCGCAGCCAGGGTCCTGATGAGGGTGCGTAAATTCGAGCACATGACACCCATCCTCCATAAACTCCACTGGCTTCCTGTCAGGATTGAGTACAACATTTGTCTCCTGACCTATCAGTGTGTCTACGGCAGCGCACCTCTGTACCTTAAAGAACTTACCAATAGACATAACCCTACCCGACATCTCCTCTGACAGCCACAAACTCCAGGTCCCCAAGTCCAAACTCCGCACTATGGGAGATAGGGCGTTCCAGGTGGCTGCACCTCGACTGTGGAATACCCTCCCAAACAACCTGAGGGAACCACAGTCTATAGAGGTTTTTAAAAATAAATTAAAGACCCACTTATTTTGTATTGATTTTTTTTTTATTGAATTTTCGCTGCAGGCTGCTCAGCAGAAAACTTTTTAGATAGATAGATAGATAGATAGATAGATAGATAGATAGATAGATAGATAGATAGTAGAGCAGGGAACGAACGAAGAAGCTGACGAGAACGCTTTGGTTGGCCCCGTTGTTGGGAAATTTTGTTATAAAAAACGAATGGATGGAAGCGTCGATTAGAGCATGGTTGTGTGCATGCTTTGCAACAAGGAATTCGCATGTCACCGCAGCACATCGAGCCTCAAGTATCACCTCGACGCAAAACATTTAGCAGCTAGCGTGGACGTTAGCCCGAATCCGAGTACAAGGACCCACACCCAACCCACACTCCACCAGATGACTGGTTTAAGGACCAGGGTAACTAAGTCTGAATGTACTTGAAAGTATTGTGTTTTACTTAAAAAAACATAGTTTACAGAAGGTCTACCTACCTATAGGCTACCTGAATTTCTGAAATGTACTATATTTCTAAATATGCTATTGCTACACTTAATGGCAAAAATTGCACTGGTCTGCTGGACTTGGTTGAACAAAAATAAACAATATTGTGTTGCTTAACCTTATGTATTCAGTCATTATTCCATGGTATACTAAAAATCCATGTGAAAAAAATTACTTCTCACTGTTCTCAGGTCAAATATTTATGGAATTAAAAAGCAATTAATTTCGATTAATTAATTACAAAGCCTGTAATTAATTAGATACATTTTTTTAATCGACTCCCGGCCCTAATAGATAGATTTGTTCAACCCAAAGGAAATTTTATAAAAACAATTAAGTGCATGAGGTGGCTGTGGCTCAGTGGTAGAGCGGGAAATTGAAAGGTTGGTGGTTTGATCCCTGGCCCTACAGTCCCATGTCGAAGTGTCCTTGGGCAAGACACTGAACCTCGAATTACTGCGCATCGGAGTGTGTTGTGAATGTAGTGAATGTTTATCTGATAAGCAGGTGGCATCTTGTACGGCAGCCTTGGCCACAGTGTCTGAATGTGTGTGAATGGTTCCTGTACTATGTAAAAGCGCTTTGAGTAGTCCTTAAGACTACAGTCCATTTGCATTCAAACTACAGCACACGTGGTACAGATTGGAGAATATTCAGGACACTTTATTACAGATGGAATACTCGACACAGCTTTGTCCGCCTGCTATGGCGACCAGCGGTGTTGCTTGATGCCTCTGGCTGGTAAAGGGACATCATCAGCGGGGAACGTTGAACGAGTGTGCCGGTGGAAAGCTAACGCTAGCCGGCCACCTGATCCATCAATCCTGCTTGCAAGTGTGTCCGCTCATTAGACAACAGACTGCTGTGTTTTTGTTGTTGTGGATACATTGCTAAACAACAGTGTACCAGACTATCCATCTACCAGGTTGGCTGCTCTGTCTAAAGCAGTGAAGCAAGTGCATTCTGGGATTTGGTGTCTTTCATCCACATGACCCAAAAACCCATTTTCACGCAGCAAAGGGCAGCAGGTTGGATTCAAACCCGCGCCACTGCAGGACTCATCCAACATGGAGCGACCTCTGTTATTGGGGGAGCTAGAGGCTGCCGCAGAAAATGTTCCCATGCATGAAAACTCACCAAACTTTGCACATAAGTCCAGTCCTATGCCAAATGCAAGCAGTGTGATTAGTGTGCCAATAGTCCTGATGGTAACGCTACAACAGCCATTTCAAATTCTAAACTTTAAAAATTCATAACAAATCAGCCATACATGCTACATGAAATCTTCGTTTGCATGTAAACTGAGACAAACGGAGGTTTAGGCAGCCGAGGAAGTGAGAAAGAAAACAGAGAGGAAGTGATTTGTTGCTGTTGTTGCTATTTTCGGGATTCTGATTGGCTAACGTGGGTTTGAGCTTCACGTTACACTGCCACCTACAGGTTTGGCATGCTCTCGACGGCATTGGCAGCATATATACACGGGTACATGTAAACAAACACTTTTCTGAAAGCTGTGCACAATGTTATTTCTGAAAATGGAGAGGTTGAAATGTCCGTTTATGAAAATAGCCAGCCGTTCCATGAGATCAAACCTTCCTTTGGCCTCAAAGGTTCTGAGTCGAGTCCATGGTATTGCAAGATGATCATACATGTATCTAATGAGGCACTGTGCTGTGGACAGCTGCCCTGCATATTTTAAATGTGTGTCTCCACCTGTAACACACCTGATTCTGATTAACAATCAGTCCAGTTCCAGTTAAGGAAAGTCATGTTATTGAGTATAGCCAAATATCTAGAGGAGTCATCACCTGGACAATAGCTCACTGAGATCAGCATTTGCCTTTGGCCCTGAAGATTGAGAGTTCAAGCAGTCACAATGTCACATCTTATACATAATTTTGAAACCTTCCCTGCATGTTTGAGATGTTTCAGAGCATCAACACACCTGTCTGAAGTGATCAGCTCATAGTTTGTGTCCTAGGTTAACATGCCACTGTGTACTCTGGCATTATGCTTATGTGGGGATTGCGGACACAAAATCAAAGCTATTTTAGTTTAGAAGATTTAAATAATTAACAGTTTGTATGTTTATGATTATAGACCATGTAAGGGATAATCACCGAGAGGCAGGGCAATAAACAGTTTGATATGCCCGGCTTGTGGACGGTTTACCGTGGGTAACCGGGGATTGCCTGGCTCCGCATACATTGCGCCTCGGAGGTTTTCCTTGTTTGGGTCATTTGAATGTTTGTGGTTCTTCGTCTCCGGATTGAACGACAAACTAACGTATTCATCCCCGGTGTCATCCACTTTTATGGGGAATGAGGACGCAGTCAGTTCCTGAGTGCCCTCCCTGCCTCGCCTCGCAAAGCAAAGCTGGAGGTCAAACCAAACTTTGGAAACTAGACCTAACGGGGTGTCCGGGGAAAGAGCTGTGGATTCACGCAGCAATTTCAGGTCAGCCTCGGTGACGTGGGGATGGTGTTTTGCCTTGTCTTGGCCATTCTTTCGATGTGTTTTTATTATGGATTTGAAAACCCTGTTGCTGGTGGTAAACTCACTGTCTGCATATAAATTGAACCTTGAGAAATGACGGTTCAGTGAGGCTCTGATGCCGGTCATCGTTGCCACACTGTATGGCTTGCCTACTACGCTTTGAACTGTAGCATAAAAACGTCTTAACAAATCGTTTAGTTCTTCGGCGCTGCAGGTGTCCGGGTCAGTTGACTGTTTTGAGTTTTGGCATGAGTTTGAATTGCCAGGGTATAAGTTTGGGCCTTTTTTTGAAGAAAAGTAAATAGTTTGTCCATTATATAAGTTTTCTGATGCTCATTAGGGGCCGAGCAGCGGCAATATTGTATTTGCCTGTATTATATTCTTCTTCTTCCAAAGAAATCCATGTTCCCATGCATGAAAACTCACCAAATTTTGCACATAAGTCCAGTCCTATGCCAAACGCAATCAGATTTGCGATTTGTATGATAATAGTCCTGATGATGGCGCTACAACATCCATCCATCCATCCATCTTCGTCCGCTTATCCAGTGTCGGGTCGCGGGGGGAGCAGCTCCAGCAGGGGACCCCAAACTTCCCTTTCCCGAGCCACATTAACCAGCTCCGACTGGGGGATCCCGAGGCTTTCCCAGCCCAGGTTGGAGATATAATCCCTCCACCTAGTCCTGGGTCTTCCCCGAGGCCTCCTCCCAGCTGGACGTGCCTGGAACACCTCCCTAGAACAAAAAAGGTGAATTATGTATGTCACATTCACTACAATGTCATCATTATGTCTGATGCTACTATTGTGCTCTCATCCTTGATGGTGTGTAATCACAATTTTGCTAAATAGACTACATTTTTGGTAGGCTGACATGGTCCTACTCAGATTCTAGTGAGATTGTGAGTCTGAAACCGCTCCATTGGACTGTGATTGTGGGGCGTGTTCCAGCCGAACCAGGAAAGAAAATTCCTCTGCATTCATTGGATAGACCTACAACCAATCAGAGCAACAGAACTCAACTCAACTTTCAACAGAATTCAACACCGTGTATCGTATCCATAGCAACCACTCTTTGCACAATGCATTCGTTCTAACTTCCGACTTTTAGACTTTTTTGAAGCTAGATATCATTTGTTGCGTGTAAATATAAATGTGGATAACGTTAATGATAGTGACACGCTTGCTACAGTTGCATTTCTAGAGATGGATCGGCGAAAACACGTTTTATTTCTCTGATTCACGGCTTTGTTCTAACGCCGCTGGGCGCTCTCTCTCTCTCTCCAGTCTGTCTCTATCTCGCTCCACCATATAACGCTATATAATGCTTTTTCGGCTGTTGTTTTGTAAAGGTGTTTGTAACGCAGAAATAAAATGGATTAATGATCATCTTATTCATATAGTTTATATCTGACTTTACCAGCTGACTTCTCTATTGGCCGTTGAAACAGGTGAAGCCTCTAACGTTCTAAAACCAGCCTCTGCCACTTGGAACAGCTGAGTCCATCCACACCATCAGCTAGTTTCAGATAGGCCGGTTGAGGATTTTAAAATTAATGTGCTGTCGATATCTTCTGTAACAGATGCGATGGTGGAATCTACACATCTCAGTTCTCCAGCAGCAGCCACCTGTTGTAAACAAATTCAACCCAAGCGCTCTTTGGTGACGTGGGTGATTCTGTTACTGTTGATCATCTGTCCGACAATTTGATTGGTCCGAACAGATCTTGTTCGAGCAATAATTGCTCGAACAAGATCTTCAAGACAAGCGATAAGGGACACCTGTGTTTTTAGGGACACCTGTGACACCTATCTATAGCCTCATTTGATCCTACAATGTTGTTACACTGTACTTCTTTTGGATCAATGATTATCTTAAAATAAAAAATATTGTGTCTCTTGCATCAAATACATTATGAACAAGTATCTAAGTGGTCTTGAAGAGGATTCTATTTTTCTGTCTCTCATTTGGACTCGGTCTTGACTAGTGCTGGTCTTGGACTTGACAAAGGTTGACTTGACTACATCACTATTCACCTTGTCATCTCAACTACTTTACTTCATTTCTATTCTGCAAAATACAAGTCAACAGCTCTATCTACTGGCAAGACAGCAGAGCATTTCATGAATAACTGGCAGTTTAAGTGTGCAGATAATGTAGCTCTACACTGAACAATAACTGTTGCATGGCACAGGCTGCTATACTAAGGGTGTTTTTGCAGGCATCTGTCATCCAAGTGGACCGAAAAGTGGACCACCAAAAACGGACAGGCTTTAACACCTGCCTCATTTAGTTTGGTTGAATCACACTAGGGTTGGTTTTCCCCCTTGGTGCGGTTCTCTTGGGCAGGTTTGAATGCAGCAATCCCACTCAGACGCCCAGGAGTATGAAGGCTAATAAAACACCTAGTTTTGTTTTTGTTCTGGAGTTTTCAACATGTCATTATTGTCTCTTGTCATTTCATAACAGTGTGAAAAATCAATAAAAAGACAATATTACATTGTGAATATGTCTGTTTATTATTATCATATGTCACTTTACAACACATCACTATGCTATGTAACAAATGAATGACAATGATTCCAATTATCTTTCTAAAAAAACTGATTTTAAATTGCAACCGATTACACTATACATAATTTGTAAAACTTTAACTTTCTCTGTCCTATGATTACATGTTTCTCTAGAAATGTGACTGCAATGATCTGATGAACTGTAGATTATCCTGTTTTTTTAAATAATCTGTTGTTTAACATTAACATTAAGACATTTTATAAAGAGATCACATATGAAAGACTCTGAAATTATTAAAAAAACTTTGTTTTATGTTTGTTTATGTTATGTTCTAACACAATTACTGTTCACAGCTGATGTTTTTCTATACGTGATGGGAAAGTGTGGCTGTTCAGGGGCATCTTTTCCACGTCAAACAGGAGCCAGACAGACCTGTGATTTCTGTTTGCAACGAAAAATGGACAAAAATTACTTGGATGATGCTTTAAACAAACATATTGACATGAATACCAAGCTTTAGTAGCTCTTTTTTTGTGTTGGGTTGAAATGTTTCCTATCACAACGAAAAAAAAGGTTCCCTTGGAAAAAAAGATATGTCATACATGTGTGAATGTAATGGGTTATTTATAGGAACAGTATATGGTGCTTATGACTCTCTTTAAATGCAGCAGCATCAGAGCGAAACAAATACACAACAAACAAAAGCTGAAGCACAGGCGTTTCATCTGTTGTTCATACGCAATTAAGACTTTAAGACAGGAAAGCATATCTTCACTTTCTATATTTGATAATTGACTCACTGAACAGCAGGAACATATTCATTCATTTATCCTTAGACCGAGTCTGATCTCAGTCCCTCCACAGCCTCTCTACAGCATGTTGGTTTCACAGGAGCCAGGCTGCAGTATCTGAAGAGTAACAATGAGTTTAACTGATTTTCTAAACCAGGAGTAAAACAAGGCATAGATCACAGGGTTTAGACAAGAGTTACAATAGAACACAAAGAGAACATAGGATGCAGATGAAGCATTGACCAAGTTGTCACCTGCAAGAGAGACCAAGTAATATGGGCAGAAACACATTAGAAACACGACTACAAGAACACCAAGATTCCTGGCTGCTTTCAGCTCAGATTTCTTTGCCTTTGGAGTCACTGAAAGCTGGAGTGTGACAGCTGTAATGTGAGAGCGCATGGCACGAGCCTGAGACACAGCCACGGCAAATACTCTCAGATACAGAGCTATGATGACAGTAACTGGAACAAGAAAGGTCAACACAAGCTCAACAGTCCCTGAGTTATTTGTAGTGACAAACACACATGCTCCGTAGCAGGATTTATAACTCCCTGGTTGAGTCGGGAGATCTTTTAAATAGAGAAAGCTGTAGGAAACAGAATAGAGCCAACACAGACAAACACAGAGTTTAACTCTCCCCCCGGTGACTTTAGTGGTGTAATGCAGAGGGTCACAAATAGCCACATAACGGTCAACTGATATGAGCACTATGTCACCTATTGAGGCTGAGGGAATGATGCCTGAAAGAATAATATAGGTGGCACACACAAAGTCACCAAGAAACCAGCAGGATGTTTTTCGGGGAACTTCTACAGGCATCAGCACGAGGCCCACTAGAAGGTCTGAGACAGCCAGAGAGAGGAGGAGGATGTTGGTGGGTGTGTGGAGCTGCCTGGAGGAGAAAAGCACAATTTAACCAACAAGAGTGACAAAACAACCAAAACCAGTATTCAAAATGAAAATAAATTTTTTTTGGAATATTTTCCAATCCAACACATCAGTAGTTACCATACGTTTAAGTGTAGACAGTTAAAATTATATTGTTGACGTCACGGTGGACAGAAACAATGTTTAATATTGGTAAGAGAGTGGACATGAACAACAGTCTCTGGCATCAAAGTCAGACATCTGGAGCAACATTATTCAGTACTAGCTCAAAGACAATTCTTCTAAATATACAGCAGCTCTAAATCCTGTAGAGAGAAGCTGAGAAGTTAATATCTGCCTGAAGTGGGAGATAGAGATGATGATGAGCAGGTTGAGAGTCACAGTGATCAGAGAGATGGAGTACAGCATAATGGTAACTGTTTGGGGCCAAGGAGACAAGGGCTTCCTGCAGGAGGTGTTTGGGAACTGTGGAAAGCAGAGCTCGGCTCCGACCTCAACCTCCATCTGCAGAGATCTGCAGATAGCTGCAGCTCTGGCAGCTTTCTAACTAACCTGAGTCATGTAACTGATTTATCTCTCTCACATTCTCTTCATCCCCTCCTCTCTCTTAGTCCCTGTTGGACTCTGATGCCCCTCCTCCCTCACTCTGCACATCCCACCATCATCTTCATCACTTTCTCTGTAACCCTGTCTTTCTCACTATCCAATCTCTCTCTTCTCATTTTCTACCCTTGTTTCCTTTCTTTTCTCCTCTTATTAAAAACTTTAAAAAACTTGTATAAGTTACTAAAACAGTAGTCTTGTATTGCCAGCTCTATATCTACAGCCCTGTGGAGTAAGGTCTGGCTACACCACAGATGGATTCTGAGATAGGAGAAATTTCTTTAACCCAATCACAGTTGACTCGGGAGTTGCTAAGCTCTGTATGCAGAAATGGTGGCTCTGCAAAATAGTCTCAGGAAGGAAATTGTTTTGGTGACACATTTGCACCTGGCAAATGAAAACGCCACATACAATAATAAATGAAGTTAACTCACACAATACAGTAATGTGAGCTATTTAAAGGTCCCATAGCATGAAAATTTCGCTTTATGAGGTTTTTTAACATTAATATGAGTTCCCCCAGCCTGCCTATGCTCCCCAGTTGGCTTGAAATGGTGATAGGTGTAAACCGAGCCCTGGGTATCCTGCTCTGCCTTTGAGAAAATGAAAGCTCAGATGGGCCGTTCTGGAATCTCGCTTTTTATGAGGTCATAACAAGCAAGGTTACCTCCCCTTTCTCGGCTTTGCCCGCCCAGAGAATTTGGCCAACCCATGAGAGAGAGACATCATGGCTTTCAAACGAGAAAAGTGGCAGTTGGTCAAGGCCACACCCCCACCATCCACCTTGCCCCCCCCTCTCCTCCTCAATAGCTTCAGACACAGAAATGGCATGTTCTGAGGAAAGCTCATTGTGGGACTGGCTCTAGTGGCTGTAATTTTGCACCAAGGCTGAATTTCGGGAAAGAGACTTCAGATACAGTATTAGGGGACCACTAAGGTCTATATAAAAGCATCCAAAGAGCATCATGTCATCGGACCTTTAAGTTAGCTGGATACTTGGTTAAACATCATGTGCTTTACTAGAGTATCGCCCTGTGTACTTTTTTCCATAGCAATCCCACCGATAGGCCCAGAAAACTCTGCTGGATATCTTGAATCAGCCAATTAAAGATCACCAATGTTTTCTCTCTAGCGTTTAGCTTAGTGCAGGGCCAGTGAAACCATACATGACGGTGGCTAAGCTGTCGTTCTCCCCAGCTGACCAAATATGGTCACTTCTGTTTTCAAAATACCAAGATAGTGTTGGCCAAAATGCAAACTCCTAGCTTCAAAACAGCAGTCCACAAACCAATGGGTGACTTCACTGTTGCCACGCCCATTATATTTACAATCTATGGTTTGAGGCCCAGCCAATCAGCTAAAGGCATGGTTTAGGTGTGGGCTTGATGACTGTTCATATTTAACAACAATGGAGGCTCCTAAAGAAGGCAGCTTAGACACTACTATTTTATTATTTTTTTTTTTTATTTATCCTTTATTTAACCAGGAGAAGCCCATTGAGATTAAAAATCTCTTTTGCAAGGGAGACCTCGCCAAGATAAGCAGCTAAGTTACATCACATCATTACATACGTACAAAGACACCAAAAAAGAAACATGAAAATAAAGACAAATAAATTAAATTAATAGAAACAGTTTGAAAGCCAATTATGCACTTACAAGGAAATTGCAATTAAAAACATTGACAAGTGAGGGAGTTCAACTCAAAACACCTCATTCTTAACTTGAAAGCACTCAAAGGAATCAATTTACTAAGTTTTAAGTTATTCTGCAGTAAATTCCATGTAAAGGGAGCAGAATAAACAAAGGCCTTTTTACCCAGCTCAGTACTGACCTGTGGGACAGAAAGCAAGACAACAGCCTGAGAACGGAGAGAATAATGACCAGCACTTTTTTTCATAAGAAGTGAACATAAATAGGATGGAAGCACACCAAGAATAGCCTTATATATAAATGTGTACCAATGACAAAGCCTCCGTGTGGCCAGAGCAGACCACCCTACACGAGAGTAAAGCTCACAGTGGTGGGTGCGAGCTTTACAATTAGTAATAAATCTCAACGATGCATGATAGGCTGCGTCAATCATATGGAGGCATTGAACAGATGAATGCATATATAATATATCACCTTAGTCCAGCACAGATAAAAAAGTGGATGCCACTAACCGTCTTTTAACATTAAAAGAAAAGCACAGCTTATTTCAAAAGTAAAAACCCAATTTTAGCCTCAACTTTCTCACTAGACAGTGAACATGAGGCTTAAATGATAGGCAATCATCAATTACAATACCAAGATACTTATAAGTTGTAACAGTCTGTATTTCACGTCCGTCAAGAGTAATCACTGAGGGAACATTCATTGGTCTATTCCGAGGGCCCGTGAAGAGCATACATTTGGTTTTTTCTGCATTGAGCACAAGTTTCAGCTGTAGCATCAATCAGTGTTGTGACCAAATCATCTTTTCTCAAGTCTAAAGCAAGTCTCAAGTTATTTAAGCATGGGCAAGTCAAGTCACAGATTTTGTCAAGTCCAGTCCTTATTTAAGGCAAGTCAAGTCCCAAATCAAATTACTTTTAAAGCTAACATTTGAACTAGCCAATTCAGTTCTGATATTTGCATATGGGGCTAACATTTATTAGCTTATATTAATTGTGAGTGAAAAGATTGCGAGCCTAATGTTAGGTAAAATCAGACCTTGTGCAGACCTCTGCGTCGTCCCGTCTCTCCCTCATCAGTGGTAGTAGGAGAGAAGCTGCAGCTCTGGCAGCCTTCTACCAAGAAATGTCATGCAACTGATTTCTCTCTTTCTACCATTTTAATAATAATAATAATAATAAATAGAATTTATATAGCGCTTTTCACAAATTCAAAGTCGCTTTACACAGCAGGTATAGATAATAAAGACAAACAAAACAAGATTCAGGCACAGATGAAAAGTGGAGGGTCGTGGGGCTAGTTGGACAAGTTTTCTTCTGCCGGCGCATGCTCTGCTGCGACGATACACAGTCTGCCTGTGATCCATAGTGGTGTCGTGTCTCACTGTCTCCCGCTCGTTTGTTTGTTCGGCCTAGCGTCTCATATTGTGAAGTCTTTCTCCTGTTTATTGTCAAGTCTCGTTTGTCTACAATATTTGATCTCTGCAAACAATCAGAACTGCACTTATAATATTATGGTAATGGAGTACTAACATCCACTCGATACTGGTACAAGAGACCAGTGACCGAGGACCACTCACCTACAGCCGAGAGGATCTTCTACAGCTACGGTCCTCCATCCTATGCAAACAGAAGCAATCACACTCCCGTCGGAGGTGAAACCGAGGCGAAGGGGCAGAAGAGGCGGAGTGCGAACCAGACTTCGGAAACGTTCCTCCAGACCACCTCTCCCCTCCATCATATTGGCAAATGTCCACTCCCTCCGGAAAACAAAATGGACCTGCTGCACGCTAAGTGCGGAGAAAGCCTTCAAAGATACCTGCATCATTGCTCTGACTGAATCCTGGCTGGACGAGGAGATCCCAGACGCCGAGGTCAGTCTTGATCATTTCACTATCATAAGGGCCAACCGGACCAGTCAGTCAGACAAGGAGAGAGGTGGCAGGGTCTGTGTTTACATCAACAACAGGTGCTGTGAGAACATCAAAGTCCATAACAGGGCTTGAACACCAGACGTGGAGATGCTTACCCTGTCCTTGCGCCCCTTTTACCTCCCGAGGGAATTCCCTGTTGTGATTATCACTTGTGCGTACATCCCACCTAGTGCTAACACCAAGATAGCTGCAGGGATTTTAGCCATCATGGCTAACTCCATGCTGGCTAAGTACCCCGAGGCACCGGCGCCTTGTTGATGTACTGCCGTCTTTCCAACAACGTGGATGTTCCCACAAAAAAAGAGAACACTTTGGACTTGTGCTATGGTAATATAACGGATGCCTTCAGCGCTCGGGATGATCTCTCGCAAGATGCCATTGCACAACTGCAGGGCTCTCTCGCCTGCACCGACTGGGGCGTTTTTCAGGGAAGTCTGGATGAACGGATTTCTCTGATAACGGACTACATAAAGTTCTGCATCACCACCACTATTACGACAAAAATTATCACCAGATGCCCAAATTCTAAACCCTGGATCACCCCCCATATCATACACAATCTCAAGGAAAAACAAAGCTTTCAAGCAGAAGGACTGGGCCACTCTCAAACTACTGAATAGACAAAATGACATCATCAAAGCCAAAATGAAATACAAAGATAAATTGGAGCAGGAATTTAGTAACATGAACACAAAACAAGCTTTCCAAAGACAGAAAAAAACAGAACCACATCACAGCACCAGACCCATTAACCTTTGCTAACACCCTTAACAGCTTTTTTGCCCGGGTTCGACACCTATGACTACTATGCCACATGTGATGACTTGCTCAGCACCCTCCCTCGCCAAGACCCACATACCCCCCTTTCACAGAGGAGGATGTCCGACAGCAGCTGGCCAGGTGTAAACCTGGCAAGACAACAGGGCCAGACGGCATCCCAACAAGGGTGCTGAAGCTCTGTGCCACGGAGCTCTCTCCCATTTTTCACACCATCTTCTGGGAATCATATAGGACAGCCTCAATACCCACCCTCTGGAATACCTCAACCATTGCCCCCATCCCAAAGAAACCCCGCCCTTCAGAACCCAACCACTATAGACCAATTGCACTCAAACCTATAATCATGAAATGCCTGGAAAATTAATCCTCCACCTCATCCTGCCAACCGTCAGACAACACCTGGACCCACATCAATTTGCATACAGACCCAGATGAGGAATGGAGGACGCAGTGGCATGCCTTCTTCATCTCATCCTTCAACATCTACAGACATCTGGCAACTTTGCCTCGGCCCTTTTCATCGACTTCAGTTCTGCTTTTAACACAATCCAACGTCACCAGCTCATCACCTCAACATTCCCTCACCTCTCATCCACTGGATCCATAACCTCCTCAGCAATAGACCACAGACTGTGAGAATTGGCTCAACAACATCATCAACCATCATCACCAGCACTGGAGCCCCCCAGGGCTGTGTTCTAAGCCTCTTTCTCTACACCCTGTACACCAATGACTGCAATAGCTCTTCAACCGTCACTACCTACTACAGATATGCTGATGACACTGCCATAGTTGGATTACTCAACAATAACAACTCTGTCACAGCGTACCAGGACTCAATTTCACAGTTTTCCCAATGGTGTCAGGACAATTACCTTCAATTAAACATAGATAAAACAAAAGAACTGGTCATCTACACATCTAAATCACCACCTGGACTGAACCATAACAACATCTATGGCCAACCAGTTGATCAGGTCAGCAGTTTTACATATCTGGGACTCACTATGGACAATAAACTTAACTTTAAGGAACATGTCACTAACATTCAGAAACGCGCACAACAAAGACTACATGTCATCCGCAAACTGAAAGCCCTTTCTGTTGCTCCACACCTCCTGCTCCTACAAAAGCATTATCCAACCCACCCTGCTGTACTGCTCACCTTGTTTTTACACAATGCTAACCGCCACCTGCAAAAACAAACTCACTAAAATCACACATATAGCCTCTAAGATAATGAGTCTCCCCGCACCCAGCCTATCACACATGAATGACACAGCCATCATACACCTTGCACATACCATAGCAGCTGACACAGACCATCCCCTGAATCCATTCTTTATACTACTTCCATCCAGCCACAGATACAGAGCACTAAACTGGACTAAAGCCTATTTCAAAAAAGGTTTTGTCCCCACTGCTATCATAATGCTGAACAAACTATAATACTACAACCACCTTCTCAGTTGCCTTGGAAAGTTCGCACATCTGATATGTCTATATGGTGTCTTAATGTGATGTTTTTGTATATGTGTTATACATGTATGTGTTCAATATGTGGTGCTGTGCTATGGAAAGAAGAGGAAGATGTGTGGAAATGATTATCCCTATGGGACAATAAAGACTATCTATCTATCTAGGGAAGGGCAGTGGTGAAGAGATTGGTCTTGAGACTGGAATATGGTGAGGGACTCGGAGGTGCGAATCTCTTGGGGGAGGGAGTTCCAGAGCCTGGGAGCTGCCCTGGAGAATGCTTTGTACCCAAAACTGCGGAGATTGGACTTTTGGATACAGAGGAGACCAGCTGAGGTGAATCTGCGGGACCTTGAGGGTTGGAACGGGGAGAGGAGGTCAGTGAGGTATGAGGGAGCCAGATGGTGGAGGGCTTTGTAGGTTAGGACCATCATTTTGTAGGTGATTCGGTGGGAGATAGGAAGCCAATGGAGTTTTTTTGGTCTGGAGTGATGTGGTGTCAGGATTTGGAGTGGATAATGAGTCGGGCGGGTTCTTGACCAGTTCGAGTCGGTTGATGTTGGTAGAGCTGATGCCGAGAAGAAGTGAGTTGCAGTAGTCCAGTCGGGAGGAGATGAAGGCGTGAATGAGTCTTTCAGCAGCGGGGGGTGTGAGAGAGGGTTCTGATTTTGGCGATGTTGTGAAGGTGAAAGAAGGAGGTTTGAATGACTCAAGGGAGAGGGCCTGGGGAGATGGGGAGACAATGGTGCCGTTGATGGTGAGAGTGGGGTTATTGATTTTGCTGAGTGTGGATTTGGAGCTTATGAGGAGGAATTCTTTTTTATCGCTGTTGAGTTTGAGGAAGTTGTGTTGCATCCAGGTTGTAATAGCTGACAGACAGAAGTTGATGTGGGAGAGTTGAGGATTGTGGGGGGATGTGGTACTGAGGTAGATCTGGGTGTCATCAGCATAGCAATGGAAGTCCAGGTTGAAGTGGCGGAGTATCTGACCAAGAGGGAGGATGTAGATGATGAAGAGGAGGGGGCCAAGTACGGAGCTTTGGGGAACACCTTGAGTAACTGCGGCTGTGGCAGAGGTGTGGTTATGGAGAGAGATGAAGTGGGATCTGTTGGAAAGGTAGGAGCAGAGCCAACTGAGTGCAGTACCTTCGATACAGAGGTCTTTGAGTCTGGTGATTAGGATGTTATGGCTCACGGTATCGAAGGCTGCACTCAGGTCGAGGAGGATGAGGATGTTGAGTGAACCGGTGTCAGCAGAGGTGAGGAGGTCGTTGAGGACTTTGAGGAGAGCGGTTTCAGTGCTGTGGAGGGGGCGAAAATCAGATTGGAGGGGTTTGAATAGTTATTGGCATGAAGATGGGATTGTAGTTGTGCGGCGACTATACGTTCCAGGGTTTTAGACAGAAAGGGGAGGTTGGATATTGGGCAGTAGTTGTTGAGGGAGGAGGGATCCAGACCAGGTTTTTTAAGGATTGGGGTGACAACAGCAGTTTTGAAGGCAGAGGGGACAGTTCCAAGGGACAGTGAGGAGTTGAAGAGGTTAGTGAGGTAGGGGCATAGGACGGGGAGACAGGACTTCAGGAGTGGAGTAGGGAGGGGGTCAAGGGAGCAGGTAGTGGGTTTGGAAGAGCTGATGAGTTTGGAGATTTCAGGAGGAGTGACCGGGTCAAAATGGGAGAGGAGGCAGTAAGGTGGGGTCGGGAGGTCAGGAGAAATGCGGAGAGGAGGGTCCATGGTGGGTGCTGGAGTAGATACTGAGAGGTGAGATACAGGGTATAGAGATTGGTAGATGATGTTGATTTTGTCAGCAAAAAAGTGGAGGAATGAGTTGCAGAGATCCGGAGTAGAGGTAGGGAGGGTGTTGGTCCGAGGCTTGATGAGGTTGTTCACTGTGGAGAAGAGGGTTCTGGGGTTTTGGCAGGGGTCGGAGAGGATGGTGGAAAGGTAGGCAGATTTGGCAGCAATGAGGGCGTCTTTGTAGGTAGTGAGATGGAGTTTATAGGCTTCATGATGGACTGTGAGGGATGATTTCTTAGTCAGACGTTCAAGTTGGCGGCCAGTTTGTTTCATTTTCCGGAGTGCAGGTGTGTACCAGGGTGAAGAAGAGTTGAAAGTGACAGTTTTTGTTTTGAGGGGGGCCAGAGTGTTGAGGGAGGTAGACAAGGTGGAGTTGAGGTGGTTTGTGAGCTCATCAGGTGAGGTGAGGGTTGAGTCCAGGTGGAGAGTTGTGGAGAGCAGGTCAGAGAGATGGTGGGGATTGATTGATTTGAGGTTGCGGAAGGTGATTTCTCTGAGGAGGTGGGGGCGTGGGATTGGAGAAGGGATGGTGAAACGTATCAGTTTGTGATCAGAGAGGGGAAAGAGGCATGGATGGAGGTCGTTATCCAGTAAAATGATGAATTCTGATGAGAGCTTGCAGGTGGGGGAGTCCATGTGGATGTTTAAGTCATCCAGGAGCAGCAGACGTGGAGAGAGCGATGAAGCTAGTGTGAGGAGTAGAGTAAAGTCAGAGAGGATGGAGGGATTTGGTTTAGGTGGCCGGTAAATGAGGATGACTGTCATGGAGGAATGAGCTTTGAAGGCGAGATATTCAAACAATGATACGGAGGGGAGGGTGAGTTCTGTGCTCCGGAAGTTCTGATTGAAAATAACGGCGAGGCCACCTCCACGGCGGGAGGGGCGGGGTTTGCAGATGTAGTTGTAGCCAGGGGGGGATGCTTGGTTGAGGGAGAAGAAGTCATTGGGTTGTTGCCAGGTTTCGGTGAGCAGACGGAAGTCCAGAACGTTGTCTAGAATTAGTTCAAGGAGGGCAGAGGCTTTATTGCTTAGCGATCGGGTGTTGAGGAGGGCAAGGTTGGCATGGTGAGAGGGTGCTGGGATGGGGGCAGGCTGGAGAGATCTGAGGTTCTCCCGGTTAGCAGTGCGTGTATGTGAAGTGTGGAAAGCATTGTAGTCCAGTCTGGGTTTTCTGTGCAGCCTGACGGTGCATTCAGCCCTATGTGATCCAGTGGGTGAAGCATTCTGATGACGTGGGACAGGTGCAACAGAGCGTGCAGGTGACCAGATGGATGGAATGGATTGATAATGGTGGAAGAAAACAAACTTGCAGTGAGAGCTTCTGTGGATGTAATGGGGTCGACGTAGAAGTCCGAGCTGTCTGATGACTGGGTTGCAGGATGGAATGGAGTAGTTGACGAGTTCGACCAGTTGCACAGTTGAATATTTGAACATGATGCCGAGCACAGAGACTGAGAGCTCGTTGATAGCGGTTAGCCATGGGCTAGGAGCACAGAGGTGGATGAATGATGTGAGTGCCAGAATGATCCACAGCATGACAGGAGGAGATGAAAGTCTAGTCATGGCACGCATCTGGTGGAGGTTGCCTGTGAGAAGGAGGTCAGCAATCGGGTTAGTCGCTGTAGCAGCTAGGATTAACCGCCACGCGTTTGGTGCACGGGGGCAGCCAGCTAGTGGCTAAGTGACGAGGCGAGAGTCAGGTCGAGGAGCCCAGGCGGCTTCGGGAACCAGCAGAGAGGCTGTCCAGAGGTACAGAGGCTGTCCAGACGTAGGGGTAAAACGAACACAAACAAATAGGAACACAAGAGAGTAGCAGACAGAGAAGCGGCGAATAAGCGGCGAATAAGCAGTGCCAGCGTCCATTATATAGAGACTCAGCCAAAGGCACAACCACCTCTGATTGGCCAAAACTATGTTTCTGTTATAGGTAATTGTCCCCTGTCACTAATATACAAGTTCACACACTCTCACTTGAAGCAAAAAAGGGTCTAAAAATCACCCATGGTCAGCAGCTTCTTGATGCACATCAGCTGATCCTGCAGCTCCTGAAGGACAGAGGAACAGGAAGAAGGAAAGAAGGAAGGAAAGAAGTTAAGGAGAGGACAGTTAATAGAAATAACAGAATAAAGTTAACTGTGTTGTGTTCTCTGTGTTGGACCTGCTTTGAAGTGATTCAAGAACATTTTACTGACTTTTTGCCAGTGATGGAAGAAGTACTCTGATATCTTAAGTAAAAGTACAACAATGAAAATACATTACAAGTTAAAGTCCAGCATTCAAATGTCTGCAGTGCTTTAGTAAAAGTACAGAAGTATTATCAGTAAAATGTACTCAAAGCAGTGCAGTAAAAGCCATAATGTCTCCTGTGACATTATTAGATATGAATACTGGAGCATCAATGGTGGAGAGGCGTATTACTGTTCCTCACACTCAACATGGCATCATGACTTTGCGTGAACATACACACTAGAGTCCGGATCGGGACGAATTTTTCTGTCCGAGCCTGGCCCGCGTCCGACAGAGCTGTGTCCGAACCCGGCCCGAGCCCGACAGGCATTAAGAAATTTATGTCCGAGCCCGACCCGAGCCCGACACAGTTAAATATCATCTTTTTTCCTCTCATACTAATGACACAAGTAGGCTACGTTTGTTTGTGTGGAAAGCCCTTTTTTATTAAGCAACTGTAGGAAGGCATTCGGAAATGTCAACAGATGAGCGCATCAGCGCATACAGGGCAACAAGCGCACGTTAATAAGCTGTTAAAATGTCCAATGTGTTAACCTTTCCTGCTTGCTTCGTTTCCGACCGTGATCAGAAAACCAGGGGAGACTCATTACCTCCAGGGCAAACGTTATAACATGAATAACCACTAACTCTGCTCCGGTTGCATCTACAACACGTCTGCTTCCTCTTTTTCTATCTCTCTTCTGCCCACTTACCACACAACCTCACACACACACACACAAACACAAACCCACACGCACTGAGCTCTCTTAAAAAGGAGCCGCAGCACCATTTTACAACAAATTCCTTATCGCGCTGATGTGACCGAGCCCGACCCGACCCTGACCATAATTTCTAAATATCTGTCGGCCCGGCTCGTCGGGTACTGTCGGGACCCGTCGGCCTCGGGTTGGGTATCCATGCCTTAATACACGCCACTTTCCTAAAGCCAAATGGCGTGTTATCTGTACGCATTTTGAGCTATCCACGTGTAAGTCTATGCTGTATACAGTTGATGTAAACATACACACCATGTGGCGTGTTATCGCGAGACACACGCATGTAAAAAAACATTGGGAAAGGCTTTAGTAACACAAAAAAAACGACAAAAACAGGACCATGACCAACGTCACATGCTTAGGAAAACAATAAACGGTTGGGTTTAGGAAAACATTGGGGAAGCCTTAAATGGATACTTCACCGATTTAGCATTAAACTTTGTATCAGTAGAAACACGGTAGTATTTTTGAATGACCCTGCTTCCCTCCCTCATGTCCCCCTGAGACGAGAGATCTCTGTATTGCGGGTCTGGAAAAAATGACGTAAAACGACTTTTTTTGCGTCATCGGAAAAATTTTTGCCCAGAGGCAACGGACTACAGCCAGTAGTAGGAGCTACTTCCGCATGTTTTCAACCAGCCCATTTGGGGTTGGATTGTCGTCTTTCTCCGAAGATTCCCGAACCAAAACGAGCATCAGCCATGTTGAATCTTCGCTACTGGCTTCTCAGCAGAAAACTTTTAGATAGATAGATAGATAGATAGATAGATAGATAGATAGATTTATTCATCCCAAAGGAAATTTTAGAACAATTATGTGCATTCAAACTACCGCACACGTGGTACAGATCGGAGAATACGCAGTACACTTTATTACAGACGGAATACTCAACACATCTTCGCCCGCCTGCACAAAATGGAGACCAGCGGTGTTGCTCGATGCCTCTGGCCGGTAAAGGGACATCATCAGTGGGGAACGTTGAACGAGTGAGGGTGGAAAGCTAGCCGGCCACCTGATCCATCAATCCAGCTTGCAAGTGTCCGCTCATTAAACACAAACTACGTCCAACTTCAACGAAACTCCCAACGCGAGTTCAGAGACTGCAGTGTTTTTGTTGTTGTGGAGACATTGCTGAACAACAGTGTACCAGACTATCCAGCTACCAGGCCGGCTGCTCTGTCGCCGGGTAAGACTAGTGGAGGTGGGCTGTGTTAACACGGACTGGTGCTGAAATGGGGTGCATGTATTCAACTATCTGCTAACTGCTGGTGGAGTTTGTGAATGTTAAATGCCGACCATTCTACATTCCATGCAAATTTACAGCTGTGTTTATACTTTATAGCCCACCAAGCTCTAATGCTTGTAGCTATGTGTTAGCTGAACTTTAGGAGCATATAATGTGTATGCACTAAATGTAGCCTGTTTCGTATGTCGTTTTTTAAATAATGTCGTTTTTATATCATTTAAATGTGTAATCACTTGAGCCACGGTGAAAAGCTGTTTCATGTATATGGTTGAAATGACAATAAAACACACTTGAGTTCTAGTTGGTCTCTGGCTTTTATTGGCATAGAAGCCACCAATTTCTAAAAATGTTTACATTTCTACTACATAAGTGACCCAATTTAAAGATATATCCATCTTTCCAATGGTGAAATATCCCTTTAAAAAAAAAAAAAAAAAAAAGTTTAATAAATACTACACGTGGGACGCAATCCCACGTGTAGGATTTCATCCCAGCTCTCCTGGGTGAAAGTCCTGTGTTTTACCCATTCGCGGACTTCCGTCCTTTCATACTACCACGCCAAAAAATTCACGCGTAATGTAGGTCAATGGAGGCCAAACGGCATCTTGATAACACGCCAAAATAAAATGGCATACGGATTGGCGTGTCATACGTACGCAACTTAATGAGATCAGTCCGTCACGCTGAAATCTGGCACTCTTATACTTCGTCACCTTACTTCCTGCTTTGCTCTCATCATTATGGTTTCATACAACGTACATTCATGCATCCGTGTTAATCTTTGGCCAATTTTGTTAAAAGAAATGTCCTGCCATTCTGCTGATGTCTTTGGTGTCATCATAGCCCTTACAGATGGTTTTTAATCCATCCTGGAAAGTTTTTTGGGGTCTTTGTGCAATAAATCCAAACTGTTACATACAAGATTGATACACTTAATGTCCATAATTTATGAATTCTCTGTCGTCTATCACGGCCGATCATGGCAAACTCTAATGCAACCATCCATTTTTTTTCCCATCATGCTCTGGGAGACACTTCTTTATGTCTTGTTAACCAATGGAAGGCTGGTCCATCATACAGTAGGCCAGGAATATGTCATCCAAGGGACGAAACAAACATTCTATATAGTGAAGAGGGATCACCCGAGGGCAGAATAGTTAGATATGACCAAAGATCGTCTATACATAACCGTTCTAAACCGTTCTACAGAGAAGAATGGCATTACTGTTTTGAGTTTTGGCATGAGTTTGAATTTCCAGGGTATAAGTTTGGGCCTTTTTTGAAGAAATGTAAATAGTTTGTCCATTATATAAGTTTTCTGAATTTCATTAGGGGCCGAGCAGCGGCAATATTGTATTTGCCTGTATTATATTCTTATTCTTCCAAAGAAATCCATGTTCCCATGCATGAAAACTCACCAAACTTTGCACATAAGTCCAGTCCTCTGCCAAACGCAATCAGATTTGCGATTTGTATGATAATAGTCCTGATGGTGGCGCTACAACATCCATCCATCCATCCATCTTCATCTGCTTATCACCCGAAACGAGTCCGACTTACTGCCGAGAACCCGGACACAGTTCTCACTTTGGTCATACAGAGATTGGATGGCCCTGAGAAGAGACCCCCTTACCTCATACTCCCGCAGCACCTCCCACAGTATCTCCCGGGGGACCTGGTCATATGCCTTTTCCAGATCCACAAAACACATGTAGACCGGTTGGGCATACTCCCAGGCTCCCTCCAGGATCCTTGCGAGAGTGAAGAACTGGTCCGTTATTCCACGACCAGGACGGAATTCCGCATTGTTCCTCCTCAACCCAAAGTTCGACTATCGGCCGAACCATCCTTTCCAACACCTTGGAGTAGACTTTACCAGGGAGGCTGAGAAGTGTGATACCCCTGTAATTGGCACACACCCTCTGGTCCCCCTTTTAAAAAAGGGGAACCACCACCCCGGTCTGCCACTCCTTTGGCACTGTCCCAGACTTCCACGCAATGTTGAAGAGGCGTGTCAACCAGGACAGCCCCTCCACACCCAAACATTGTCCACTCGGGTTCAATTCCCCCAGCCTCCACAGGGATGCACGAAAAGCTCCGATGGACGTGTGAGTTGAAAGTCTGTCGGACAGGGGCCTCCTCCAGACGTTCCCAATTTACCAGCACTACCCGTTTGGGCTTACCAGGTCTGTCCAGAGTCTTCCCCCACCCCCTGACCCAACTCACCACCAGATGGTCTCCAAGAAGGCCGAATAATCCGAACTCCTGTTTGGTGCATATGCACAAACAACAGTCAGAGTTTTCCCCCCCACAACCCGCAGGCGTAGCAAGGCGACCCTCTCGTCCACCGGGGTAAACTCCAACGTAACGGCACTCAGCCGGGGGCTTGTGAGTATCCCCACACCCCCCCGGCGCCTCACACCCTGGGCAACTCCGGAGAAGAAAAGAGTCCAACCCCTATCCAGGAGTATGGTTCCAGAACCGAGACTGTGCGTAGAGGAAGCCCCACCAGATCTAACCGGTAGCGCTCCACCTCCCGCACCAGTTCCGGCTACTTCCCCCACAGAGATGTGACGTTCAACGTCCCCAGAGCCAGTGTTTGCTGCCCGGGTCTGGTCCGTCGAGGCCCCTGACCTTCACTGCCACCCATGTGGCAGCGCACCCGACCCCAGCGGTTCCTCTCACAGGTGGTGGGCCCATGGGCTGGAGAGATGGGAGCCACGTAGGTTGGCCACATTTGATATACCTTACATACCTGAGGACATTTCCAATAAATCCCTTGAAGATAATTAGGGGTCGAGCAGCTGAGCTTTTTTTGATTTCGGCCACAGACACAATGACCCTTATTTATCAACCTGATGTAGAAACCAGTGCAGATATGAGTGCAGAAATCGTCTTACAACAGGCTTCACGTGTGATTCATGAAACGTTCGTATCACATCAATCAGAGCATAAGAATGGCCGTACATTAAATGCAGCGACTGGAAACCATCGTCATTTAAATATCACGCCCCAATATATTCTTGGTTTTGAATCCTCGCCCCTGCAATTTACAACATGGCGAGACGTAATCCAGCTAAGAAGCGGCACTTTTCAAAGGTGGAGATTGAAACCCTGATATCTCAGGTTCATTTGCACTAACGTGTGTACTATTTGGCAGCCTGAAAACTGTTATTAAAGGCTGTAGAAAGAATGTGGAATGGAAAGAGATAACTGATGCGGTCAACAGTGTTGCCATAGTAAATCAGACTCCAGTTGAAGTTTATTTGATTTATACATCCTTGACCTATGTATGCTATATTCCTAAAAGTAATATACAGGTGTATTTTGCAATATCTTAGGCCTACATGTAGGTGTATCTATATTTAAATAAACACACGGTAGCAGAGTTTATGCAGTGTCTTTTATTTTACTCGTGTTTTTTCATGAGTCAGCCAGGCAACAGCTGAGGGAGAGTGTGTGTCCTCCGCCCCCCCTTTGCTGAACCACCACCTTGACCCTGTCTCCTGACAGAAGAGGGGCTGGAAAAATAAGCCGAAATATGTCATTTTTGGCACACCGTTTTCCTGCGCGATGTTGTGCAGAATCCCACAGGCTAAAACAATGTTGCAGACTTTTTCTGCCATGTATAGTAGGGTCCGCTGATGCAAGCCATCTGCCCTTAATCAATCCAATGGAGCGCTCCACCGTGGCCCGTGCGCTTATGTGTACCGGCGCATAGAGGTCTTCTAAAAGAGCCAGATCTGCCATTGCTGATAAGTGATCAACTGATGACTTCTCCTTCTCCTGTTAAACTGATTATATGCTGCACCGCAAGTCCACACTGACTCGAAAACTTGCGTAGACGAGTTCAGATCAGACTCACGTTCAAATTGATAAATACCGAGCTTTGCGTAGGAATCGGCGTACGCCTGTCCTACGCCTGTCCTACGCCTGTCCTACGCCTGTCCTACGCCTGTTTTAGGTCATACACACGTTTCATAAGTAACGGCCATCGTCACTGAGCACTTTGTACTGTGGAATCTTCAAGACAAGTGTCTCTTACATCACATACATTATGAACAAGTATCTAAGTGGTCTTGAAGAGGATTCTCTTTTTCTGTCTCTCATTTGGACTCGGTCTTGACTAGTGCTGGTCTTGGACTTGACAAAGGTTGACTTGACTACACCACTATTTACCTTGTCATCTCAACTGCTTTACTTCATTACTATCCTGAAAATTCAAGTCAACAGTTCCATCTTCTGGCAAGTCAGCAGAGCATTTTATGAATAACTGTAGCAGTTTAAGTGTTCAGATAATGTAGCTCTACACTGAACAATAATTGTTGCATGGCACAGGCTGCTATACTAAGGGTGTTTTTGCAGGCATCTGTCATCCAAGTGGACCGAAAAGTGGACCACCAAAAAACGGACTCAGGCTTTAACACCTGCCTCATTCAGTCTGGTTGAATCACACTAGGGTTGGTTTTCCCCCTTGGTGCGGTTCTTTTGGGCAGGTTTGAATGCAGCAATCCCACTCAGTTGCCCAGGAGTATGAAGGCTAATAAAACACCTAGTTTTGTTTTTGTTCTGGAGTTTTCAACATGTCATTATTGTCTCTTGTCATTTCACAACAGTGTGAAAAATCAATAAAAAGACACATTACATTGAGAATATGTCTGTTTATTATCATATGTCACTTTACAACAAATCACTATGCTATGTAAAATTAAATAAATGACGATAATTCTGATCTCTTTGTAATAAAACTGATTTAAAATTGCAACATACTTAATTTGTGAAACTTTAACTTTCTCTGTCCTATGATTACATATTTCTCTGGAAATGTGACTGCAATGATCTGATGACCTGTAGATCATTTTTTTACTTCTCGCAATAGGACTTCATAATGCTTTACATTAATATACATAAAACATAAATCTGTCATAAAGACAAGAAATGTTATACTGAGATCAAATATGAATGACACTAAACTGAAATGAGTAAAACAACTTTGTAAAAGGGCCAAGTGTCATACATGTGTGAATTTAAAGCTTGCATTAAACTGGGTCATTAATAGTATATGGTGCTTGTGACTCTTTCTTTGAATGCAGCAGCATCAGAGAGAAAAAATACACAACAAGATAAAGCTCAGGCCTTTCATCTGTTGTTCATACGCAATTTAGACTTTTAGACATGAAAGCATATTTTCACGTTCTGTATACAACAACTGATCACTGAACAGTAGGAACACTTTCATTCCCTTTTCCTCAGACCGACTGATCTCAGTTCCTCCACAGCCTCTCTACAGCATGTTGGTCTCACAGGAGCCAGGCTGCAGTACCTGAATCTAAAACAAGGCATAGGTCACAGGGTTTAGACAAGAGTTAAAATAATACAGATGGACTGCAAATGATGCAGATGAAGCAACTATCAAGTTGTCACCGATGAGTTAAAGCAGGAGTAAAACAAGGCATAGATCATCAATAAATGTTATACAGGGATCAAATATGAATGACACTTGACTGAAATGATTAAAACAACTTTTGTTCCTAAGCTGAAAGGGAAGATGATGTTTTTGTACCGACAGTTTTATCGGAAACACAGCAGTGGATTTTTTTCTTTACTGGAAACATACATACACATGAAAGTGTGTCTGTTCAGGGGTTTCTTTTTTTCTATGTGAAACAGGAGGCCAGCAGGCCTGTAATTTATGTTAGCAACAAAATGGTTTGCAGTACCAAACAGAGCGACACAAATACAAAGCTTTAGTAGCTCTTTTCTTGTGTTGGGTTGAAATGTTTCCTATCACAAAGAAAAAAAGGTTCCCTAGGAAAAAAAAGACTGCGTAAGTTTCATACATGTGTGAATTTAAAACTTGCATTAAAATGGGTTATTATCTGGAATCAGAATTTGGTGCTTATGACTGTCTTTAAATGCAGCAGCATCTGAGAGACAAAATAGACAACAAGATGAAGCTGAAGCACAGGCCTTTCATCTGTTGTTCATACACAATTTAGACTTAAAGACAGGAAAGCATATCTTCACCTTCTGTATTTGATATTTCACTCACTGAACATCAGAAACATATTCATTCATTTATCCTTAGACCGAGTCTGATCTCAGACCCTCCACAGCCTCTCTACAGCATGTTGGTTCCACAGGAGCCAGGCTGCAGTATCTGAAGAGTAACAATGAGTTTAACTGATTTTCTAAACCAGGGGTAAAACAAGGCATAGATCACAGGGTTTAGACAAGAGTTACAATAGAACACAAAGAGAACATAGGATGCAGATGAAGCATTAACCAAGCTGTCACCTGCAAGAGAGACCGAGTAAAATGGGCAGAAACATAGTAGGAACACGACTACAAGAACACCAAGAGTCCTGGCTGCTTTTAGCTCTGATTTCTTTGCCTTTGGAGTCACTGAAAGCTGGAGTGTGACAGCTGTAATGTGAGAGCGCATGGCACGAGCCTGAGACACAGCCACGGCAAATACTCTTAGATACAGAGCTATGATGACTGTAACTGGAACAATAAAGGAGAAAACAACATCTACAGCTCCTAAGAAAAAATCAATGACTAACACACATTCTCCGTAGCAGGAATTATACCTCCCCAGTTTAGTCAGGTCATCCTTCACGTAGAGAAAGCTGTAGGAAACAGAATAGAGCCAACACAGACAAACACAGAGTTTAACTCTGTTGACAGTGATTCTGGTGGTGTAGTGCAGAGGGTCACAAATAGCCACATAACGGTCAACTGATATGAGCACCATGTCACCTATTGAGGATGCGGGAATGATGGCTGAAAGATAATTATAAAGAAAACACACAAAGTCACCAAGAAACCAGCAGGATGTTTTTCTGAGGATTTCTCCCGGCATCAGCACGAGGCCCACTTGAAAGTCTGAGACAGCCAGAGAGAGGAGGAGGATGTTGGTGGGTATGTGGAGCTGCCTGGAGGGAAAGAAAAAAGCTAAATTTAACCAACAAGTCCTCATATCTAAATGACAAAAACATTTTATGTTAGTTCTTTCTGAAACAATGGAAACAGGCCTTATTCTGAACAGTCAGTTTGATTATCACAGTATGAAAAGAACAGGTGTTATTGTAATAACATCATAAAAAGCTCCTTGCACAATACCATGACCCTGAAACTCACACACAATGTTCATATATCTAAAACTTCAATTGTTGAGACAATAATCTTAACCTGAAGTGGGAGACTGAGATGATGACGAGCAGGTTGAGAGCTACAGTGAGCAGAGAGATAGAGTAGAGAAAAATGTGAATGAGCATCACTTCAAACCAAGGAGATGTCAGCCTCCTGCAGGAGGTGTTGAAGAGTTGTGGAAAGCAGAGCTCTGCTCCGTCCTGTGACTCCGTCATCAGTGGGAGTAGGGGAGAGGCCTCAGCTCTCTGCTTCAAACTCTGTCGTACAAATGATTTATCTCTTTTACCCTTGTCTCCACCCCTCCCTTTCTCCCTCTCAGTCTCTGTTGGACACTGATGTCCTTTTTTTTGCTCTACACATCACAATGTCATCTTCTACACTTTCTCTGTTAGTCCACAAACATTTCAATAATAATTTTTCTTCTCAATCCCTCCGGTGTTGTGCCTTTCTGTCAATCTTCTGTCACCCCCAGATTCCAGACTTCCAGATCTCGACCCACCTGAACACGTGTAACAGCATGGCCTGGAGCAGGTATAAGCACTTTAATCCCTAGACAATTGGGCGGCAGGTCAGTGATTCAGCTTGTTTCAAGATAAAACATGCTCATGAAGAAATTATATAATTTCAACAATCGAGAGTTGTACAGGCAGCTGCGAGCGTGAAACAAAACACAGGGAGAGGGAAAGAATGGCACCTTTGTGTGTAAAATCAAGCATCACGCACACAGAGCAGCCACCATGTGCCCGTGACTGTCTGATTTGCGTGATCTTGAGGGCAGACACACTCTCGCAGGTAAACTCTCCTCTCAAAATTGATTTCTTCTCACTCGAATGAAACTGACTTTTGACATTGTGGAGGGTGATATCAAGGGAGACACTGGCCCTGACGGTAATAAATACCTGGTATACATACGAATTACAGTAGTTTACTATTCGTAGCTATATGTAGGTATGGTTTATGAGAACAGCCGGTCTGGTTTGATCTTGTTAGGCTATCTCAGTGTCTCGACGGCTGCCTCAGCAGTTTATTCTGCTCAGTCAGGCCCTCTTTTCCTGCCACTACCCCCAGGCCCATGCACTTCTAAGGAACTTTCCAGACTTGCCACCAGATGCCTTCACACTTTACCATCGGTCTCCCATCCACCTGCGCACTACTTCCTGAAGCTCTTCACTGCCATCTGTGAGCGGGTGCCAGAGTTTGGCCAACAAGTGGCATTCTTCAGGTGAAAGTTCTGCTCCAGAACCTGGCTCTCTTTAGCCTGTTCCAGTCTCCTCTAATTCTTCCAAACTCTGCTCCCAGACCTCCAGTGTCTTCATGGGCCCTCTAGCACCTCTCTGGAGTCAAGCAGGTTGACCGCTAGCCCCCTGCTTGATTTCCTGCAGACTTATAACTATCCAGATTCTCGGCCTGCGAGCATAGCCTATCAGTCAGCAAGCCTCGGGCCTTCCCACCTCCCATCTATCCTTTCCATTGCAGCCTGATTGAATTTGGCTGGCGCTGTCTTGTTGTTAAGCACTAAATAAATAACACCATTGGATGTTCACCACCCACCCTGCAGGACCAAAAGATGCAGAAGTAGAACCAGTAGGATAATAAAGGGTCCGAAAAGTCTTCCAAACCATGACAATACAGTTCTTATTCCTACCCTCTAATACGACCCATAGGAGCATTATATGAATTAACACCCTATTGTTGGCAAGAAAATACGCACCACTACTTTTATTTTCAAACAGGACACGGTCCCTGGTCTCCTGGCTGAAAGTCCTGTGTTTGTTTGACCCATCCACCACCCCAACCTGCTTTCTTACACAGAATTTGGTGCTCTTATACTTACTTCCCTATTTAATGCTTTGCTCACTTGGCCCCTTCCGTACATGTTGGTTTACTCCTGCAACACTACAACCCTCTTTACCTACACCAAAATCTTTGGTACAGTGGGTTTTAGAGTCTTGAAATGGACTCTGATGATAGGTGAGCTTATGGCATCGTAAGGCATATTGGTGGTGGTAGAGTGCGTTCCCCCCCGAAGCGCTTTGAGTGTCTATGATAAAGCGTTATATAAATGTATGGAATTATTATTATTGTTATTATTAAGAGCTGTGAGAGTGAACAAAAAAAAGTAAAGGTTTGGGCCTAAAAACATGAAAACAGTGAGTTAAAAACAGTCTGTAGAGCTGAGAGGAGCTGCACAGTCAGGAGATAATTCTCTGTGGATTTGTGACTGACAGCAACCCCTCTCACATTACACATGCTAATTGAATCCCTTTTCATGTTAAAAAAAAAATCTTTGATTAAATTAATGCATTGTCAGACACAATATCTACTGAAAAAACATCTCTGTTCAGTAATGATTACATCATATCTTGATGGGTTCATGCTTATGCTTGTTTGTCTTCACACCTCTGCTGGCAGGGACACCTCATTGGTCGAGATGTCATCATCTGACTAACCCATGCAGGTGTGAACAAACTTCCTGTCCAGAGGGGTTCAGCACACCGCCTTTAGGAGCTACTAATGGGCTGCAAAACATTGTTCATAGAGAGGCAAATTAAATCTCACGGGATCTGACTGTTCGTGTGTCTGACGATACTCACTATACACAACAAAGTAAATGGTCATTTACCTCATCAAACACTGATCTATTGGGAGATGAGTTTGGCACTTCAGTTTTAGCTCTGCTAATTAAGACACCATACTGTAGCATTCACATGAACTTTGTCTCTTTAAACTTGCTGAAGACTACATTGTTTGAATGAAGTTTTTCTTTTTAGTACCATATGGTTATAAGCAGGGCCTAACTCAGGCTTTACCAGCCAATGTTTGCCACAAAGGAAGCACCAGAATTGTTCTTGAACTTGTTAAGAATACACATTTAAGAGGTATTACGATTAACTGTTGCCATTAATCAGCCACGAACCTCGCCATTGTCGCCAACTGTCCCGTTTGGTATTGAAAACGTCTTCTTTTACTTTTCTTTGAATAATCCTCATCTTTTCGTCGGTTGATTGTTTTCGACAGCCTCTTCACCCCAGTGATATGCTGCCACATTTTTTAGCTCAATTCAAGGAACTCACAGACTTGGTTGAAATGTAAAAAGAACAGTAAGTGGCAAAAAAGAACTGAGTCACTCAATTGTCATTGGCTAACAGCCAACGTTTTACCCACCAATTGCAAAATTCCCCTCGATTTTGCCTCCCTTTTGCCTCTATCAGTCCTATATTTTGCATAGCTCCTTCAGGGTATTGCAAGCTATAGTAACCCACCAGTCCTAAGTCACTGGGAATTGTTTATGTATTTTTAAGACATTTTTAAACTACTTTTACATTTGGTTGGCTTGGTTGGAAACTTAGACGTAGTCACACTTTCAAATCTCTAGTTAGATTCTGACCCTAATCATAAACCCTGATCTCCAGTTAGATTGTAACCCAAACCTCTAACCCTAAATCCCCAGTTAGACTCTAACCCCTAACCCTAATCTCCAGTTAGATTCTAACCATAAACCCTAACCCTAATCAGCAGTTACCTTTTAGCATTGATTTAATATAGGGCCCTGTGGAATCTTTTTTATAGCGTTTTTAAATTCTCAATTTCGTGAATTTGTCTATGTCTCGTTATCACAGAAACTATCGGGCTGTTCATTAAAGCTGCAATCAGTCTGTTACTGTCCCCAGCTGGGCCCTCACTGGGGAAAAAAACAGCACTAGCCACCGTGCTAAACAACCTTTCTAGGAGGGAACCCTGTCCTTTACTTTAACAGTAACAAGCATGTGTAAGTGTGTAACCTGGACAGCGCTAACATGTGTCACTCTGAAAAGGAAAGATGATGTCTCTGGCCAGACAACTGTGTGAAAAAAGTCAGAAGGATGGTTCAGATCAGAGGTTTGATTCTTGAAAAAATGCGAAAGTAGCTTCTACTACTGGCTGTAGTCCAGAGGCAATGGACTACAGCCACTTCTGCATGTTTTCAACCCGCCCATAGGGGGTTGGAATGTTGTCTCTCTGAAGATTCCCAAACCAAAACAAATGTCAGCCATCTTGAATCTTTGCTGCAGGCTTCTCTGCATTCAAACTACCACACACGTGGTACAGATTGGAGAATATGCAGGACACTTTATTACAGACGGAATACTCGACACAGCTTCGCCCGCCTGCTATGGAGACCAGCGGTGTTGCTCGATGCCTCTGGCCGGTAAAGGGACATCATCAGCGGGGAACGTTGAATGAGTGTGCCGGTGGAAAGCTAACTCTAGCCGGCCACCTATTCATCAATCCTGCTTGCAAGTGTCCGATCATTAGACAACAAAGTGGAATACAATCCAACTTCAACGAAACTCCCAAAGCGAGTTCAGAGAATGCTGTATTTTTGTTGTTGTGGAGACATTGCTGAACAACAGTGTACTGGACTATCCAGCTACCAGGCCTGCTGCTCTGTCACCGGGTAAGACTAGTGGATGTGGGCTGTGTTAACACGGACTGGTGCAGAAATGGGGTGCTTGTATCCAACTAACTGCTGGTGGAGTTTGTGACTGTTAAATGCCGACCATTCTACATTCCAAGCAAATTTACGGCTGTGTTTATACTCAGTGTTTACACTCCACCAAGCGTTAATGCTAGTAGCTATGTGTTAGATGAACTTTACGGAGCATATAATGTGTGTGCACTAAATGTAGCCTGTTTCGTATGTCGTTTTTATGTAATGTCGTTTTTATATATTTTAATTATGTAACCACTTGAGCACGGTGAAATGTTGTTTCGTGTATATGGTTGAAATGACAATAAAACCCACTTGAGTTGACTGTCTCACTGTCTGTAAACGGTAGGCGTGGTTTAGGAATAGACGCTAAAGCAGCGAAACAAGTGCATATTCGGATTTGATGTCTTTCATCCCCATGAGCCAAAAACACATTTTCTGACTTTTCTCGGCCTAGAAGCCACCAATTTCTAAAAAAGGTTCACATTTCTACTACAAAAGTGACCCAATTTAAAGACATATTCATCTTTCCAACGGTGAAATATCCCTATGGATACGGATTTGCGTGTCATACATACGCCACTTAATGAGATCAGTCTGTCATGCTGAAATCTGGCGCTCTTATACTTCGTCACCTTACTTCCTGCTTTGCTCCCATCATTATGGTTCCATACAATGCACATTCATGCATCTGTGTTAATTTTTGGGCAATTTTGTTAAAAGAAATGCCATTCTGCTGATGTCTTTGGTGTCATCATAGCCCTTACAGATGGTTTTTTATCCAGCCTGGAACTCCTGAGTTTTTCGGAGTCTTGTGCAATAAATCCAAACTGTTACAAAGAAGATTGATACACTTAATGTCCATAATTTATGAATTCTCTGTCGTCGATCACGGCCGATCTTGGCAAGCTCTAATGCAACCATCCATTTCTTTTCCCATCGTGCTCTGGGAGACACTTCCAGTCTTGTTAACCAATGGAAGGCTGGTCTGTCATACATTAGGGCAGCAATACGTCATCCGAGGGACGAAACAAAGATTCTATATTGTGAAGAGGGATCACCCGAGGGCAGAATAGTTAGATATGACCAAAGATCGTCTATACATAACCGTTCTAAACCGTTCTACAAAGAAGAATGGCATTACTGTTTTGAGGTTTGGCAAATGTTTGGATTTCCAGGGTATAAGTTTGGGTCTTTTTTTGAAGAAATGTAAATTTCTTTTATTTATATAAGTTTTCTGATGTTCATTGTCTCTACTTATGTCATAGAGACAACAAATGTGATACAGGGATCAAACATGAATGGCACTAAACTGAAAAAACAGAAAACATGATCTTTTGTGTATCTGATAAACAACAGCTGATGTTTTCTGTACTTGAAAGTGTGGCTGTTCAGGGGCATCTTTTTTCTCTGTGAAACAGGAGCCCAGCAGGCCTGTAATTTCTGTTAGCAACAAAATGGACACACAGAGATTATGCTTTGACCAAACATAGAGACATGAGGTCAAAGCTGTAGTTGTGAAATGTTTCCATCAAAAGGAAAAACGGTTCCCTGGGAAGAAAACATCCTTCATAAGTGTCAGTGAATTTAAAGCTTGCATTAAACCGGGTGATTACCTAGAAACAATATATGGTGCTTAGGACTCTTTGCAGAGAGGAAAAGTGAACAACAAGCAATAGCTGAAGCACAGGTCTTTTAATTGACGGGTAATCATATATTAACTTTCTGAATTTGATAACTCACTAACTGAACATATTCATTCATTTATCCTTAGACCAAGTCTGATCTCAGTCCCTCCATAGTCTCTCTACAGCATGTTGGTCTCAGAGGAGCCAGGCTGCAGTATCTGAAGAGTTACAATGAGTTTAACTGCTTTTCTAAACCAGGGGTAAACAAAGGCATAGATCACAGGGTTTAGACAAGAGTTAAAACAGAACAGAATGTTTAAAAAGGGTTTAAGTGGAGCAATAAACAAGTTGTAATTTTCCAATTGTAATGTGTATAACGGGCAGAAACATATTAGAAAAACAACTACAAGAATACCAAGAGTCCTGGCTGCTTTCAGCTCTGATTTCTTTACCTTTGGAGTCACTGAATGCTGGAGTGTGACAGCTGTAATGTGAGAGCGCATGGCACGAGCCTGAGACACAGCCACGGCAAATACTCTCAGATATAGAGCTATGATTACAGTAACTGGAAGAATAAAGTTAACTAAAAGATCAAAAAACAGTGAGATGTCATCACTGAACAAAACACATGCTCCGTAGCAGGATTTATTCCTATCTGTTTGAGTCGGAAGATCCTTTACAAAGAGAAGGCTGTAGGTAACAGAACAGAGCCAACACAGACAAACAGAGTTTAACTCTTCTCGCAGTGACTTTAGTGGTGTAGTGCAGAGGAACACAAATAGCCACATAACGGTCAACTGAGATGAGCACTATGTCACCTATTGAGGCTGAGGGAATGTTGACTGAAAGAAGAGTATAGGTAGCACACACAAAGTCACCAAAATACCAGCAGGATGTTGTTCGGAAGATTTCTCCCGGCATAACCACCAGGCCCACTAGAAGGTCAGAGACAGCCAGAGAGAGGAGGAGGATGTTGGTGGGTGTGTGGAGCTGCCTGGAGGGAAAGAGAAAAGCACCATTTAACCAACAAGAGTGACAAAACAAAAACCAGTATTGAAATTGAAAATCCACATGAGTTTGAACATTTTCCGTTCCACCATATCAGTAGTTACCATATGTTTAAGTGTTAACAGTTAAAATGACTTGGTTGAGGTCACGGTGGACAGAAACAATGCTTAATATTGGTAAGAGAGTGGACATGAACAACAGTCTCTGGCATCAAAGTCAGACATTTGGAGCAACATTATTCAGTACTAGCTCAAAGACAATTCTTCTAAATATACAGCAGCTGTTCACATTTTTAAGTTACAATTCCTGTAGAGAGAAGCTGAGAAGTTAATATCTGCCTGAAGTGGGAGATAGAGATGATGATGAGCAGGTTGAAAGTCACAGTGATCAGAGAGATGGTGTACAGCATAATGGTAAGTGTTTGGGGCCAAGGAGACAAGGGCTTTATGCAGGAGATGTTTGGGAACTGTGGAAAGCAGAGCTCGGCTCCGTCCTCAACCTCCATCTGCAGAGATCTGCAGATAGCTGCAGCTCTGGCAGCTTTCTGAACTAACCTGATTCATGTAACTGATTTATCTCTCTCACATTCTCTTCATCCCCTCCTCTCTCTCAGCCCCTGTTTGACTCTGATACCCTCCTCCCTCACTCTGCACATCCCACCATCATCTTCATCACTTTCTCTGTAACCCTGTCTTTCTCACTGTCTCTCTATCCAATCTCTCTTTTGTCATTTTTTTACCTTGGTTTCCTCTCCTTTGTCCTACGGATAACTTTTCAAGTTACTAAAACAGTAGTCTTGCATTGCCAGCTCTATCTCTACAGCCCTGTGAAGTAATGTCACCACAGATGCATTCTGGGATAGGAGAAAAAAAACACTTTTTGCATTTCTTTTCCCTTATCAATCCCACCAATAGGCCCAGAAAACTCTGGTGGATGTCTCGCCTCAGCAAGTTGGAGATCACCAATGTTTCCTCTCTAGCGTTTAGCTTAGTGCAGGGCCAGTGAAACCATACATGACGGTGGCTAAGCTGTCGTTCTCCCCAGCTGACCAAATATGGTCACTTCTGTCTTCAAAATACCAAGATAGTGTTGGCCAACGATCCCTTACAGGTTGTCTCATTGGAACTGCCCGAAGCTGGAAAAGTTGCATAGTATGCCTTTAAGGCAAGTCAAGTCCCAAATCAAATTACTTTAAAGTTAACGTGAACTAGCCAACTCAGTTCTGATATTTGCATATCGGGCTAACGTTTATTAGCTTATGTTAATTGTTAGTGAAAATATTGTGAGGCTGATGTTTGCTAACAACTGATTTTTCTCTTTCTACCATTTTCTCCACCTTTCTAGCCTCTAGTCTAGAGCTCCAGTTTTCCACTCGCAGATCAGTCTGGCATCTTGAGATAGAGAAAATTTGGAGCCGTTTGCCAAACGACCGGGCCAATCAGCGTTGGTTTTGAGGGGGGTTAGGTGGTGATAGACAGATGGTTTATCCTATCAGCTAACCAGTATTTTCAGACAGCGGTAGCCCTAATTCTGTTAGCCGCTCGCTAATGCTTTTTTTCTCTTGGATCCTTCTTTTGGAATATGGACCGGAAACCTGAAATGGTGTCTTTTATTCCTAAATTCTTGTTACACAAACGGCAAATATCCTTTACTGACATGTTGCTTGCTTGCTGAGCTAATGAGCTATGCTTTGCCTGCCGCAGCAGGGGCGGGCTTGTGGTTGTATTTTCATATGCTTCGTGGATCTGATTGGTTGATTTGGCCCGTCTATCACCAACATAGGTGATAGACAGATGGTTCATCCAATCAGCTAACCAGTATTTCCGCCCCTTCCCAAAAGTTCTCCAACGGAAAGTTCCCAGATGGATATGCCGAGCAAATGCGAAGCAATCCATCTGGCGGAGACAGGTTACCACCTTTCCCGTTCTCCCTCATAATCTCTGGTGGTCATTGATGTCTTGCCTGTCAGGGTTGTGCAGGTTCAGTCCCAAAATGCAGAGATGACAACAGCCAGGATAGAGAAACAAAACATCTTACTATTCATTACTCAAACTATTACAGGACAAACATGAGGTTCCAAGGGCACAATGACAAACAAAGCAACAAAAGGACTCAAAGAACATGACAGGTAAAATACAGGAGGAACTAATCACGAGACAAGGCACAGCTGGAGTGGGCAGGGAACTGGCATAAATGATTGGGTAACAAGACTTCCAAAACAAAAGGCCCTGACACACCAAGCCGACGGCCAGGAACCAGTGGCAACGAAGGCCGACTGTGGCGTCGGCCCACTTCGCCTTTGTCTTGGCCCAAAATTAGCACTCGGACATACCACAAAGACTACAGCCGACAGACCATGTACCAAGTACCATGTACTGTATGTTATGCGCATCAAGCAAATGAAATAACTACCAGCAGGTGGTGGTAATCTATTGTCATTCTCAAAGAAAAACTGGATACAAAGGTTGCTATGATACCCACAACATATAGCATTTGCTCGAATCGGCAGAGGCAGAACAGAACGTAGCCTAAGGAATAGTAAAAAAAAAACAATACTATTCGCATGCTGAAATTACTTTTCAAATGTGTTTTTTTTTTATAGAAATATGTTGGCTAACGTTAGCTAATCTCCATCTTCCCACCTTGGCCTACCTGCACGTGAAAACAAAATGCTTTTCTCATGTCGCGTCTGATGAACAATAAGTTAGCAGGAGTGCGAAACACAAGGCATTGTGAGGTCTTAACATCACGGAGCTAACGTTACGTTAGTGACAGGCTGCGGCTATAAATCGGAAGGAGGAGGGGAAATAGTTTTAACATTGTTAAGGTATGCAAGGAATGGTGGACCCAAATGCAGAGAGCAGGCGGAAGTTCCGTTGCTTGAGAATTTATTTAACCCAAAAAACAAGGTTCATACCAGACAAAAGCAGACCAAAAGGCAGCAGGCAGAACACAGTCCAGAATGTAGGAAAAAAAACAAAGGAACAGGAGACCGCAGGGTAACTCCTCACACAAAGAGAAACACACTAGCAGAAACAAACGATCTGACAACAGACAAAGGGAATGCAGAAACTAAATACACAGGGTAAATGAGAAAACATGGAACAGGTGACACTAGGGCTGGGGAACAGGTGCAACACATTAGGGATGGGCAGATTAATCAAAAAGGCGGGAAAACACAGGAGGTAAAACTAGACAAGATACGGGTGAAAAAAACAGATATATGAACAACCACAACAGAAATTTACAGAACGGGAAACAGAAATATACACAACAGAAATATACACAACAGGGAACAGAAATATACACAACCACAACAAACATGACTTTAAAATCGACATAAACCAAGCCAAAATGCTTATGTTACCATTAGTTAGCTCGTTCTTATTTCTTAACTGTGTTGCAAGTTTTGGGAGCTTAGCGTAAGCTGGGAGCTTCATGGAGACCGCTAAAGTTTATGTTAGCTGCCCTACAGCTATCAGAGTTAGCTTCAACTTCATACATTGCCTTCTAATAGCTGTATTCTCAGTAACGTGACAATCTGTAAGAAACAGGTTGCTTATAAATCACTAAAATAGCAGTGAGAGCACTGTTTGGCTTAGTTATGAATGCCGTTAGCATCGTGGCTAACACTTTTGTTACTTAACGTTAGTTTATTACAAATCGTTTCGGCTGTGCTTTCTAACATGATGTCACCAAACCCAAACGGCCCGCTTCTGGCTAGTTAGCTAATGTTAGCTTTCTAATTCCAGCCACCCAACATGCCTTCACCATACACTGGTTAGAGAAATAAAAGCCAAAACAAATTTGGCACTCATCAGGCAATAGCAATATGCTTTCCTACTATGTAACAAAAGTGTGTGAAAGAAACATTAAGTTGTTATGGTTGTCTTATGGACATATTGTGAAAAACTAGACATTCCAATCGTTTGATGAGGTCCGTCACACGCAACAGGGGCAAGAAAACTTGGGATTTTTTTAAACAAGGGCACAGGAATTTGGGAATGTTGTCTGTCATGAGCTGGCTCTTAAGCCATGACAAAGGACAAGAGATACAGTTTGCAACTTAAAGGTTTAACATTTATTTACTGAACATACAAGGAATTTATAATGACGTAATACGAAATGACTAAATAGAAGGACATGATAATGAAGTAATGAGGAATGAAAGCTATTAACCAGGCCGATGCCAACTACACAGAAACGTGGTATGTACGTATGGTTTATGAGAACAGCCTGTCTGGTGGTACCTCGCTGGGCCATCTCAGTGTCTCGAAGGCTGCCTCAGTAGTCTTTATTCTGCTCAGATAGGCCCTCTTTTCCTGCCACTTCTAAGAAACTTTCCAGACTTGCCACCAAATGCCCTCATACTTTTCCATCGTGCTAACATCCACTTGCGCACTGCTTCCTGAAGCTCCTCCCTGCCATCTGTGAGCCGGTGCCAGAGTTTGCCCAAGAAGTGGCTTTCTTCAGGTGGAAGATGTATGAAAGCTATGCTCCAGAACCTGGCTCTTCTGGTTCTTTCCTGCCTCTTCTGAACCTTCCAAACTTTGCTCCAGGATCTCGAGTGCTTCCATGGGTCATCTAGCACCTCTGTGGAGGTAAGCAGGTTACCAGCCAGCCTTCTGTTTGATTCCCTGCCGACTTCTAACTACTGAGATTTCCGGCCTGCTAGCATAGCCTAACAGTCAGCAAGCCTCAGCCCTTCCGACCCCCCCATCTGTCCTCTCCTTTGCAGTCTGAATGAATTGGGCTGGCGTATATAACACTGAAAGCGTACTCCTGGCCAAAAGATGCAGAACCAGAAAAGTTAGGATTTTAAAGGGTCCAACAAGTCTTCCAAACCAATGAAAATATAGGTTGTTTATTCCTACCCTCTTATACAACCCAAAGGAGCATTTCATGAATTAACGCCCTATCGTTGGCAGGAAAATACTACCCACTACTTTTGTTTTCAAAGAGAACACGATCCCCAGTCTCCTGGGTGAAAGTCCTGTTTTTGGTTGAACTGTCCACCACCCAATCCAGTTTTTTTACAGAAATTGGCGCTCTTATACTTTGTGTCCTTATTTAATGCTTTGCTCAATTGCTACGGCCCCATCCGTACATTTTGGTGCACTCCGGCCGCACATCACCCCTAACCCTAACCCTCTTAACCTGCTAAATCATCCACTTTATTCACCAGCCAGACTCTAATTGTCTATTTGCTGCTGAGCTGCACCAAAGTCTTCCGTTTAGTAGGATTTTAGAGAGTCCTGCAATTATATGTGGTGAGCGTCTGGCGTCTGCCCCCCCAAAGGCGCTTCGAGTGTCTATGATGAAGCACGGTATATAAGTATTGAATTATTATTATTATTATTATTATTATTATTATAGCTGTGACAGTGACAACAAAACACAGTTTTGGGCCTTAAAACCCATAAAAACAGTGAGTTAAAATCACTGACTGTAGAACTGTGAGGAGCTGCACAGTCGGGAGATAATTCTCTGTGGATTTGTGACTGGCACCCCTCTCACATTACACATGCTAATTGAATCCCTTTTTATTATTAAAAATCTAAAACATTCCGATTGATTAAATTATTGTACTCATGTCAGACACAATATCATCTGAAAACGCATCACTGTTCAGTAATGATTACATCATATGTTAATGAGTTCATGCTGATGCTTTTTTGGCTTCACACCTTTGCTGGCAGTGACTCATTAGTCGAGATGTCATCATCTGACTAACCCATGCAGGTGTGAACAAACTTCCTGTACAGAGGGGTTCATCACACCGCCTTTAGGAGCCACTAATGGGCTGCAAAACATTGTTCACAGAGAGGCAAATTAAATCTCACGGGACCTGACTGTGTGTGTGTCTGACAATGCCCACTATACTGTACATACGCAAAAAGTAAATGGTCATTTAGCCCATCAAACACTGATCTATTGGAAGATGAGTTTTGGCACTTCAGTTTCATTAAGACACCATACTGTAACATTCACACAAACTTTGCCTCATTTAACTTTCTGAAGACTACTTTGTTTTAATGCAGTATTTCTTTTTAGAACTTAATTGGCCACCAAGCCAATGTTGTGCCTCTTAAAGATGAAATACAGGAAATGCACGAGCATTGTTCTTGAACTTGTTAAGAATGGAAATTTAAGTAATGTGAAGTTATTAATTATTAACTGCTGTCGTAAATCAACCACTCACGAACCTGGCCATTGTCCAGGCAAATCAAATCTCACTGGACCTAACTGTGTGACTGACGATGCCCACTATACACAACAAAGTAAATTATCATTTAGCCCATCAAACACTGATCTATTGGGAGATGAGTTTGGCACTTCAGTTTTAACTCTGCTAATTAATGACAACTTTAAATTACACCTGCTTGGGAGACAGAAGAAAATTTGGCTAGCCGGCTCAACCGCAACCAAGAAAACTCAGTGCCCCCCCCACTCGCTTTGTATAAATGTTGGAGAAATTGTACATAAGTTATTCCACTCGTTTATTATATTCTATTACTGTTATAATAGTACATACCAAATGAAGATACTATTCTGTTGTTGCCTTTATAATATGTGTTTGTGTGAGTTTGTTACAGGAACTGTGGCTCAAGGTGAGAGGATGCAGACAGTTGCAGTTATGCCCGGCGAAGAGGAATTGGCTACATAAGGCTGAGAAAGACAACTCTGCTGTCAAGCTTAGATAGCAAGCAAGAACAAGAGATAGCGTATAGTAGCAAGCAGTCATACCCAAAAATGTGGAAATGTTCAAACTGGTTTCAACTGGATTTATGTGTGCACCCTTCCCCTTTAGCAGTTGAAACCTTATGTACCTAGGGCGTTCCTAATGAAATAAAAAGCAAGAGGAGCGGAGACTTTTTCAGATTGAGTTGGGAGGATTGTAACTGAACAGTCTCCGAGCACTCTCCTTGCAAGTAAAACTACTCAATTCTCTGTGTCTTTCTTGTGTGCAGGTTGTGTTACAAGTGTTGGGGGTTTATACCCAACATTTAAATGGTCCTTCGAGCCGGATCCCAAGATACCTGACGATCCCAGCGAGTGAGTGAGATCCAGGCAAGTCTGTGGCCACAGCATAAGACCCTTTCCGGGACTGGTCCCTCCCTTGCGGGCTGGGATCCGACGGTTGAAGGGAAATCCAAAGGACTCAGAGAATTGTGAGTATAGATTCATTTAAAAAGGAATGAGTGGCCACGAAGTAAAATAGATAAACCCTGACAATTCTAGACTCTATCAGGTAAAACAGTTTTCAAACAGTTAAATTCCGTGGAGGGTAGACTCCTCTAGTTGTTAAACTAGTTAAATTCTACGAAGGACGACGGAGTCCTCTGTGTTGAAAAACGTTTCAAACAGTTAAATTCCGTGGAGGGTAGACTCCTCTAGTTGTTAAACTAGTTAAATTCTACGAAGGATGACGGAGTCCTCTGTGTTGAAATCGTGAGTGTTTGAGAGTGTGATTGGAAATACTAAAACCATTAGGTTTTCGTATTTCATACCAAAACAACAAGGATTAAACAGTGAACTTTCTGTGGATACTTGTAGGTAAGAAAACTCCACCTGAAAAGGTTGAAGCGAGTTTTACCACAAAAAGGTAATTCATCACTGTCTTGTTGAAAGACCCAGTGTTTAGAACACTCTAGGTGTTAAAAAACCACTGGAATCCAAATTTAGGTCAAAAATGGGTAAGGGACAAAGTAAAGAAAAACAAAAGTTTTTAGAAAATTTTCCGTGTAAAGACTGGAAAGTAGTGGAAAAAGATGATCCCAAAGCAATAGAGCCCTTATGTTATTGGATAAAAAAGTACAAATTTAATGGTAAATTATCCACCAGTGATATAAAAGACCTCCAGCAAAAAATTGCAACCAGCTGCAAACAAAACGAGAATAAAATGACAAAGGAAGGAATTAGTCAAACAAAGGTATGGTTAAAAATAGCAGGACAGCGAGAGGAAGGTGAAAGAAGAGCGAAAAGGGAAAGAGAAGAAAAGAAAAAGGAAATAGAAGACAAGGAAAGACAGGACAAGGAAAGAGAGAGAGAGGAAAAAACCGTAATGTTTCACAGAAAAGAGGATGATGAATATTCGGGACCTTATGGTGAAGCAAGGAGACAGGTTAGACAGTATGTAGACGGGGCAGAAGGGGGAAGTGCAGTTCAGCCCAGTACACCTAAGGAACTACCACCTGGATATTCTCTTCCTATAACAACCGCACAGTTAACTACACCAAAAAAACGAACAATTCACTCGGTCAAAAGGACCAGTGGGAGATTGGAGTAGAATGATGGGAGGAGTGTTCTCCCCCATGCCAAAATTACAATCTTTCAATGCCAACGAAGAAGAAGCACAGGTTTTTCCATTAATAGAATTACCCAATCCTAGAGCAGCAGTGCAAGGCCAGAACCCCACTATGCTCGTTTTTAGGACATGGACACATGAGGACATTAAAAAGGCTGTGGAAGGTGTACCACATCCTAAAGAAGACCTAGAAGAATGCATAAACCAAATGGAAGGGTTAAGATTATCCTACCACTTGAATGGAGGAGAAGTACAGCAAATTTGGATGTGCAAATTAGGTCCAGATTGGCACTATGTTAAAGGGACTTATTCCCCGACCACTGAACAAGTCATTAATGCTCCCGAAACACAAGACTTAACTGCACAATTAGATCCATTATTGGAGAGAATCAGAACAAGATATAGGAGAAGAGCAAACTACACTGACATTGGGCAGTGTAAACAAAAACCAGAAGAGTCATTTGAAGAATACAGGACTAGACTGGAACAAGTGTTCAAAATGCATAGTGGACTAGAGCCTGCTCTTGATGAAAATGGACCGTATAGACAGCAACTGAAAAATGCATTACATGCAGGTTGCTTACCAGATATACGGGGATGGGTAGAACGCCACTACATAGGGATGAATGGGGGAACTTTGGCAGATTATTTAAACCATGCACTCCATGCTGAAAAAGTGATAAAAAGTAAAAAGAATAAAAAAGAGCTCATTTTCTTCCAGGGAGAGGAAGGCATATCTGTGTATTATCAGCAGTTCAGGGGCAGAGGCAGAGGCAGAGGCCGTGGCAGAGGAAGAGGGAGAGGGCGAGATATGCGCGCGGCCGACAATCCAAAAGCATGTTGGTCATGTGGGAAAGAGGGACACATAGCAAAAGATTGCAAAACCAACACTTCACAAGGAAATCAAAACGCATGACTAGAACAGGAATCACAGTTTAAAAAACCCGAAGTCACTGAAACAAAAGAAACTCTTGTAAATATTGAGGAAGAAATTGACAAAGGAGAAGAGGAGCTTTTAAATTTAGAAGAATTATTTTTTGAAGAAAAAATCAGACCAGAAATCGTACTGTGGGTACAAGGCACTCCCATCAAATTCCTCTGCGACACTGGAGCATGTAGAACTACTGTAAAAGAAAAATTGCCGCATGCAATTCTTAGCTCTAATCATGTGACCGTACGAGCAGCCCAAGGCAACACTAAACTAGTTCCAGAGACAGAACCATTGTGGCTTCGGGATCCAGATGGCAAGACATGTCACCTGTCAATACTAATAATGCCCGAGTGTCCAGTAAACTTGTTAGGCAGAGATGGATTGATCGCACTGAATCTTGCTATAATGCCGACCCCAGATGGAATGCAGATAATCAGACAAAAGCCAGAAGAAGTGTATATAGTACAAGGGGTGGGAAAACCAAACTACTATTATACACTTAATGTGCCAAATAAACTGCCAAGTTCTGTGGGAACTCACCTTGTAAATGAAGGAAAAAAATCTGTCAGACACGTGCAGGACTGTATGTCACCTGATGATTTACACATTACCATGTGGTACACTGAGAAACCCCACCAGAAATACCACGAGAGGCTGAGTAAAGTAAGCCCCACTAAGGTAACAGTGACATACGTGTACTCAGACACGGCAGCTAATGCCGCCGCAGCTGTAACCCTGCCAGACCAAGTGTATGCTCTGTTTAGACAACGCCATCACCCACATCTGTCCCTGTGTAAGGAAAAAAAATACTGACTGGAAAGACTTAGGGAAACTAGTGGAAAAAGGAGAAAAAGCACATGATTGGGGAGCTACAGGGGTAAATACCTGGTACAGCGCATCCACCGAATTATCCAGAAAAGCATTATTCTGCACTGCGACTGTTCAGGCTGGCGTTCATTTGGATGAGAGACAAGAATGACAAATTTACTTTACTGACGAACAAGAAATACTATTGAAACAAATTCCCTCAAAATTATGGTCTCAAGGACCTACGGACGTAGGGCTAGTAAAAGGAGCAGAACCAGTAATAATACGACCCAAAACAGAACACCGACCTAGAATAAAACAGTACCCTTTGAAACCAGATGCAATGACCGGCATAGAACCAGTAATCGATGACCTTAAGAAAGCTGGTGTACTGATTGAATGCGCTGAATCTCCGTGCAACACCCCGATTTTCCCAGTAAAAAAGGCACCCCCATCCACAGGATGGAGGATGGTCCAAGATTTACAAGCTGTAAATAATGCTGTTATTCAAAGATCCCCATGTGTGGCTGATCCACACACGCTGTTGAACTCATTAAACCCAAGAGCTAAATATTTCACTGTAGTGGATATCAGTAATGCATTCTTTTCAGTTCCAGTACACCCAGACAGCCAATACTGGTTTGCATTCACGTTCAAAGGGAAAAGATACACTTATACTAGATTACCCCAGGGATATTGTGAAAGCCCAACCATCTATTCCCAAGTGATAATGTCAAGTTTATCCACTTTTGAACCTCCAAACGACAGTCAACTGTTAACTTATGTTGATGACATACTTGTAGCATCTGAAACCCAGGCAGATTGTGAAAATGACACATTAGCGCTGTTGAAACATCTAGCTGATGAAGGTCACAAAGTCAGCAAAAATAAGTTGCAGTTTTGTCAAGAGAAGGTAAAATATTTAGGCCATCAACTGAGTGCAGGAGGGAGAACAATGATGGAGGACAGAAAAACTGCTATTTTACAAGCACCCAAGCCACTGACAAAGAAACAAATGATGTCCTTTTTAGGACTCACGAATTATTGTAGAAGCTGGGTGCCCAATTATACAGAGCTAACAGCGCCATTACAGACACTAATGTATCAAGAAGAGCTAAAAATGTCTGATAGGTTAAAGTGGACTCCTGAGACCGAAAAAGCACTTTGCAAACTGAAACAGGCCATGGTGAACAGCTGTACACTGGCTTTACCTGATTATAAAAAAGAATTTGTACAAATGGTAGATTGTAAAGAAGAATTTATGACCTCTGTGCTAACACAAATGCATGGTGACAAACTCAGACCTATAGCTTATTACTCGACCAGATTAGATGCTGTAGCATGCGCATTACCACATTGCGTAAGAGCAGTGATAGCTGCATCACTAGCAGTGACCTCTAGTGCTAATATAGTACTTTTCCATCCGCTAGTGTTAAAAGTTCCGCATGCAGTATCAGCTCTGTTGTTGCAAACCAAAATGAGCTTCCTGTCACCTGCAAGACATTTGTCTTGCATGTCGATACTGTTATCACAACCACATCTGAAAATAGAGAGATGCACAGTGCTTAACCCAGCAACACTTCTTCCTACCCAGAACAATGGAAGAAAAAAGGGGCACAGGTTAAAGATGGAATCTACATCTGACCAGAAAGTAAACCAATCCTACCTAAAAGCCTATATATATGGGCAGCTATATTGAGTCATGGGAAGACACATGTCTCAACAGGAGGGATGGTAGGGTTAGTAAACCAAATATATACAACCTATGGCTTTATCTCTTATTCAAAGAATTTTTGTAGTGATAGCCTTGTGGTATCTATTGTAGCATTGTAACTCTTCAGCATACCGCCAGAGGAAGTCCGGCTACAAAGGAAGCTGTAATTTTAGTTTACAGTTGTCTCAAACCGGTGAAGATTGTCCATCACTCTGTTGTAGGGTAATAGGAAGGGTTCCAATCTACTCGACACCATGATCACTCCATTGCATAGAAAAGCAGTGATAGTATGCGGACTCGTAGGGGCAATCCTAGTCATATCACTACTATTATGGGAAAAGAATCATAATGTGCAAAAAAGAAGAGTGGGTTATTATAACCCAAATAGGTCACAAATCCAAAAGAAAATTCTAAAAAACCCCTGTAATACAACAGTATAGGAATACCAAGGGGGGTCCCTAGTGAATACAAATTAAGGAATCAAGTAGCTGCAGGATTTGAATCAGTTCTATGCTGGTGGTGTACAATAAACAAAAATGTAGACGCAATCAACTACATCCACTATAACGTCCAAAAGTTGGGAAACCAAACCGAAGAAGGGTTTTCGGCCATCCATGAGCAATTGTCAGCTACCTCCCTTATGGCTTTCCAAAACCGTATAGCTGTTGATATGCTTCTTGCGGAAAAGGGAGGAGTCTGTTCCATCTTTGGTGACCAATGCTGTACGTTTATTCCAAATAATACTGCGGCAGATGGTAGTCTCACCAAAGCTCTGGACGGGCTCAGGTCCCTTAACAAGAAGATGAAAGACCATTCTGGAGTTGACACTTCACTGTGGGATGGATTCGGAGACATGTTTGGAAAATACAGGCAATTAGTCTTCTCAATCCTAACTTCGATAGCTGTTTTTGCAGCTATTCTCACCTTATGTGGATGTTGTTGCATTCCCTGCATTAGAGCATTGTGCACCAGATTGATAACTACCGCTATACAACCGGTAAAAAACGAAATGTCTGAAATGTATGCGCTTCTCGCTCCAACTGGGGAACCTCAGTGCATTGATGACGGTGAGGTCGAATCAATGCACTTCCCTGACCTATTTCCTGACACAGGAGATTATGAACACACCCTTTGAGTGTAACACTTTGAGCTATGTAATGACTTTGGGACTGAAAATCTGAGTAGAAGAGGTCTACAAACGAAAATGAATATAGTACACAAAGTGAATAAACAGGAGGGAAATGTTGGAGAAATTGTACATAAGTTATTCCACTCGTTTACTATATTCTATTACTGTTATAATAGTACATACCAAATGAAGATACTATTCTGTTGTTGCCTTTATAATATGTGTTTGTGTGAGTTTGTTACAGGAACTGTGGCTCAAGGTGAGAGGATGCAGACAGTTGCAGTTATGCCCGGCGAAGAGGAATTGGCTACATAAGGCTGAGAAAGACAACTCTGCTGTCAAGCTTAGATAGCAAGCAAGAACAAGAGATAGCGTATAGTAGCAAGCAGTCATACCCAAAAATGTGGAAATGTTCAAACTGGTTTCAACTGGATTTATGTGTGCACCCTTCCCCTTTAGCAGTTGAAACCTTATGTACCTAGGGCGTTCCTAATGAAATAAAAAGCAAGAGGAGCGGAGACTTTTTCAGAGTGAGTTGGGAGGATTGTAACTGAACAGTCTCCGAGCACTCTCCTTGCAAGTAAAACTACTCAATTCTCTGTGTCTTTCTTGTGTGCAGGTTGTGTTACAAGTGTTGGGGGTTTATACCCAACAATAAAACAGTGGTTGGCGTATTTTCTAGACATAGTTATGCTCGAGCTCTCTACAGCAAGGATTAACAAAGCCAAGTCATCGACTATAGACTTATGGAAAAACGCAGCAGCACATGTATCAGTCCTAATGACCACAACACCACAAGAATTAGAGGAGAGCGACTAGTCAAGGTGTGATTTTTGTTTTTGTTTTTTGTATATTGGATATTTTCCTCAAGACCACAGAGGGTGGGGGGTGGCAGAGGGGTTTGGTTCTTGTTAGAGTGCATTTATTTGTTCTGTATGTTGTATGTTAAAAATATAAAAATAAATAAAAAGTATTTTTCTGGTACGATATTTGTACTTTTACTCAAGTGTTGCTTTTAAGTATTTTATACAAGACTGCTGACATCAACACCCAGTCGCTCACCGGCCCTCTACAACGCTGATTGCAGTATTTGGCTTTTTTTTGTCGTTCCAGACAAGCCTCAACGGAGCAACCCCTTTTTAATACGTCTTAAGCCTTTTGGGTTTGAATAGATATCCTCGTTATTAAAATGAAGACTGCAGACATAGGTGCTCCCACGAAGAACTTTAAATGTAGCACCCTCGTCTCGTCTGATTGCTGTAACCCAGTGAGCTTGCATTCCATCATCCGATGGAAAGTCGTGGAAACTTAAATATGCGTGCATTTGCTTGTTACGGAACACTACAGTGACATTTACGAGTGGCATAGTTTAGTTCCGTAGATATATATACTGACTAGATGTCGCCTTGGACTTCTAAGTATAGCCAGGTGAACAAGAGTTACACAAGGGTTTTCTCCTTAAGAAGTGTTATGTAGTTTGCTTGTGGGATTAGTACTGTAGTAGCGTTCTTTTTTATTCAAGGGGGCATTGTTATGCTATGAGGAGCGGGTAAGGCAAATCTCGCATTAGCGCCTAGTTTTGCCGAGACACCAGAAACAAGGAAGTGGTAGTACCAGTAGGTGACTGCCGTGGTGTGGATTTCTGTTCATGTGTCAGGTAAATATCCATATAAAGTTCGGTAAAATATGAAAATGGTTATAAGTGTTAGCAGATGAGATAATGGTTAATATAGAAGACTTAAGGTTGATGAATGATGATTTTGTATTCCTGACGATTTCTGTAGATCTGTAAATGAGTTTTGTGTACGTATCTCCACCACGCTGAGGGCAACACTGAACAGCGGGGTTAGCGTGAGTAATGCTAAAGTACATGTAGGCCTATAAGCAGAATTATCTCATTACAATGTATGCTGACTGTTTAAATAAGCTATGTCCATTTGTCCATTTGTATGTTTTCTGCTTAATCTAGAGGGCAGATATATGCGTGTTGAAATCCAGGTGTGTGTGTCTTGGATCACAGGCTGCACACTGGGGTGTAAGGGAGTTAATTATATTTTTTTTGAAATTTGTTTCTGAATTGTAAGAATTTTTATTTTTCTCATGGAATCAAAGTATTTTATTTGGAAATGACTATGAGTTGTGTGGCTTAACAAATGTACTTAACAAAAGTTTTTTTTATTTTCTTTATTTATAGAAGTGCCACTACTGTTGTCTAGCGTTAGCTAACGTCTGAGGTTCAGTTTAATGAAGTTTAGCAATATGAGTTTGAGCCTGGGTACTGTTGCAGTGGGTAGCGCCCACCAGTGTTCATCAAGTGCTAAGGAGAACTGTTAAAGCTGATGGTTTTCTCAGACAAGGAAATAGGGAAAAGTTATCATTCTGTTTGGTTGTAATTATAATTGTCCTAAATACTCAAATATAAAAAAAAATATCAGTATTAACGCTGTTCTTTATTAAGGGGAATAAAAACCCACAACAAAAATAATTTAATTGTGTTCGGTCTCATCATTCTTGAGCAGGCCACATAAGCACAGATCAGCACTAAAGATGCCGGACTTTTGTGCTGCTTATGGATGTTCGAACAAAAGAAATGAAAAAATCAAACAGCAAGGACATTTCACAGGTGAGAATGTGTTTTATGATATTGAATGTTACAAAATAATATTTCATGTTTCAGTCCTTGGTCGACGACCGTGTGTAGTTAATCTATGCTAGTTAGTTAGTTAGTTACCCATGCTAGTGCTAGTTAGTTTTGCCAATTAGGAAAACAACAACAATGAAAAGAATGTATTTATATCAATGTAATATGATCGTAAGATGTTGGAAATTTGGCCACACAGTTGTGTCATTGTAGTTTGTAAAGTAATTTTGCTCACTTTCAGAGTTATTTCCGGCGCATTACAGGCAACGTTCAACCACAGGATGACACCGTGTATCTCTCAGCTGTTGACATGTCAACTGTGGTGTCAGCTGAGGACGACGATGACAACATAGCATCCTCTCCCTTTGAGCAATCACTGGTGTTGTGTTGGACCATATTTATTTAGCAACAAGCTTTGGGTGCCTCACTGAGAACACACTTGTTTACCTTGCGGGAGTTGTAGTTAGGCAAGTCATGAGAAAACTTGCATGCAATGAATGTTGTAGTAGTTTGGTAGCTTCAAGCCATCACATATCAATTTCTGGATTACAGTGCAGACAAGATGTTGTTCCCAGAGTTGCATGACCACATGTTTGAAACCACTGTTGAGGACAATCATGTACATCTACTGGTGAAAATGGCATCCTCTATATACTGTAAAGTAAGGATGCACCACTTAGCCAGACGTGAAACTGAGAAAATTATAAAAAAGACATTGTCAGGCATAAATACACCAAGTTGGTCCATTTTCATCATCAGTAGTTACATGCTGCTACATGCTGAGGGTTGCTTAAATCAACAGCTTTCTTCTTCTGTGTTTTTATATAACTGTGTCATGTAATATATAACCTTCTGTATACTGTAGTTTTCACTGTATATACCTCTAATTTATCTATTCAAATTTATTTTAATTTTATTGTGCTCAATCTCTACTTTCTGTCTTGTGCAATACCTGATTTCCCCTCTTGGGATCATCATAGAATTGTCCTATCTCTAACTGTATTGTTTTAGCAACCCAACACATGGTTCTCAACAGTGGACAGACATATGTGAATGTGAACTGCAACATCCCAAGCTTTCTTATAGTCCGTGTCAGTTTTGTGGTTTCTTTCTAAATGCAGTGGCTGACAGTTATAGTTGGTGCATATAGTGTTTAACATACTGCTTGGAGTACGCTTAACGCCGCAAGTCTGTAATGAACATGTACAATGCATCAGAAAAATTTCATCTGATTACAAATTCTTCTTTCAATTTTGCGCTAACTCACTGGAAGTGTATATAGTTAATAGTTTGGGCTGTGCTTTCTGTTGTTGTTCAAAAGATAGCCTTTTTCACTTAAAAAACATCAAATAAAAAAAATACAAAACAAATTATTTTGTAACTGTTGTTTCTGTTTAGATATTAAATATATTCCCACATTGTTTGCACTCAGTTTACGTGTTTTAACTAAGTTCCTCATACGTTCAGCAAATTTTCATGGTAAGACAGCTAAATTAATGTATAACTTAATGCCTAAATAAGAACAAGAATAATGAATGTGCTACTACATGAACTATCAGGAATGTACAAGAACAAATAGTATCTATTTCAGTGTTAGGACCACTTTAATTGAAGGGCCATACATGAAAAAGTCATAAAAAGTTGATAACAAACATTTGAAATTCAAAGGATACATATAAGCACTGCTTTGACTGGTCAGTATTTTGGCCTGTCCCTTTAACTGCAGACTATAAATATATATAAAACACTAACTCAGGATGAATTAATAACACCTTAGTTGTTGCATTTATTAATATATTGTTTTTTGCATTAACTCATGCATGATAATATTAGTTATTGTACATTAATTCATGATTTCTCATGTATTTAGTATTGTTCTTTGTATATATGTATTGTCTTGTCTGAGTATGTACTGTAAGTGATTGGTCTCGTGTCCCCACTCGTGGCCTGCACCTTGACGTGGTGAGTGGGCTTTAAACTAAGACAGGTTAAAATGGTGAATTTATGAGTCTTTTGCAACATGTTTTCTAGTTTTAGCTGCCGGCATGCCACGGTCCATTATCTGCTAGATGACTTCTCCCTCTCAGACAGCAATGTCCTTTTCCTGCCCAGAGTTCATATTACTTGCCCGACACTTTATTTGATCCAAAGATGATTAAAAACAATACTTTAAAATTGTAACTGTGCAAAAATTTAATTTGTTTATCAGTTGTCTGGTATATAAAATATTACACACTTTCATATAGCCTACTGTATGTAATATATAAACATTTGCTACTTATATGCAACCTTACACGTTTTGCTTTTTCTTAATAAACCCTTCTAATCATTGTTGATGTTGTACCGTCTGTCTCATATTTCGATATGAAAGGAAATTAAATGCTTTTATTATCACCAGGAGGTGAAAATGATTGCCACCATACATAATGTTTAACTTTATTATATTATATACTTCACTTTGCCATGTATTAATTAGTAATGCTTATCAAAATAAACAATGGATGTTTTGAGAAAACCGTTGTCTGTAACTTTATCCATGTACAGTGTTGCCATTCTCCCATGCAAGCTACCGCTGATGTTAGCTACTAGCTGATAGCCCTGGCAGTTTTGGGAAACGCTAATGACGTTACATCCACGTAACAGGCTTTACATGGATACATACATACATCCGTACATCCCTCGGATGTATCATAAGATAATACCATGGATGTATTAATAGAACACATGGTGAATTACAGCCATTAGCTGCTGGAGCTACATCCATTACATTATTACAGCTACAGGACTCAGAACAGTCATATGAGTAGTTTTTTTTGTTCTAAAAAGCCTTTTAAAATGTCAATGACGTCATACACATATACGGCCGGAGATACTGCTTTACGGCAAGCTCTGAGTCGCTTCCTTTTTTCTCTCGAGGCATTGACAACACAGCTGATAGGTTAGGCTCTTCCTGTTAATACCATTGGTTAATACATGTGCTAGAAAGAGGTTTGCTAATGTTTTAAAGACAACGCCGAAATATTCACTCTGACATTCAGGCTCTGCTTCAGATGCCGTCAAGCTGGATCTCCGATCGTAATCAGTCCTTCACTGACCAATCAGCATTCATTAGCAGAATGCTAGCGTGTTATGGGCAACAACGAATCACCCTATAAGAAATCAAAATGACATAAGTACTTGTTCATTCAACTTTCGACCTATAACCCATGTTGAACTTGCAAAAGCTACAATCAAATCTGAGGTTTCTCAACGACAATCGGGCGAAAGAGACACATTTAGCCGTTTAGCTCCATAGAGTCCCATTCATTTTGCACTGGACCGCGATCACCCCCAGTGGAACTCTGGTGGAACTGCAACCAAATTTGGTACAATGGGGCTGAATTAGGGAGTGGAACGGCTCTCCGTAGACCGGCTTTGGCTATATGCACACGGAGGTGATGACGTACTTCCGCTAAAATCTCAGCCCCGCTAAGCCATTTCCGGTAGCGCTGAGGCGATTGTTTACAAAGCGATATAACGATAGCAACAACAATATGACTAGTAAGAAAATGTTCAAATTTCAGCGAACCAACAACAGTACAGCCGAGCATTGCTGTATGCCTCTGTGTCAAGCTTCGAGCAAGTACAACAGTTTACTTAGTTTTCATACATTTCCATCTGACGTGGAAATCAGGCGAAAATGGCTTGTTGCTATCTGGAGGGACAAATTCACAGTTACTCCCCATACTCGAGTATGTAGCCGGCATTTTAATAAGGAGGATGTTCGTGAGCCAGTGTCAGAGACAGGAAGGCGGCTATTAAACAAGGGAGCTGTTGATTTAGCCCTTGATGACAACATGTCTCTCAGAGATGAGATTCTCAAGCTGAGGGAACACGTCGAGAAGCTGACAATGAATCAGCGCTTTGGAATTCATTGTTTTGCTGCCTCAGACAAGGACATACGTTTTTTCACAAGGTAAGATGTCCAGATTGTTCTGTAGTACTTTTGCAACAACAGATATAGTTGTGTGTGTGCGTGTGTGTGTGTGCGTGTGTGAGAGAGAGAAAGAGATATGAAGGCTAACGGAGTTGTATATTTGAAATGCTTCCTAGTAGTTTCATAGTATACACTGATACAAGATTTAAATGCTAATATCTGAATTGTTTTTATTTAGATTTGCATCGTATGACGTGCTGATGAGATTCTGGGTTTTAATAGAGCCATCACTGCCATATATGGTCAGTGTGACACAAGCACAGAGAGGCACCTTTACAGAGCCAAGTTCCACTGTAGTAAGTAGTAATTTACATGGACCATACAATACAACTTAAAGGGATAGTTCACTTCAAAATGAAAATTGTCATCATATACTCACCCTCAAGTTGTTTCAAACCTGTATGAATTTCTTTCTTCTGCTGAACACAAAGGAAGATATTTTGAAGAAAGAAAGAAATTCAGTGAGTATATGATTTTCATTTTGAAGTGAACTATCCCTTTAACAAAGATCAGGGCTAATAGAGGTTGAGAGAAACATCATGCAAATTGTATTTCTTTTTAACAGACTCGTTCCCTGCAGCCCATTGATAAGATGTTCATGTTTCTCAACTACCTGGCACTGGGTTCAAAACAGCGTGACCTTGCTGACCGGTATGGAGTCCACCAGTCCACAGTCAGTCGGATCATTACAACGTGGAGCAACTTTCTGTACACTGTGCTAGGGTCTGTGAGGATCTGGATACCAGAGGAGAAAATAAGGGCACATCTGCCAGCTGAGTTTAAGGACTATGCAGTCATCCTGGACTGCACAGAGCTGAGGTGCCAGTGCCCTTCATCACTTCTCCTCCAAAGTGAAATGTTCTTAGCATACAAATCCCACTGTACTCTCAAAGGGCTGCTTGGAGTGGCTCCTCATGGGGCGGTCACATTTATCTATCCACTGTATGCTGGTTCTATCAGTGACAAACAGATCATGCGAGAGTCTGGAATTCTCTCCCTTTTGAGACCTGTGATGGCCATCATGGTCAACCGAGGTTTTCTTGTTGATGACCTTGTGCCTTGCAAGATTTATAGGCCAGCATTTCTCTCTGGAAGATCCCAGATGTCTGCCTGTGAGGTCAGGGAGACCCAAGCAGTTGCACGCCTCAGGGTGCATGTTGAGCGCCTCATACGGAGTGTTAAGGAACACAAGTTCTTTGACACAGAGATTCCACTTCGGCTTTTTGGCAACATTAATCAGCTGCATACTGTTGCATGTCTTCTGACAAATTATGAAAACGGGCCTCTTGTAAAGGCTTGGGCAAAGAAGCCAGAGTAGCAGTAGTAGAAAACTACTTTCTTTAAATGTACATTTGTAAATTACTTTGTATAAATTGATTTTTATAGTTCCTCATGTTATGTATGCACTGCTGTACATTGCACATACTCTTTGAATAAAGAACTACTGGATTATTTGCATGTTATATGTACTTTACCTCACCAGTGCTTTTAAGCAATCTGTAATAAAAGAATACTTTCATGCAGTGAATTACATTTACTGAATAATAACCTTTATTTAGGGCTCCCAAATTGCAAACAGTTATAAAATACTATTTTTAGGTAATGAATTATTACCTAAAAAAATGAATAGGAAGAACATGTAACATGTAATTTAATAATAGATTATGCAAATACAACAAGAAACATAGTAATATAATTAAGAATAAAACTTATAAATATAAACTTGAATCAAATATGTACAAATATTTTGAAATGGATTGAACTGATAAGAGCTGCTAGATTAGAACTGCTATTAAGAGAAAGAGAAAAGAGAAATTAACAGCATTCTGTAAAGAAGCGTGACAGGCTATCAGAATCTAATTATTTAGCGAAGCATAGAGGTAACAAAAAAAGAAATAATCATGTGTAGTGATTTCATTGTCTCTTGGAATCCTCTGAATAAACATGTCTTCCTGTGTGTAGACAACAAAGTCACACCAGTTCAAACCAGAAATCAACATCTGGCCCTGGATCTGCCAAAAGTAGGAATGAGATTTCCTTAATGTGTGTGTGCCCTCGCTGATCTTAATATATGGGCAGTCAACATAGCTTGCTACATTGGGGCATTTCATTTCAACAAGGCCAAACACTGTCTGCCCCTTTGGATCGTACACAATGCCATCAGGTGATGACCCCATCCAGGGTGCGTCAGGGTGGATAAGGAAGCCGCAGGGATAGTGGTTGACCTCCCTTACTCTGCAGTACTCCTCTACTGCAGCAGGTTCCATGTCAGGCCCCCTCCTCATGTCTGCAGTCTGATGGCTAGGTCTCAGAAGTCTTTTGGCAAGATTTTCAGCAGAGCTCTGTGCCCTGGTGTGACAGACCTCTCTGAACTTAGTGGAGGTGATGCTTAGTTGGTGCCACTCAATGCAGGAACTCTGCTCTTTTGTGCTGTTGGCAATTTTGTGTGCGATTTCTAATGTTGTTGCCAGGGACATCATCTGGTGCTGCTGATGTTCAGTGCAGACAAAAGAGCAGGTAGAGGGTCCCAGCCTGTAACCCTGAATTGGCAGCTGTGGGGGAGAAGGAGCATCTGTGTGGGGACAGGTTTTTGGAACTCTTTTTGCTGGCATATGATAGGATAACACACTTCCTTCTTGCACTTTTCCAAATGCAGAGTCAACCAGAGGAACATTAATGTCCATAGCCATAGTTGTTATCAGTTGAGCCACATCACTTGGAACATCATTTTAGACTTCATCCACTCTGAGTGTGGAAAGTTCAGGCAGAGCTGAACTGACGCCATTATACAAGTTGCTCCTATGGAAAAGACAAAATAATGTATTTATTTTTTTAAATGAGCCATAAAGTAAGTTACATATAAGTTGAACCAACAAACGAACAAAATAACTAAAAAAAATGCTAACTGCCAAAGTGTGGACTTTCTTGCTTAAACAACTGACATTATAAATACTAACAATGGATGTTAAAATATAATGTATCATATGATGATATTACTACTTTATCTGAAGCCTCACTGATTACTACAGAAAATGTCTTAATGATAATAACAACAATACTAACCTGATGCCTTCCATCAGTTTTCTTTCCTTGGGTCTGGCTGAAAGAATCACCATGTCATAAACCAGACCAGGTTTAACACCTTGCATTTAAAAAAAAAAAAAAGGTTATCAGTAAAAACAAACATCCATAAATAGAATCAAAGTACCCTATTATAAACATTAGTTACCATGGATCTTGGCTTATGCCACTGTTGTTCAGTCTCTGTGCAGCTGTGTGTTGGGGGAACAGAGGTGATGCTTAGCTGGCAATAATGTGCAGTCTGGTACAACAGTGCTGCCACATGATTACACAAAGCTGTACCCGCCACACAGGTACACTGGCAGCTTTGGAGCTGCACAGGACGGGCATCCCCAAGCACAATCTGAAAATACACATATCTGTTATAACAGAATAAAAGTGAAGTTTTTTAAAAGGAGAATACATGAGTACATGAGTACAGTGAGAATGTTTGACAAGACAAACAAATATGAACCATCGACATATAAAGATGACGTGGAAAAAATAAATTAAAAAAATAACTACTAAACAATTTGTATGAGCTAAAATTGTTGCCACAATATTATTATTTATCTCACTTTACTCATCCTCAACAGTGGACACAGAACGTGTGTCAATGCAGTAACAAAACAGAACTCAGTTTCTGTGAATCCCAGTGATTAGCGTACATATTTAAATATCGATAAATATTACAACACACCAGTATTATTTATGGTATGGTAAATGGAATATGTCTTTAAAATAACCTTTAGCAGGATAATATGCAATGATTCACAGAAACTTTGATCTGCCGAACGTAACCTGTCTCATGAACCATGAACCAGTCTGCGCTGAACCTGCAGGATAACTTTCTCTTACGCTTAAGCTGTGATGCTTTTGGCTTTTCCTCATTGATCTGTAGCACTCAGCCCTAATGGTTACCTCTCCTGTCCTTGAATCCTTGTTTGAAACTGACATTGACAAAGGCGTTAGGAAAATTGGATGTGATTGACACATAATAGTAGACAGACCGACACATAGCCTACGTTGCATCTGCTGCGCTAGCACTAGATAGCATGCATGCTAAGGGCATACAAACACAAATACGTCCAGATCTTACCTTCAAAATTGTGGATGTAGCTCGAAACATACAACTTGAAGCCCTTCTCCTTCTTGGTTGTCAATGTATGACATAATGTTTGTATAATTTGACTCACGTCGTTGACCGTAACCCTAGGGACATCTTGAAGCGACAGAGTGAAAAACGCCATAGTTGTTATTGACGCTATGTGTGCGCCGTCGACACCAGATGTAACCTAGCTGGCTGACTTGGAATGCGGAAGAGAGTGTGCATATAGCCTATTCACTGGCAAAAGTTGATGTAGTCAAAGGGCCAATTCCCCTTATTCACCGCGCCTCCATCTTGAAAACCAAAACGAGGCTAGGGGGTACACTCTAAACCGGAAGTTCAGTGAGAGAGCGCAGCGGGCGTCTGTCTTCATCAGGTCGTCATGGCGGTACCTGTGTGGACTACAAACCTTTCATCTCTTCCGGAATTAAAAGTGGACTATGTTGAAAAATGGGCAAATAACGACTGCAAGATTCCGCGGGCTGTTTTGCTGAAAGGTTACAGCAACTGGATTGAGGGATATGTGCACGACGTGGAAGGTAATACACGATGATGACGGCTTTTTTTCTGAAATCAACATTAGCTAACGTTACTTTTATGGTTAGCTTGTTAGCTAGCTAATACAACATTACAAGCTGATGCTAAGCATTGTTAATATATATTAACCACACCAGACTGACTGTTATTTTGAGTGTTAACAATACATTATTTTCCCGACAGTCAAGAGTGGCGAGACAGTCAGTGTGAGAGCTAAGTCTTTTCGCTCAATGCGAAAAAACGAGGCACCTTACAACATTCAGGTATCATGACTGTGGACAAACTGCTCCGTTTGCGGAGTGGTGCCACTGCTAGAACAAAGATGCTTGCTAAACGTTCAAATGTTCATTTTGATCGTTCATATCAACAGTTCATCTTTCCCTGCTAGACTAAAAATAACATATGTGCAGTTAATGTGATCTTTAGCTAAAAGTGTATTGGAACCATCAGTCAAAATGGCTTGTTTCCAATGTGTCACTACAAAGCAAGGCAGGGTGCTACTGTTGGTTATTTAAGTTAATAAATATTAAGTATAAGTAAGTTTGTTTACAGGCATGTGTTGCTCAGTTTACACAGCGGTGTTAAGTAGGGTTGGGGAAGGTACTCTTCAGGTCTCACAGGTAACACAGATGCTAAAAACGAATCAGTAATGTCGTTCACAGGGATGCACAAACCCAGTAACATCATTTAATTACTTTGAAACTTATATGCATCTCGGCCTCAAAAATATCTTATTTTAATAAACAGCTGGTGTCAAACCGCTTGTCAAATTACTGTTATTCCCCAACCCTGGGTTTTAGTACAGTGAGTCTCCAACATATTAGGTACCCTGCAAGCTATATTAATCAGTATCATGTCTGATGTCTAGAACAAACCTAGCAACTTAAACATTGACTGTTATGCTTTCATTGCTGGAACATGAAAACGCCAGTTGTACCTAATTAAATGCACACTCAGTGTACATCACCATGCTCTGTAAATTCATGTTAGGTATTTATATCACCACCTACTTTGCTAGGCCAGTTACATATTCTTTTAAATCCTTAGTTACCATGACTGTTTGGATCTGGACCAGACGTTTAGAAAAATATGTTTGTATACCTATCTAAATGTGAATGTGTTCTTAAACTTGTTTGATTATTCTTAAAGGTGGAGCTGTCCTTCGAGGAGCCATTCATTGGCAAGACCACCTGCAACTGTAAAGCTGGCTTGGGACAGTGCAATCACCTAATAGGACTGCTCTACACGCTGGCCCACTATATAAAAATGGGGTATGCATCTGTCCCCCCAACTGCAAGCAAAACATCTCTACCTCAAGCCTGGCATGTTCCATCAAGGACATTAGGTCTCACCCCAAGAGCAGTTAGCACTGTGACAGTATCCAAAGTTAAACCACCATTGGCTAATGCACCACCAAAGAAAAAGCAGCACTCTACTAAGGGGATTGTATCTAATTTGTATTGTCCTGTGCCACTTCCATTACCAAGTGCTGAATTTGCAGAGACTCTTCGTAGCAACCTGGCTAAAATCGGCAGTAAGAGCCAGATGTTAAAGTTACTGGAAGCAAACTGTAAGCAGCCTGCTGATCTGGTCTCCACAGAATTTGGGGACCTTCCCCGGGGTTCTGTATTAACTTACCAGACTCAACGTCCACTGTCCATTTTCAGTGAAAATGACCCTGAACTTCCTCTACCTCCACAGCCATGCTCATTTAGCACTGCTCTAGATGATACTGAAACATTCTTCTATGGTGGCCTGGCTGTCACACTGTCTGATGCAAAGCATCTAGAGATGGAAACCAGAGGACAAAGCAGTAGCAAGACCTGGCATCAAGTACGAGCCAAACGCCTGACATCATCATCATTCAAAAGAATCTGCTCCAGGGTGAGAGATTTTGACAGTTTGGCAGCCAACATGAAGGAGAAACAGTTGACACAAACTAAAACAATGAAGAGAGGCCTTGAAATGGAGCCAGTTGCTGCTGCTGAATACAAGGAAATCACTGGCAATGAAATCTACACCTGCGGGTTTGTAATTAACCCCCATGCCCCACATCTGGGGACCTCACCTGATAGGAAAGTGCGTGACATTAGTGCAGAACCAACCTACGGACTTCTGGAAATCAAGTGTCCAGACAAGGACAGTTTTAAAGACTGTGCATACTTGTACTGCAAGCCCGATGGAACCTATGCTCTGAAGACAGTCCATGAGTATTACTACCAGATGGTGGGACAGATGGGTATCACCGGTATGACATGGTGCGATTTCTTTGTCCAGTGCAAACAGGACCATCACCTGGAGCGGGTCCACTTCAACCCTGAAGAATGGGAAAACATGAAATCCAAACTTGACAGTTTCTTTTTTACATACTTCCTGCCTGCCTTGTGCAACAAAGGTACATAAAAAGAGCATCAATGAAATGAAACACAGGAGCCCATGTTTAAAGGTAGTGTTTTATTTTTCAGAGGTTTCAGGTTTTTTAAAATTTCAGAGTGCTTTATATTTAAAAGTTTTTGTGAAGTAACATGTTTCTGATAATGTCACACACACACACACACACACACACACACACACACACACACACACACACACACACACATCTGTGCAGTAGATGAAAAAATGAAAAATTACATAAAAAATAAACACTGTTAAAAATAAAAAACTTGACTGTAAAACAACCTGTCAGTGTAATTCAGTGTGCTCCATGGTGTGGACAGGATAATTTCAAACCAGTCCATAAAAGACAATTTCAAGGGTGCACTGGCACTCTTTAGAACAGAGGCCCTTGGAAGTTACTCAAGAGGGCACAAACAGTCCACAGTTGATTGACAGAGCCCACTAGTGTCATTGGTAAGACCGTATCGAATATGTGATACTCTTTGATCCTCCTAATGGCACGCTCAACATGAATGCGAAGTCTGGCTATGGCTTGTGTCTGTCTCACCTCTTCCTGGCTGAAATGTCCACTTGGGCCTAAAAAGGGCGGGATCACAAGGGAGACATTGATTTCAGTGAGAAGGTCCTTGATGAGAAATCCTTTATCCGCCATGACCTCATCGCCTTCCTCAAGTAGACACAGGATCCCTGATTCTCTTGTGATCTCCTTGTCAGATATCGAACCTGTATACAGGTCACTGACAAATGTGACTAAACCTGAGGGAGAGATGCCAACTAGGCCCTTAAAAGTGGTGTTACCTTTGTAGTGGGAGTAGATTTCAGAGTTGAGAACTTTTGAACTAGGCCTCTGCACGTGTATTTCTGTACAATCTAATATAACTCTTGTAAGTGGGAAAGTGCTTTGGAAACAAGGAGGCATGAGCTCGTTTACAGTTTCTCTCGAAGGCCAAATTGGAAGTGATCCTAACATGAATTGTAGATAGTTTGCCCAGGTTACACAGATCCTGCTTACAGTTGACTGTGACACATCAAAGCGCACTGCAAGGTCCTGTTCAGGAAAACCTTGCCTAAGACGACAAAGAAATAGAAAAAACTGGTCAATGACGGCCAGTTTAGGAATGCTAAACCCCTGCCTTACAATTTCCCCGTCAGCTTGCCTTATTCGCTGTGCCTGACTCCACCCTACCATGTTTTCTGCAGTAGGCTGTAGGGCCATAAACACTGCTTTCAGTGTGTTGTAATCAGGAAAGCCTGTGAAAAACATGATGTTCTTATCATCGCCTTGGAATCTTGAAAGGAGAAACCGCTTGGTTTGAAGACGTGCAATTAATTCTGCTTGATCGTTGATCATCTTGTGGGCTTCCTTAAGTTGCTCCTCCAGTGGCGGGGGCAGTTCAGCATAATCATGATCGGGGTGTGGAGGGGCCGTCTCTGTACTGCAAGGGCAATATTGAGGGACATAATTTTAGGAGAACATATTTTAAACTAGTAATCAATCTCCCATCTGAGGCCAGTCATTTGCAAAACAATGCTTTTCTCTTAAAAGTGATATTTCCCTAAGTAGAACAGGTCAGTAGCAGTCACCTCCAACATAAGCTGCTCTGGAAATCTGCTGTCACCACCAACAATATATAGAATAATATTAGTTTTTTAACACTCAGTATTGTTTACTACAAAGAGATATTACTTTTTGAAAGGTTAGATCCCAGACAGAATGAAATATATCCGGGTACAATATTTATCATTTTCATGTTTTAGATTTTCAAAAGGATTAAGTGGTAACTACAGAGGGGTGTACTACAAAGTGAGGTTGATGGGTTAGCTAGGTATGTTGAGCCAAAAGCCAGAATTTTTTATGTCACAAAGGGGGCTCTCTTAACCTGGCTATATTATATATAGTTGTTATGTTAAATAAACAGGAGGCACTGAGAGTGTACTGAGTCAATAGCTACTGTATTTTCTAACAGAATTCCTCTGATCCTAGCAATCAGATAGGGGGAAAAATTATGTTCAGAGAGATACACGTCACTTACCTTAACTCATTGGAATTTACATCACCCTGCTGGACATCCTCTTCAACAACTGCAGTGGTTGCATTACTGGAAAGCAGTATTACTGAAACTTAGTCACATGAAAAGAGGTCTTAAAAACATTATGGACTAAGAATGTAACTGCACAGAAATATACCTTGTAGTTCCTCTGACGATAGACCTCCTTGCAGGCCTCACGGTGCTATCAGTCCAGGCAAACAATGTTGGAACAGCACCCTTCTTCAACTTTCGCATGCCAACCAGGGTCTTCAAAAAAGACTCTTCTTTGAAGTGATCTGAACATACTTTTGTGTCCCCGTGGATCTGTAACGTTAGATATTGAATGGATGTTACTGTTTATAGTTGTGTGCTTAACTTGGTCTAGATTAGCAATGGTTATCATAAACAGGCACAGGTCACGTCTTGTTTATATTCTGCTGTAAGACACGGTTAGCCACGGCTTAGCAGACCAGGCTAGTCTAAAGAGCTACAACTTGCTTAACTTTACCCCCGAATCAGCCCCTCGCTCGTTATAACTTAAAAAGTACCGGTTCGTGGCTTATCAAGCCATGTCTATTTAGCCAAAAGGTTTAGCTAGGTATCTCTATGCTAGCTAGTTAACGTAAATATGGCTAGCTAAAGTTAGCGTAGTTCGTAAGCTAATGTTAATATCTTACCTTGAAGTGGCGACCTGGATCTCTTCTTATTTTGTGAATCCATTCACGGCAAAGTACATGATCTTTGGGGAAACGATGGAACGTTTGACCTGTATAGGATTTCTTTCTTTTGGAAGAAGTACATTTGGGAACACAACAATGCGGCGGCATTGTTGGTAACGTTATGACAGTTAGCCTACAACACAGCCTCGTTTTGGTTTAAGATGATGACGTAGGTGAATAAGGCGAATAGATGGATACATCAGTCCCAAACCCTACCTTGGTTACCTTTTTGAGTCCAAGGCAGCTGAACTCCATCTTGCGCCTGAGGAGGAAAGCAATGTCCGAAAGTGGTGTGTAGCCTTCATCATCTCCCTCGCTAACAAGTTGAGAGTGAGACTGCCGGACAACATCGAAGCATTGCAGTACATGTTGATTTTCAATGTGGAGTAAAAAACTCTAAAGCACAATAAGAGCCCTGGAGACATAAAAAAATAGCCAAGCTCCTTGGTAACCTTGGTTGCGAAAACAACACGCAAGACTGCAAAATGTTTTTAAATATCCCGGGCTGTCAGTAGACAGGGCGGTAAAAATGCATAGCAGCAAACCATCGGCAAAATGTTCATAAATGCTCTGGTAACCTGGCTATGTAGCCTAGCTGCCTTGCTATGCTTAGAATGAAATGCAATGTCCAAACATGCTAGCGGGTGACCTGTCGGCTAGCTGCATCATTTTGAGTGTTTAAACTATCTACAGTGGTCTATTTGGTGGTGTGTGTTTGCCCTGTTTAAGTTTGTGTGACATATAAACAACAATCCGTGTTGCTACAAGCGTCAATGTTCGCCAACAAAACATGTAATAAAAAAAATGCACAAGTAGCCTAGCTAGCTAGCTACCTGGCTAGGCTACAATGAAATCCAATGTCCGAACATGCTAGCGATTAGCCTGTCGGCTAGCTGAAAAGTTTGAGTGTTTAAACTAACATATACAGTGATCTATTTAGTGGTGTATATGCCCTAACTAAGTTTGTGTGTCATATAAAACACAATTTGTGTTGATAGAAGTACCGATGTTCGTGTAGAAACATTTTAATCACATCAACATTTTCATGATACGGCGCTGATAACCTCCGCCATCTTGGTCAGACTTTTTTTGGTAACTCCCGCCTCCAAACACAAACACACGGACTTGATTGGTTCTCGAGTGGTCCTCATTTGAATAAAGTTAAACTTTCGTCAACTTTATTTCACTCCCCTCGGCCATTCGCTCTTATCTCGCTCAATCAGGGCGAATTTCGTCTCCATTCAACCTCAATGAGAGCAAAGCGAAATTAGTGTGGAAACCTACCGTAAACCGACTCACTCCTGTTTTTTTTCTTTTACCTCATTTGTGTGTGTTGCTGGTATTCTTCTGCTACTGTGCGTGTAGTAATCTAGCTCATTAGCACCTCCATTGGAGTGGTGGTGGTAGAATCAATCAGGAAATGAGCTACCAAGACCGTGCACCAGGCTACTAAACGAGACCGAATGTAACCGTGCAACTTGGCAAGTTTGAGTTATTAACCAAGCCTTGTTTCTGGTGCATCTTGGATAATTGTGTTCATGGCAATTCACACATTATCAATGGGGAAGTACATCACGTACAAATACACGTCATGTTATCTTGGTAGTTATGTTAAGAGTGAATGTTGGGCGCCCGGATAGCTCAGTTGGTAGAGCGGGCGCCCATATATAGAGGCTTACTCCTCGATGCAGTGGGCCCAGGTTCGACTCTGACCTGCGGCCCTTTGCTGCATGTCATTCCCCCTCTCTCTTCCCTTTCATGTCTTCATCTGTCCTGTCAAGATAAAGGCTGAAAATGCCCCCAAAAAATAATCTTAAAAAAAAGAGAAGTGAATGGTAGGTAGGCTGTCATGAGGAGACCGCGCACCAGGCTACTGAACGAGACCGTAAGGACAGTAACCGAAGGTACTGCATGAGTCTATGTAATCAAACGGGTGTCTAGGTTCTCGGCAAGTTTGAGTTATCAACCGATAGCAGAAGCCTTTATGTCTCTTGAATTTTAGAATGGTGTTCATAGAAATTCATAGGCTACATTACCAAGGGGAAAGTATTATATCACATACAAATACACGTAATGTTATCTTGGTAGTTATGTTAAATGTTAGAAGTGAATGTTGGTACTTGGTAGTTAGACTGTCACGAGGAGACCACCCACCAGGCTACCGAATGTAACCGTGGCCAGTGCGTGAGTCTAGTGTCGGTCAGTATGAGTGTGTAAATAATATGTCGAGACCGAATGTAACCGCAACCGTTCGAGTCTAATGTAATAAAGCGGTGTCTTGGTTCCTGGCGGGGGAAGTAAACGCGCCATCACCCTGTTTTACTGTGACTTGTTGACTCCTAAGTGGACCATAAGCTTAAAAAAACAAACAAAAAAAAGTAACTTTTATCTTGCCTATTAATAAAAACAATTAAAACTAATTTTGACATGTTGTAAAATGTGAATTTAAAGTGATGGTTCGGAGTAATTTCACCCTAGGCTGCTTTGCACCTTGACCTCGAGCCAAACAACCCCCCATAAGCTTTTTTCCCTTGTTAGTACGTTGGTCGAGTTAGCGTTATCAGCTTAGTGTAGGCACTAATGGTTTGTATCTCGTAAATTACCCCGCTATTATTAGTGGGGTAATTAGGGCTGCACAATTAATCAAATTTTAATCACGATCACGATTTTGGCTTCCCATGATCAAATTTGAGTGATTGAGCGATATTTAAAATGTGTCATTCCATTCATAGAATGCTCCTTATCAAAAGTTTTTGCAAAGCCAATCTAGCGCTCCATAAACCACTGTCTGATCACGTGCCTCCATGAGCCAATCAGAGTTTTTCCCTTGCACCGCGCAGCTTAGTTTAGATGGAGACCGTCACAGAGGACAGAGTAACGTGAGGAAAATTTCACAATAGATAGCAGTCGGTCATCATAAGCCGGTCACGATGTTTACCAGTTTACCAGTAAACGCAACATTTTGTCCCGTCTGTGTGGTTTTTCAGACAACAGCAGTGACCAGTGCTAGTTTGAGTCTTTTAGCTCATAGCTTTAGTGGCACAATGTTGGACGTCCCGTTGTTGGAATCCTCTCCAGTGAAGTATAGTCACACTACACTGTTTAGCTGTCAGCATTTTAGCCGCATTTAATCCAGTTACTACTGTAGCTAACGGTAGGCCAACGTTACCTGCTGTGTAATGTGTTATTAGTGTTTACTGTAGCTAACTGCAGGCTAACGTTTCCTGCTGTGTAATGTGTTATTAGTGTTCACTGTAGCTAACGGTAGGCTAACGTTACCTGCTGTGTAATGTGTCATTAGTGTTTACTGTAGCTAATGGTAGGCTAACATTACCTGCTGTGTAACATGTTTTTAGTGTTTACTGCAGCTAAAGGTAGGCTAATGTTACCTGCTGTGTAACGTGTCATTAGTGTTTACTAGCGTGACATGCAGCGATGTTTATGTTGCCTCTAACGTGGGTTTCGGAGCATCAGAGAGCAACGCAGACATGTAAGTGGCAGTGTAATGAGCCACAGAAATCCGAGTTGCTATTTCGTCCGGTAGATACCAGGCACCACATGCGCCGTTAATGTGAACAGAAAATTGCGTTGCCTGTATCTTTCACGGCAAAAATGCATGTGTGGAAAGCAGTTGCACAACAGCTGAAATGGCATACTCCTTCACAGTATCCTTCAACTAAGGAGGAATGTAGCACAATATGGATGTAAAAGCAGTTATAATTAGCCTATGTGACAATATAATTTGTTTTGGTTAAAATCAACAAATAATTGTGATAATTAATCGTGATGATCATTTTGGCCATAATTGTGCAGCCCTACTAATAATACTCCTCTCGGCTGCTACCGCGTGAGATCACGCACAGAGCACAACATCTATTGCTTTGAAACCGTAGCCGGGATATATACAACTGTGTGGCATGTTTGTGTTGCTGGCTCCGATGCTGCTGCCCCAGCAGATGGCGGAGGAGAACAGAGCGCTGGCCACAACAGGCTGGTAGAACATCTCCAACATTCTGCTGAACACATTGAAGAATCTCAGCTCCCTCAGGAAATAGAATCTGCTCATCCCCTTCTTGTAAACAGCAGTACTGTATATTTTTCATTTCAGCCTGTTGTTGATGTTGACACCCAGGTATCTGTACTCCTCAACCATGTCCACATCTCCACCCAGAATGCACAGGGGCTGCGGAGCCCGTCCCTTTCTCCTGAAGTCAATCACCATCTCTCTGGTCTTATCCACGTTCAGCAGCAGGTGATTCCTACCAGTCCACTCCACAAAGTTGTCCATCAGTGTTCCGATTTTGCAGGTCAAATACTAACCAAAACTAAAAAAAACGCATCTTTGCTCTTTGTTTATGCTCTTTCCAGATTGTTTGTGGAAGTGGGACTCTTCATGTTCACTACCAGCAAGGCAGTGAAAAATCAGGCGCTGACTGCCTTTACAGTTTTTTTTCTGAATGCTTAAACCCTAACTGTGATTGTCATAGCACAATTTCTGAAACTATTAATACTTATAGCAAAACCACTCAATGAGTTTGCAAAAAATAAAAGCACAAACACTGCTTTGCACTCAGTTTGCAATTTTGTAACACACACTGCAAAACTGTAGGTACAATCCACTGCACAGCACTCTTTTTTTTGCGGAACTGTAAACACATCTCATTGCTTTACATTCATTTTCCAAATGATCAACACACTCCTAGCAAAACTATACACATGTATTTGTATTATTTACACTATTTTGCCAACTGTCTGGCACACTGTCACATGTGAAAACTGTTTTAGATAATTAGTTCACTTTGCAATCAGCTTAAGCACTATAAATGAGCCACAGGTGAGCTGTCCGTGTGGAGTGGAACTGTGACTACCAGACGATCTGCATGGTCTGGTAGCATTCAACAAGGGCTTCAGTTACACCTTCCCTGTTGATGCTAACATCAGGTTCCAGATGTTGAGCACCAGGACCTGCAATAGGTGTTTTATACATAGGGCCTAGTGCAGAGATGGGAGTAAGTCACACATGGGCAAGTCGCAAGTAAGTCTCAAGTCTTAACCTTCAAGTCTCAAGCAAGTCCAAGTCATTTTTTGTGACAATCAAGCAAGTCAAGTCAAGTCATAGCTTTGGTCAAGCAAGTCACAAGTCAAGTCATACCAACATTTCCATTCCAGTCTGGCACACGTGGGCGGTCAGTATTTTCCGTGGGTGCTCCGGAGCTCGAGCACCCACGGTATCGGTGCCCATGAGAGGGATCCATGACGTTAAGTTACTAGCCATAGCCAGTGTTGTTTACTGACGGTCTGCCGCCGCGCGATCATATCAACAGTTCCTGCGCATGCAACAGCACTAAAATCGAAAAGTGAATTCCTCCTCAATATCAGAGGGGGGGAAATATATTTATTAAACAGAAAATCAAGTCATTTCAAGTCATTTGACTCAAGTCTAAGTCAAGTCTCAAGTCATGAATACCAAGTCAAAGTCAAGTCGAGTCTTTTATGAATGTTAATCAAGCAAGTCTCAAGTCCTAAAATTTGCGACTCGAGTCTAACTCGAGTTAAGTCATGTGACTCGAGTCCCCCATGTCTGGCCTAGTGTAGAGATTCTCAATGTGGACAATGTGCATGATTTTTTTCCATGAACGGTTGTGGTAGAAAATGTGTAATATCTATGGCTGTATTTCAATTTGAATTGGCCCTTTGCAAATACCATGGCATTCGGCCAGGCATGCCAAATACTTACATATTCACATGCCTGCTCCAGAGCAGGTTAGGTTAGGTTTAACTTGTTCGACTACATGGGGAGTGTAATCTTAACATTACAGAAAGACCTCACAATCAAGGAAAATAAAATTCAATATTTAATGACAATATATATTTAAAAAAGATTCTTAAGAATAAAGAAGATGAGAGCCAGCACAGATTAAAAGAAATTGCAAAAATGTGTAGATGGCTAAAAGCAACACGGGAATAAGTAATTGCAAGAGAGTATTGCAAAAAAACAACAAAGATGGCCCAATTAGAGAACTACTTTTACACTTTCTGTAAAAATGTCCACCTTCTTAACCTCATGTCCGGGGCGTGGCTAAAGCATAGGGGGCGGGTCCAACCATCACCAATTAAAAATGAAGCCTCTGCTGAGATGAATTATACCTCACACAAGACTCTACCTTAAATGGGTCAGCATGTATGGAAGGGGGCGTGGCTTACACATAGGGGGCGGGCCAAACCATCACCAATGAAGAAGGAAGTCTCTGCTGAGTTCAATGACACCTCACACAAGACTCTAACTTAAACGGCTCTAATTAAGTTTTTTGTACAACTTGACATGTTACATATGTGTACCAAGTTTCGTGAGTCTACGTTAAACGCACTGCAGGGGCTCAATTTTCTTAACTTTCTAGGGGGCGCTAGCGAGCCATTTTTGTGCGCCTATTCCCGAAACCCTTAAAATACGTAAATTTTCACCAGACTTGATGCGTCCGCCAAGTTTGGTGAGTTTTTGAATATATTAAGCCCCTCAAAAAGCCAATTCATTTGACGGGAAAATAATAATACAAACAAACAATAATTCCTTCAGTTTCAATAGGGCCTTCGCCGCTGTCGGCGCTCGGGCCCTAATAAATTCACTTGAATTAAATTGTTCTGCAAAGTTTTCCTTTAAAAGGGTTTTATTAAGTCTTTTTTTCCCGTTTAATTATAATAATGTAATTTATTTATTATTAAATAGTAGCCGTGTAACCAATAACGCCTGATAACGTAAAAACCGAAGTAGCACAAATGTTTTCTTTTAACAGCACGAATCCATAATATATTTAAGTAATCAATGTTAGTGATATATCGGTAAGAAAATTATGCTAACAGATGACAATGCTCATCAGGGTGTTTTGAAGCCAACGAAAACTGGCACCGTCTAATTACTGACGTTTTCTGACTGTTGGCACTCCGAACCCCGTTTTCAAAATCAATTGTTAATCAGATTTAATGCCGACTTTACAGAAACAAACTACTATCTTACTAAAATGTCCCAAAATTAATTTTACATAGTGTCATTTGGTAATAAGCTGGGTAAAAATAAACTTTAAAATCACAATGGAAGTTTGGTAACGTAGACTCACTGTATTCCGGACATCACGGTATTACGGACACTTGACCTTTACCCGCAAATTCTACAAATAAATACTTCCAAGTCATGAGCCTGTCACCCTTGTCTCCTCCTCTTTCGACTATGACCAACCTCCAGTTTCAAGAGCCAGTCATTTAAGAGAAAGCAACGTGAGTTTCCAAATGTGTGCCAATGAGGAGGGTAAGAAAAAGGCGGGAGGAGGGTTTTCCACTAGTATGACATGCAGAGGGGAGAGGGTCCGTGTAATGATTATCAGTTAAATTTTCTAAGCACAAACAGACATTTGGAAAAACTGAAAAATGTGTTCAAATATCAAATTTTTTTCCAAATAAAAAAATTTCATGTTTAACCTGTTTTTCCTTTTTTCTAGGTGTTTGTCAATGTCAAGGAAGGATCCTTCGAAGCCGGAATTTCGAGGATGCTACGTCATCAACGTCCGTCGAAGGACTGTTCCAATGTCGAGGATCCTCCGAATTCCACCAAGGACTGAGTCCTTCGTTCAGAGAATTTTCCATAGACGGCAAAGGATGCATATGTGTATCCTTTGCGCTCCCAAATCACCCACAGTCCTACGCGCACAGCTTTGCCAGCTCGTAAAAAAAAAATTGTAAAAAATGGCGGACCTAAGCGGAGACGGCGTGACGGGGCATGTGCTTTTAAATGTAAGTATCTTTAGTGTTTAACGTTACCGTAAATTTGTTAAAACGGTAGTACATAAAAATACAGTTTAAAGTTTAAATGCCTTCACCGGCATTTCTTTTATAAATCACTACATAAGTTGTACAGCTAAATGTTACGTGAACATTATACCATCCACAGCGTTATACTGATAACTTTCTCATCTTTTTGGACAGCAAGCAGCTGTTTATCGGGGGGAGGGACACCGCGGCGAACGGATTTCGGTGAGAAGGTACACTATTGTTTAATGTTCAGAAGTAATAGCTGTGTAATGTTCAGAAGTAATAGCTGTGTAATCTGCTTTTTATTCCCCCCTCATTCACATAGGTCTCCCACGCCCAGGCCAAGAAGAAGTGGGACAATCTGAAAACGAAGTACAAGGTGGGAGATATTGTACTTTGGGGTATTAATGTATGGACATAATTGTTATGCACATCTTAATGTAACTTGTGATTTTTGAAGTAAGCCTTGCATGTAAACCTGACAGACTTGGGCCAGCTGACAGTAAATGTAGATGCAGTGTTGTGTACAATAGTAGTAATACATCATCACAACAACCTTTTGATCTTCACTGTTGTAGGAATGCAAGTGTCCTGCTACTGGTCAGGGAACAGAGGATGGAAAGGCGACGGCAGCAACTTGGCCCTGGTTTGGCCTCATGGACGAGGCATTAGGGCAGTCTGCGGCAGTCTCGCCCCCCTGCCTTATTGCCTCGATCCAAGAGGACAAACCAGGGCCAAGCACTGGACCAGAGGTATAGGAAGGGAGAGATGAGGAGGAGAGAGTGACATGCAGCAGAGAGAGTGCAGGGAACAGAGGAGAGAAGAGGAGAAGGGAGAGAGAGGATCCGTTCCTAGAGCTACTGAAGGATGATATCAGATACCAGAGGGAGGCAGATGAGAGGAGGGAAGCAGAAGCCAGAGAGAGGTTGGCGGAAAAATAAAGTAAATTAAATTTAACTGTTACAGTTTTGGTATTTTGCTTTGCATTTGGGTTACGTTTGTTCCCTGTTGTGTTTGTTTTCTGGTCTGTGTATTGTGTTTTTTGATTATTCCTGTCTTCTCTGTTGTTCCGTATGTCGCCTAGTGGTTTGTCAAGTGTCTGTGTTTAGTTGTTGTCATATTTTCTGTACGTGTTCCTATTTCCTGTTTTATTTTGATAGTCTGGTTTTCTGTCTTGTCTTGTCCAATTAACTTCCTGAGTTTTCCCGCCTTTGTCGATTGTCCTGCCCCGCCCTGATGTGCTTCACCTGTTGTCTCACCTGTTTCTGATTTACCCATTTCCACATGTATTTAGCCTCTGTGTTCCCCTTGTCTTGTGTCAGATCGTTTTGTGTCCGTGCCCGTTTGGTTTGAGACCATGCCCTTGTGTTTCCGTCCTGTGCCTTGTGTCTGTTCCTGCGTCACTCTGCTCCTACCTGTGTTTTGCCCGTCAGTTTTGGTTTGTAAGTTTTCCAGTCTTTGTGCTGCCGCTTTTTGTTTCAATTACATTAAAACCCTGAGTTCCACCATCTCCTGCCTGCCTGCCTCTCTCTACATTTGGTCCTCATCCTCCCGCAACACACAACATTAACTGGTTTTGTCTTTGCCCCTTTTTTAATTATTTAATATAAACTAGGGATGAGCGAATACAGCATTATCTGTATCTGTACTCGGACTGGGCGGGGCCTAACCCGGAAGTGGGTCGGGTTGTCTTAAAATGGGCGTGCCTTTAACCGTTATGTTATTATTATGTCATGCAATTGATATGGGTTGATCAGAAATTGTTATTTTTATTGCTGATTAGAAAACTATTTACATGACAGCATCAGCATTGAGCTTCAGATCAATGGTTTTGATCACAATAACAAACAAACTATACACAGAACAAGTTTTGCAACAAAGTGAAGTCAAAAAAACTGGTTAGAGCCAGCAGAAGTTTAAAAAAGTTTAAAAAAAACTCCGATGACCGGCAGAGAGAGAGGGAGAGAGAGAGAGTGTGTGCGTGTGTAGCTAATTCATTTGTAATATAGTTTTATACCACTACTTCCATTATTTCTTTTTATGAAATACAGCAAGAAAGTGTCACTCAGTGCGTGAAGTAGGTTAGAGCCAGCTGACGGTTTAAAAAAGAAAAAAAATCTCCGACAGGCAGAGATGCAACGTGAGTCGCATTCTACCAACCACCACGTCTGAACAAACCCCACGTTTACCAGAACTCTACTGGTTAATAAGTAAGTACTACAAACCAAAGTAAAAAACAAACCTAAAGCTGAAGAACGGAAAAGACCCGCGAACCTGAGTGAGAGAGAGAGAGAGAGAGAGAGAGAGAGAGAGCTGTTCTTTCTCAGTGTTGCTGTGTGTGAGTGAGCAGAGCGGGACACAGCAACACAATAAATCTGTGTGTGTGTAGGGGAGGGACTAGCCTATCACAGAACGCAGACACAGTCAGCTACCCAATGAGGATTTTTTTTAAATCCGAGCACAGATATTGACTCATATTACTCGTATAATACTCATACTCGGCAAACGTGCTTTATCTGTACCGGATACTCGTTTTAGCCGAGTATCGGGCTCAACTCTAATACAAACTGTATGTCCATTTTTAAAAACCTTATTGTTCCTTAGACTGCAATAGAAAGAAACAACTTGGTAAGTAACAAATAACTAGCATGTGAAGCCTAGAACAATGTATTGAACAATATCTTCACCCTTATTTACAACGTTTTGTGACTAGGTATTCCAAGCTCTACAAAAAACATTAATCTTGCTTACAAAAAATTACATTTAAATATTGACAACTATATATATCAGTGGTTCTCAACCTTTTTTGGGCCAGTGCCCCCCTATCCGTAATCCAGGTCCCTAACGCCCCCCATCAAATAAGATATAGATGTGGCTAGTTGCCCCAAATATTAATATTAGGCCTATTATTGTTGTTGTTATTATTGTTCTTAGGGCTGCAACAACGAATCGATAAAATCGCTAAAATTCGATTATTAAAAAAAGTTGGCAACGAATTTCATTATCTATTCGTTGTGTTGCACAACTATTACGGCACTCAGTCGCGGAGATAAAAAAAAAATTTGTTGAGCGCGGAGCAGAGCGAAAGAAAAGAAAAAAGAGCAGAGCGGGGGTAGAGGAAATACGGAGAGAGACCGGAGAGACCCGTAACATTGTTCTGAAACACACGGCGCAGGCAGAGAAATCAGTACGACCCAAGTCATCCAAGGTGTGGGAGCATTTCACACTAAATAAATCTAAAACGTGTAAATTGCAAGATAAACAAAACCGACACGGCATGGCACGGGCGCACCATGGTGATGATTCAGCACCTAAAACGTAAACATGTTGAGTCCTTGATGAGGAGGAAGGGAGTTCAACAGCAGGGTAAAGTCACTACACAATCCTACTTCTGTTCCGTTTTGAAGTGAGGAACGTACCGTCCCTCCAGTAGCTCTTCTGGTGCTGCTGTGGCGTTTACGCGTTATCCAGCTGACTAGCATGACAAGCTAGCGTTAGCTCGTTAATAACAGTAGTAAAACAGGGGTGGTATAGTTTGCAAGACTAAAGACACGTTTTTATTCACTTGCCTTTTTTGGTAGCAATCGAGTACTTAATACCTTAGTACCTAATTTTTTTTTTAGTAATTTGGTTAAAAAGAAACCCATATTTCTGATATACAAGTTTTGAGAATGGGTCAAATTTGACCCAAGGACAACATGAGGGTTAAACCTGAAAGCTGCGGTGGTAAAAGTGATGAAAGTGGTTGAACAAGGAAGTAAAGGAGTTTTTTTCAGAAAGGCTCCGATCACCAAACCCTCTCCTTCTAGCTGTGAGCTCACGCTAAGGGTGCAAGATATATCGACTCAATATCGCTATCGCAATATCACGTTGCGTAATATTATATCTAGGGGTGCAAGATATATCGACTCAATATCGTTCTCGCAATATATCGAAAGTGTCGCAATAATATGCAATATTTTGTTTATTTTGGGGAGCGCTGCGTCCCATCCGTTGGCTGTGTGGCTTAGTTGCGACAAACCCTATGGAGTGTACCACGAGTCCACTACGTGATAAACCCTATGGAGCGTACCACTGGTCCACTACGTGACCAAACCTATGGAGCGTACAGGGTTCATACGCGTTCAATACTTTTCCATGACTTTTGCATTACTTTTCCATGACTTTTTGGCAAATTTCCATGACTATGTATTCCTGAAAATGTCAGTTGACATTATACAATCAGAATAAAAATTTGTGTTAAAGTTTACCCTCAGAGGTTTAAAAATAAAAAGAATGACACTTTATGTGGTAGTGGCATTCATAATATCATGCCCTGAATAGAGCGTTGAGGTTAGGATGACATGAAATACATTTATTAATCACATATTATTATACTGTTTAAAAAAAAAATGCCATGACATTTCCAAAACTTTCTGGGTCTTTTACTGTTGCCAAAACTTTTCCATGCCTGGAATTAACATTTTTCAAATTCCATAACTTTTCCAGTTTTTTTCAAAACGTATGAACGCTGAGCGTACCACGGGGCCACTACGTGACAAACTCTATGGAGCGTACCACGGGGCCACTACGTGACAAACCCTATGGAGCGTACCACGGGGCCACTACGTGACAAACCCTATGGAGCGTACCACGGGGCCACTACGTGACAAACCCTATGGAGCGTACCACGGGGCCACTACGTGACAAACCCTATGGAGCGTACCACTGGTCCACTACGTGACAAACCCTATGGAGCGTACCACGGGGCCACTACGTGACAAGAAAAGTTGTGTCCTGTTCTCTTTATTTATATATTTTATACTGTCCAACCAGTACAACATGTCCTGTTCTCTTTATTTATATATTTTATACTGTCCAACCAGTAAAACATGTCCTGTTCTGTAGACATGGTCCTTATTTATTTACCTGGATGTGAGGCAGGACTGGAGCCCTTTACTGCTAATATTGTTTTTTAATATTTACTGAATGTGTGAGAAACACTCGGAGAAAGCGCCCGGAGAAAACCCTAACGTAGCAGACACACCACGTTTCACTTAAATACAAGCAAACCTGGTTCTACATCCGCTGATGTAAAATGCTGTTTCCGCCTACGGCCACAGTGGCATCATCATGACACCACTTTCCTAAAGCCTTGTGGTGTGTTATCTGTACGCATTTTGAGCTATCAGCGTGTATCTCTACGCGGATCTACACGTCGCTTGTGGCTTGTTAACGCGAGAACGTGCCATACTATCGCGAGAACGTCACACACGTGTAAAAACAAAAAGGTTGGGTCCATCTCATGTTTGTTTCTTTTTTTGATATTGTCAAAACGAGGTGGTCTGTGACTTTCTTGATGTACCGTTTTCTAATTTGATCCTGTGCCGTTGCATCCTGTGTAGGTTCGCTACGTGTCTCCTCACCTACTGAGCAAGGCGCTGCAGCCAGGGACTGATTTTGTAATATGGTGTTTAACACCTTTTCACTGTGGGTGTCCATTTGGGTGTTCAGCCACAACCCCATCAGTCCCTGGAAATTCCACACTCAGTATGTCAGCGAATATATCAGCACTACTGCATGGCCTTCTCATTGGCTCTGGGATCATCTTGGGTGCCATCTCATGGATCTGGTCATTGTAGAGGATATCGGTAAGTTTCTGTGTAAATAAAATCCTTCTATGGAGGGACACGTTCCTGAACTGGCAAATCACATGAGCCACATCTCCAACTTCCGTTTGTTCTCTATGGCACAGTGCCTGAAGCAGAGTGTCAAAGCTATTTATGGCTTCCTGCATTTGCGTGCTTGCTTCTAATATTGGAGTCCTTGTTGAATTTGGTCCTCAGATGCTCCAGTATACCACGAAACAAAACTTTGGCCAAGCACATTGTAAAAAATGTGTCAATCTTCCTCTTTATTCCTTTTATCGATATGTTTTTGAGCATCTTTTGACTTGTTGTCAACCGACCCAAACGCTTAATTCGAGTAATTGACCAAGAAATGTCTTCTGCAACATTTTCAATATCCCGAGCGTATTCACGTTGCAGCAACTCATTCTTAGAGTCTGGCACTTCATCCAAAAGAGGATTAATGGTCGTAGTCACCTCCTCCGTGATTATTTCTTTGACAGCTGGTAACGTTGATCTCTCACTAACACTGTCCTGTGATGAGATGTTTGGGGTTGCTGGGTTTTCTGCTTCCAAATGTGTGACTGTTGAGTGATAGCAGTCATCAGTTTCTTCTTCTGACTCCACAGCTTCTGTCTGTCTTTTCTCACAGTTTTCACCTTTGCTGGGAAAGCTTTTAACATTTTGAAGGCTTGATGAAGCATAGCTTTTTGAGAGGGTGAATCTGTGTTCTGCTGTTATCCTGTTGAAAAAGGATTCGATCATTAGGCGAACGGTATCGTCTGAAACCTCCGGCATTTCTTGTGTCTGTGAAATGGTATCGTCTGAAATCTCCGTCTGTGATATTTCTATTGGATGCATGTAAATTGTACAAACAAACTGTATTGGTCGTTGTTCCATGACTAGGCATTTACCAGCACTGTGTGTAAAAAAAAAAAGAATGCTATTTTATGTGCCAAGGACTCTTTTACAGTTTTTGCAGTGTTATCAAAAGAGGTATTAAGTAGCCTACAGATTTTTTTTATTATGGAACTGACCATAATAAAGTACATCAAGCTAATTTAATGTACCTTCTTGACTGTGTATGTGTGTTTACCAATGGTGTTGTTAAATGACTTTTCATATGTTGGTTACAGTAGTTTAAGGATAATTGCTAGCTGGTAACTTTGAAGTATGTTATGTCTTAATAGTCATAGAAACAAAAGAATGTATTTTATGTACTTGGATGTGTCATCTTCCACACTTATAATTATTCACCTGGGAGAAATAGTCGTGGTCCAGAGGTGCCTCATGCAGTGCAGACACCTCGTTGGTAAGCGCGGCCCGCCAAGCAGCTCCACTTCGGCTCTCCCCACCATCGCGCTCCAGAGGTGGCTGGTTGTCGTCCTCCTCCATAGCCTCTTCCAGCTCATCCCCAACACCAACACAAATGTTGTGTAAAACGCAACACGCCGTTACCACCTGTGCACAAGGCAGAGCAAAAGAAGACAAGACGTTGTTGAGATATGGAAAAAAAACATGAACACAGAAGATAGTGTTACTAGCAGTTGTTAAGTATTAACTGTTGTTTTGAGTAGGATATTATGATTTGATTATGAAATTCACTACAGAAATATTGCAGTGATTTATTACCTTAGGGACAAACAGTGGATGTACTTCAAGTGCTTCTAAAAAGATGCACCTGAAGCAGGTTTTAATCATTCCAAAGGCACGCTCAATGATTGTGCGACTGATGATGATGGAATGATGGTAATTAAACCGTTGCTCTGCCATGCCTCTCACTGGCCTCTTATATGGTGTGATAACTGTACATACAAACCGCCGCCGACTTGAGTTGCAAAGAAGCTCTGGCCGCCCTGTCAAGGACGCTTGTCAAAAAGTACGGGGAAGCTGTTTGTCGCTTTGGCCACTCTGACGTGGCAGCATTCTTCGATCATGTTCAACACACAATTGAAGACAAAGCACAAGCAGCCACTGCAAGGCCAATACACTGACACTAGAAACCTTTTATAAATTACATATATAAGGACAGAATTTGTATTGTTTGTTGGTTAACCAAAGTTCAACTTTCTGATTGGCGCTCAAAACGCGACACCGGCAGATTTACCGCTCCTTGCAGCTGAGAGAAGCCAGCTTCCATTGAAAATGAATGACTTCCGGTATCTTTACGGTAGGGTTCCACACACCGAAATTTCGCTTTGCTCTCATTGTGGTTGAGGGGAGCGAAATAAAGTTGACGAAAGTTTAACTTCATGCAAATGAGGACCACTCGAGAACCAATCAGGTCCGTGTGTTTGTGTTTGGAGGCGGGAGTTACAAAAAAAGTCTGACCTCAGATGTCGGAGGTTATCAGCGCCGTATCATGAACATTTTGATGTGATTAAAATGTTTCTACACGAACATCGGTACTACTATCAACACTAATTGTGTTTTATATGACACACAAACTTAATTAGGGCACATACACCACTAAATAGATCACTGTATATGTTCGAACTTTTCAGCTAGCCGACAGGCTAATCGCTAGCATGTTCGGACATTGGATTTCATTGTAGCCTAGCCAGGCAGCTAGCTAGCTAGGCTACTTGTGCATTTGTTTGATTACATGTTTTGTTGGCGAACATTGACGCTTGTAGCAACACGGATTGTTGTTTATATGTCACACGAACTTAAACAGGGAAAACACACCATCAAATAGACCACTATAGTTATAGTTTAGACCACTATAGTACTAGTTTAAACACTCAAAATTATTCCGCTAGCCGACAGGTCACCCGCTAGCATGTTCGTACATTGAATTTCATTGTAAGCATAGCAAGGCAGCTAGGCTACATAGCCAGGTTAGCATTAACATTACCGATGGTTTGCTACTGTGCATTTTTACCACCCTCTGTCTTCTGACAGCCCGGGACATTTAAAAATGGAGGAAAAAATTATTGCTGCTGTGTCTGCATTCCCAATTCTGTACGATGCATCACTGTCCGAATACAAAGACATCTTAAAAAAGGCAGATATTTGGAAGAAGGTTGCTATGGTTGTTGGTGCTCCCGGTGGGTTTACGTTTTGTCGTTTTGAACCGTGAGATGGTGCAATTGCTTTAACATAGGTTTACTGGTACCGTCATATTTTGCCCTGACCTGAATGAATGGAATAGCTGTTGTATGTTTAACGTGTGCTTGAAATGTGAAAAGAAATGTTTGTATGTGTGTGTGACAAGTTCGTTTGAAAAGCAGGGTACATGTTAATTGGAAATGCGAGGTTTATAATACATATATTATTTATATGTAAATATGTAAATGTGCATATTTTTTTTTTACTCACAGAAGAACTGTGCAAAAAAAAATGGAAGGGTCTTCGGGACACCTACAAGAGGGAGAAGAACAAGGAGAAGGACAGGTGTAGGAGTGGTGCTGGGTTGTCTGACAGTAGATCTGATGAAATACTTCATGATCATGGGTTTCCTGGCACCCTTCGTGGAGAGCAGGGAGACATCAGGGAATTTCAGCCAGCTCCGTAGAGGTGGCCCCATGGCAAGAGAGCAGGAGAGCCAGGCAGCAGCCATAACGCAGGAAGCCGGACCCGAAGACCCCCAGGAGAGCCAGCAAGTAGAGTGTGAGGAGATGGTGGGTAATTCCCCACTGACACCCCAGATTCTCCCCAGATCCCAAACTGAAGTCTCCGGGCCCCCGGACACCCCCTCTGGTCCACCACGGAAGAGGCCAAGGAGAGACCGCTTCAGCCCTGCCAGCTCTGTGCCTTTTGAGGAGAGAATGCTGGCTGCTTTGGAGAGCCTGCCGTCCAGACCAGTCCCTCCAGATGAGGATGAGCTTTTTTTTAAAAGATTCCTATATTGAAGTGCTTGCCTCTGGCTAAGCGGTCACAGCTAAAGTTCACCTTTTACAAAATGGTGTATGATGCTGAACAGGAGAGTGTCCTTCAGTCCATGGGTTTAACATGTAATGGAATATCAATATGAAATAAATGTATACAATTATTTTAATGTAATACTACCGTTTCCTCATTACAGGACCCGAGTGTATTTAATTGTAACCACTATGAAAACTGTTGTCTTTCTGCACCTGCTATTCCCACAAAAAGGTACAAAATTGTTACATTTCAAGCACTTTCACCTGTTCTGATTAAGTTCTAAGAAATAAGCACCAATAATGATCAAAAATCTTGTTTCTATTTTTTTACATTTGAACACATGCATGCTAAAATATACCAAACCTATCAAAAATTATCATAAATATGATCTCACAGGGGTAAATTGCAAATATGAACCACAAATGATATGAACACCACACAAGAGTTAAAAGAGCCTTTTTTGTTTTCATGCACTACGGCTGTGGTTGTGGTTGCCAGTAAACAGAACCCTCTGCATTGAAATATTTAGATAATGTGTCCCTGACTCGGAAGGCTGCTTTGCAGGCGTTGTTACTGCCGACTCGAGGTGTATCTTGGAGTGCTGCTGATCCTCCGTCCTGTTCAGATGAACAGGCAGGCCTTCTTGTGTTTCTCCTCCCTGATCTTGTTAGCCGGATGAAGTTGTGAAGGATACAGGTGGCCTTCACACATGCTTCTGCCTTTGCTGGGTTGACAGCAATGACCTGCCTGTACATCCTCCACTGGCTGGAGAGGATACCAAAGGCGCACTCCACTGTTAGCCTGGCACGGCTGAGACGGTAGTTGAATGCCCTCTTGTCAACCGTGAGGTTTGAGCCGGGGAAGGGCAGGTTCATACGAAGAGGAAAGGCCTCATCCCCCACAAAAACATGTGGTAGGCGGCCACGGTGTTCAGCTCCAGCGATAACGCGGTCCTCTGGCAGGTCCAAGGTGCCATCCTTCAGGGCCTCACCAAATGGGGAGTTGTTCAGGGTCCCACCGTCGCTGTTCCGGCCATAGCTACCCACATCCACCACCCGGAACAAATAATCTGCATCCACTACAGCAAGCAACACGATGGAAAATGTGTGCTTGTAGTTGAAGTACAGAGAACCTGAGTTGGAGTGGGCCTGAATGACAACATGCTTCCCGTCGATGGAACCCAAGCAGTTTGGGAAATTCCACTTGTGGAAGAACTCATCAGTGATGGCACTCCAGTCCTCCTTGGTTGGTACGGGCATGAACTCATCCACCAGGCAGTCCCATGTGGCCTGACATACCTCTCCAACTATGTTGGCCACAGTTGGTTGCCGACCCCTGCTTTAGACGCTCAAGTCGGCGGCGTTGTGTACGTACAGTAAGGGCCAGGGGTTCCTGTAGACATGGGTAGTGTGCGTTTCAAAATCCACTAAGTAGGCAAGGAGAAGATTTAAAAGTTTAACAAGTATTTATTTAAGTAAAATCATAAGAGCATAAACGTGTACACGGGTCCGAGTTGAGCAGGCACACAGGCTTCTCTCATCAGACTGAATTTTCTGGCTTATACATGAATTCATATATCAGTCTCTAAGAGCATTTTGATTTGTTTATTAAAAGTTGGAGGAGTACCGTGGTTTAGAGTTAGCATCCCCTGGTTGGTGCACAGACTGGTCCCAGTCTTTTGGCACACGCCCTCTTCATCAGCTGTTAGGCAGACTTTAACTATGCTGATGGTCAGAAAGAACAATGCGCCGCTGTTGCCTGTCACAGGTTGAGGAGTAACTTATTGTCATGGTCAAACTGATATTAACTTTGTTGCTGCACTCTTGTTGCTTTCTGACCACCGTCATACAGTGCTGCTGTACAACAGTACAACAGTATCCTTTTCTCATTTTGCATGACTAAGCTGTCACAGTGCTCTTCCACTAAACACACAACTATAATTCAACTATGATTTGTATCCTCATAAAGCATAGCCAGCTTGACTGATTATTTTTATTTCTTACAGATCCCCCTTTTCACACCTCAGGTGTGAATACTACTAAGTTTAGGATTATATGGCCCTCAAACTGGTAAATAATTGTCCGCACTAGGGGAAGAAGAAGCAAGATTAATATAGCATAGCATAACATTGGTGATTCACTTCCTTCATTGTCCGAGTCAGTCTCATCACCATCCTCCATCCCCAACAGGGGCATGGAGTAGGCTGGAGGAGCATCTTTCTGGGGATCTTTTTTGGTCATGAGTGAGGAGGCGGCTAATTGTTCGGACACACCCCTCAGGCCATCCCTAGTCCGGTTCCAAAACCTCTGCTGGTTGTAGTATATATAATTTATCCAGTCCACATTCTTGTTTGTAGTTATCCAGGGCAGTATAGACTCAAAACCCTTTGCTATCTGATTCTGAGCTTTGAACTCCTCTGGTACACACCTTGGTATTCCAATTGCATCTATATACACCCAACTATTTATAGACCCGAACAGGGTGCTTGGATCTCCCCATGTACCAAAACCCAAGTCAGTGTCTCTTTTAGCCCTCTTCAAGGAATGTTTGTGGTAGGTAGACTGTACTGTCTCCTCTAGCTTCCCTGCGCTAATAGGAAGCATGGTAATCGGCAGTAATAGGGACACTAAGGCGCAGGTTCCCCCCCATTTAGCAGGTAAGGATGGTCTTAGGCGGGGCTGTGTCCCACACATCCACCAGACATCAGCGAGTCCCTTACTCTGATTGTTAAACATCAACTGTGTGACATTGGGAACGAACGAAGATGTGTTGTAGGTGTACATAGAAAACTTCTTAGGTAGGTGTCCCACATTCATGGTAGAGCTCTTGGGTTGTGTGATGCAAGTATAGTTACCAGGGTAGGCGACCACTCCTGGAGGCGGTTGTATTGCACACACTCTGGGATACAGGAGAGACAGGGTCCAGCAGACATCACTTTCCATGGTCACATCACTGTAAAGACTTAACATACAATTATAACCAATAAGGTCGTCCACAGGCGAGAGTGGGAATGGTACTGTCCCCAAATGAGGTCTTGCTTTAGCACAGATAACACAGTCAGACATTTTATGCGTTCTAGCAGTATATTTCATCATTTTGAGCCATGTGTTACCTGAGGGTGTGAAACCAGTTTCCATCTCCAACCTTTCCTCAATGGTAAAGTCCTCTAGGTTCAAATATTTCACTAATGGCCCTTTAGAGTCTTTCAGGACACCCATACCTGTGTTCATTGCGTCAACCTGGACAGTAATGGATGTGGACAGTGTACTATTACTCCATGGGTCTGTGACTTGAATGATGAACTGTCCTAACGGATCTTTCCCTTCAGCATACAATCCCATAACATAAGTCCCTGCATCCTCTGGTTTTGGATCCTTCAACGTCACATATATAGGATTACATTTCTGTTCCTGGCATCGTCCTTCCTGCTTTCTACCTACACTCAGTCTGGATTTCAGGTCCCTATGTGTTATCGTAAGGTGCATTGTATCATATGGTTCACATCCCACATTTCCCCAATCTGAGCCTGTGTTAGCTATGGCACACTTCCAACTGCTACACCACTTGTCTGAGTTGGTCGTGACGCATATGTATATGACTTCCTCTCTTCTGTCTTTGGTGGTGCATGACACTATTTCGCATAGGTCTAATAGGGCTGTGCTTGTGTGTCCCCCTAATAAATGACAATGTGATCTGTCCCTTTGTTCTAGTCACCTGAACCTCCCTTCTTCCTCTGTCATATTTGGTATCTATGAACCAAAATAACAACATAACGAGTATGGCTGTAGATATTAGCATACCTACCCAGACCTTCCATGTGCATCCATAGTAGTATTTTTGTCTGGGTTCGCTCCCTTGGCCTGATTGCCTAAGCCGGCATTGTTGATCATATCAGCTCTAGCTTCCCTCAAATCACGGGAAGGTGTAGGTGCTGGGGCACAATGTGTCAAGTGGTGCCAAGCAGCTCCTGCCCGGCCTTTTACTTGGACAGAGTGTGAGGTAACCTCCCTCACTTCGTACGGTCCAAGCCACCTGGGCTCGGTCCGCTTTCTCTTGTGGACTTTCACTCGCACCCAGTCACCTACCTTGACACTGCTCCGGGGCTCCTCTTCTCCCGGAGTCTGTGCTCTGGCGACCTGTTCAGATAAAACTGAAGTAAGACTGGTCAATGCCTTCATGTAGTCATCATATTCTTGTTTACACACATCCAGGGATGGCATATGACCTCCATCCCTGGGTGGGCCTGGCATTTTTCTTCCAGTCAGTAACTCATGAGGAGATAAGTGTGTCAGATCCTGGGGAACTGCGCATGGACATAAGAGCTAACGGCAGTGCTTCTACCCATGTTAGTTCTGTACCTTCACATGCTTTAGCGATTTTTCTTTTCAGTGTCTGGTTGGCCCTCTCCACTAATCCCTGTGATTGTGGATGATAAACTGACCCATATCTGTGTATGATCCCTAATGCCTCTTCTACTTTCTGTAGATGTTTGTTAGCAAAATGAGATCCATTGTCTGATCGTATTGTGCGTGGTACGCCATATCTATTCAATTCAATTCAATTTTATTTATAGTATCAAATCATAACAAGAGTTATCTCGAGACACTTTACAGATAGAGTAGGTCCAGACCACACTCTATAATTTACAAAGCCCCAACAATTCCAACAATTACAGTAATTCCCTCAAGAGCAAGCAGTGCGACAGTGGCGAGGAAAAACTCCCTCTTGGGAAGAAACCTCGGACAGACCCAGGCTCTTGGTAGGCGGTGTCTGACGGGCCGGTTGGGGGTGTGATGAACAGTGGCAATAATAGTCACATTAATAATGGAACAGTGACTGGATGTAGCGGGAAGCGGCAGGGTTCAGCCGGAAGAAGCATGACATTGCAGGGCACCGCTGAGCTCGGCAGGGAGTGCAGCAGGACCACGGCGACAGCTGGAACCAGGATCTTGGTGCCAACGTTCTCCAAGGAAATACGCTGGGGGAAAAAACATAAGGACTCGGGAGTAAACTCCCCAGAAGCTAGGATTAGTAACAAGCATTTCTGGGACTGGATACACACAAATAGTAATAGTAAAAGTAATAGAAAGGGAGAGGAGAGAGCAGCTCAGTGTGTCGAAGGAAGGAAGTCCCCCGGCAGTCTAGAACTATAACAGCGTAACTATAACAGCGTAACTAAGAGAGACAGGTCATAAGGAGAGGTAGCTTTTTCGGGCTTAGAACTCTCCCCCTGCCGGATCGGGCTTGGCTGGCCTGCCTCCCTCTACTTTGTTATGTATTATTAGTCTAACAATTATGAAGAGAAGAAGCAGGTGGGCCAGTTAGGTGAACACTGCAACTCCTCACTCCCCTAACTATAAGCTTTATCAAATAGAAGAGTTTTAAGTTCATTCTTGAAAGCGATTACAGTTTCTGCCCCGAACCCAGATCGGGAGCTGGTTCCATAGGAGAGGAGCCTGATAACTGAAGGCTCTTGCTCCCATTCTACTTTTAGAGACTCTAGGTACCACCAGTAACTCTGCATTCTGGGAGCGCAGTGCTCTAGTGGGACAATAAGGTATTAGGAGCTCTTCTAGATATGATGGTGCTAGACCATTTAGAGCTTTGTAGGTCAATAGAAGGATTTTAAACTCAATCCTGGATTCAACAGGAAGCCAGTGCAGAGAAGCTAATACAGGAGAAATATGATCTCTTCTCTTAGTTCTTGTGAGAACACACGCGCTGCAGCATTCTGGATCAGCTGGAGAGTCTTAAGGGACTTATTTGAGCAACCTGACAGTAGGGAGTTACAATAGTCCAGCCTGGAAGTAACAAATGCATGCACTAGTTTTTCAGCGTCGTTTTGAGACAGGATATTCCTAATTTTGGCAATGTTACGAAGATGAAAAAGGCTGTTCTTGAGGTTTGTTGTAGATTGGTATTAAAGGATATATCCTGATCAAAAATAACTCCTAAATTTCTGACAGTAGTGCTGGAGGCCAGGGCAATACCATCCAGAGTAGCTATATCTTTAGATAATGAGGTTCTGAGGTGTTTAGGTCCCAGTACAATAACTTCAGTTTTGTTAGGGTTTAACATCAGAAAATTATAGGTCATCCAGGATTTTATATCTTTAATGCACGTTTGAAATTTAGCTAGCTGACTGGTTTCGTCCGGTTTGATTGACAAGTATAATTGGGTGTCATCCGCATAACAGTGAAAGTTAATTGAGTGTTTCCTAATAATATTGCCTAGAGGAAGCATATATAAGGAGAATAGAATTGGTCCAAGCACTGAGCCTTGTGGAACGCCATGGCTAACTTTAGCGTACTTGGAGGATTTATCATTAACATTAACAAATTGAGATCGATCAGAGAAATAGGACTTAAACCAGCTTAGAGCAATTCCTTTAATGCCAATTAAGTGTTCCAATCTCTGTAACAGGATTGAATGGTCAATAGTGTCAAATGCAGCACTAAGATCTAGTAAAACAAGTATGGAGACAAGTCCTTTGTCTGCAGCAGTTAAAAGGTTGTTAGTAATTTTCACCAGTGCCGTCTCTGTGCTATGATGCTTTCTAAATCCTGATTGAAAGTCATCAAATAAACTATTGCTATGTAGAAAATCACATAACTGATTAGCAACCACCTTCTCAAGGATCTTGGAGAGAAAGGGAAGGTTAGATATAGGTCTATAGTTTGCTAAGACCTCAGGATCGAGGGTGGGTTTTTTCAGAAGAGGTTTTATCACAGCTACTTTAAATGACTGCGGTACATAACCTTTTAATAAGGACATATTGATCATATCTAGTAATGAAGTGTATACCACGGGTAACTTCTTTAAGTAGCCTCGTTGGGATGGGGTCTAAGAGACAGGTAGATGGCTTTGCTGAGGATATCTTTAATATTAATTGTTGAAGGTCTATAGGATAAAAGCAGTCTAAGTATATGTCGAGACTAGTCGTTATTTCTAGCGACTCTGCGTTTAAAGGTGAACCGTTAGAGGTTGAAGGCAAAAGGTGATGAATTTTATCTCTAATTGTTGTAATTTTATCATTAAAGAAGCTCATGAAGTCATCACTACTCAGAGCTAAAGGAATAGATGGCTCAGTGGAGCTGTGACTATCTGTCAGCCTGGCTACAGTGCTGAAAAGAAACCTTGGGTTGTTCTTGTTTTCTTCTATTAGTGATGAGTAATAGTCTGATCTGGCCTTTCTTAGGGCCTTCCTATAGGTTTTCAGACTTTCTTGCCAATCGAAACGGGATTCTTCCACTTTGGTGGAACGCCACTTACATTCGAGGTTTCGCGAGATTTGTTTTAATTTGCGGGTTTGGGAGTTATACCAAGGTGCTAATTTCCTTTGCTTCATCATCTTCTTTTTCAGGGGAGCAACAGAGTCTAAGGTCGTCCGTAGGCAAGTCGTAGCATCGTCTACAAATGTATCAATTTGAGAGGGACTGAGGTTAACATAGAGGTCCTCTGTTATGTAAAGGCATGACATAGAGTCGAATGCTGTTGGAATATCTTCTTTAAATTTAGCTATAGCACTGTCAGATAGGCATCTGGTGTAGAAGCTTTTATCTAATTTAATATAGTCAGGTAGTAAGAATTCGAAAGTGATTAAAGAATGATCTGACAATACCGAATTCTGCGGAAATATTATTAAATCCTCAATTTCAATACCATATGCCAGCACAAGGTCGAGGGTGTGGTTGAAACAGTGCGTCGCCTTGTGCACACTCTGACTGAAACCGATTGAATCCAGTAATGAGTTGAAAGCAGTACTAAGGCTATCATTGTCAACGTCTACATGGATATTAAAATCCCCCAACAATAAGTACTTGGTCTGATTTAAGGACTAAACATGATAAAAACTCTGAGAATTCAGATAAAAATTCAGAATACGGACCTGGAGCCCTGTAAATAACCACAAATATAATTGGCTGTAATGTTTTCCATTTTGGATGTTGAAGATTAAGAACAAGACTTTCAAAGGAGTTATAATTTAATTTAGGTTTAGGAGTAATTAACAGGCTTGCATCAAAGATGGCTGCAACTCCCCCTCCTCGGCCTGAGCCTCTAGGAATTTGAGTATTAATATGACTGGGAGGAGTGGCTTCATTTAGACTAACATATTCTTCATGGCCCAGCCAGGTTTCAGTAAGACAAAATAAATCAATGTTGTTATCTGATATCAACTCGTTAACCAATAATGCTTTAGAAGACAGAGATCTAATATTTAATAGTCCACATCTAATTTTCTTATTTTGTTCTATCGTTGCAGTCGTTTTAATTCCAATTAGGTTGTTAAGTATAGCGTATCTTTTGTTTACCTTTGATTTAACCGATCTGAGTCGGGGAACAGACACCGTGCTTATTAGACTATGAGTGGGTGACTGCTCCAACTTATGAGGTCATAAGGAGCAAGGTTACCTCCCCTTTCTCTGCTTTGCCCACCCATGAGAAAGAGAGAGACATCATGGCTTTCAAACAAGCAAAGTGGCAGTTGGTCAAGGCCACACCCCCAACCTCCACCTTGCCTCCCCCTCTCTCCTCCTCAACAGCTACAGACAGAAATGGCACATCCTAAGGAAAGCTCATCGTGGGACTGGCTCTAGTGGCTCTAATTCTGCACTAAGGCTGAATTTCGGGAAAAAGACTTCAGATACAGTATTAGGAGACCACTAAGGTCTATATAAAACCATCCAAAGTGCACCGTGTCATGGGATCTTTAAGGGTTCGGTAAGCTTGAAACAAACTGAATCTGACTTCCCCCCAACTGTCTAAAGATATGGGTTAGGGTTAGGGTTGTGCTTATACCCGCTCCAGGCTGTTGCATGTGTTCAGCTGGATCAACATCTGGAAGGGGGGTGTAACAGAAGAATGACAGAAAGGCAGAACACCAGAGGATTGAGAAATAAATTATTATTGAAAGGTTTGTAACACCCATCTGTATCTTCTGTTGTGTTGCATCTCCAGAATTTGTCAGCTTAATTTACAATATTTTGAACACCAGCAAACAATGCATAATCTCAGGACCACTGCCCTCCCCCTGTTTTGTTGATGTAAAGTTTAGCCCATTAAGGCAACTACACATCTGACTTACTACTACTACTGCTGTACCAAAATATTCCCTATGTGGAAAACTTCATACACCACTTCCTTCTACCACAGAACTGACCTCTTCAAACATTTTTGCCTGAATCATACAGGATCTCGTCTTTTATCCATGAACATGTTATGTGGCTATTTATGACCCTCTGCATTACACCAACATAATCACCAGGAGAAGAGTTAAACTCAAAAGTAATGCAAAAGTAGTGTAAAGCATTACAATTCAGAAACAGTAATATTGTAGTATCACTAATTACTCTCAAATGACAGAAACTAGTAATCTATAATTTATTATATTTTAGAAGTAACTTGCCCAACACTGGCTGTCAATAGATCTACACAGTATGCTGATTGGCTGGGCCTCAGTGGCTTGGACACAAAGAATGTTAATATAATTGACTTAGCATCAGTGACATCTCCCATTGGTTTGTGGCCTTATGAAGCTCGGATTTTGCATCTTGCTATTTTGGAGCCAGAAATGACCATGTTGGGACAAGAGGGCGGAATTGGGAAAAATGAACCAGCTTAGCCACCATCGTATATGGTTTCAATGGTGCTGCACTAAGCCAAACGCTAGAGAGGGAACATCACAAATATTTTACTGGTTGATGATGAGTCATCCAGCAGACTTTTGCCGGCGGGTAAACATGGACCTCTGTGCCGATTGGTGGGATGGCTATGGAAAAAGTACGCAGGGCGATACTCCAGTAAGAGCAAATGACGTTTAACCATGTGTCCAGCTAATTTAAATAGTTCACATTACTGTATTGTGTGAACAGTAATCTTCATTTAACATTGTGTCGTTTTCTTTTCCAGGATGCAAATGTTTCACCAAAACAAGTTGCTTCCCGATACTATTTTGCAGAGTCACCGTCCCGTCCAAAGCGTTTTTTTTCCCTCTCCTATCCCAGAATGCATCTGTGGTGTAGCCAGACCTTACTCCAGAGGGCTGTAGAGATAGAGCTGGCAATGTGACTACTGTTTTAGTAAGTTGAAACGTAATTTCTAAGACAATAATAGGTCAAAGAAAAGGAAACAAGGGTAGAGAGTTAAAAAGGAGAGATTGGATAGAGAGACAGTGTGAGAAGCAGGGTTACAGAGGAAGTGATGAAGATCACTTGGTGGGATGTGCAGAGTGAGGGAGGAGGGGCATCAGAGTCAAACAGGGGCTGAGAGAGAGGAGGGGATGAAGAGAATGTGAGAGAGATAAATCAGTTACATGACTCAGGTTAGTTCAGAAAGCTGCCAGAGCTGCAGCTATCTGCAGATCTCTGCAGATGGAGGTTGAGGACGGAGCCG